>NC_089233.1:9944829-10253099 GCF_963924675.1 Phocoena phocoena
CCAAGACGAGCAGGTCCTGCTCCTGGTTCGCCCTTTCAGCTACCGGCTCCGGGCCAAGTGGGCCCACGATGTTGCTGGGGGTGCAGAGGGGGGAAAAAGAAACAGAAAAGACATGGGGGGAGCCCCAGCCTTGAGGAAGCCTCAGTGTCTCTGTCACCCGGGGGGAGGTTGAGATTACACCAGGGTCTAAGGATTGTGCGTGGCGGCTCCATCCTCCTCTTCCAAGTGGGCAGCAGCTGGAGCCTGGGCGGGCTGGAGCTTTTGTGCCCTGGGCTGAAAAGACAGGCCTAGCAAGTCAGATGAACCCGAGGGGAGGTGGATTCACGTAGACTTGAAGAAGCCAAGAGCCCATCGCTCAGGTGCTGGGGCTGGGGGGTGGCTGGTGATGCTGGGGTTCGGGGGAAGAGATGGTTTGACGGCTGCTGAGATGGTGAGGGTTTAATTAGACGATGAGCTAAGTGTGACTTCACAGTGAGACCTGGCTGCCAAAGCCTCCAACGCAGGCCTGGGCCGCATCAACAGAAAAGCAATCTTGGCGGTGCCCCAGGGAGGGCCACAGGCAGGCGACTCTGCCCTGCCCCGGTCCTGGCATGACTGCAGGGGTCCGGCTGTGGGCTGGCACTTGTCAGAACACAGACACATCCTGGTGTGGCCCGAGGAGCCAGGCCAGATGGGGAGGGGCCTGAGGAACAGTGAGGAGACGTGGAACCCTTGGGACAGGTTGGAGTGACCCTTGGGAGAGGCAGGAGTGAAGGGGACACCCAGCTCAGCTCGCCTCCCAGGCCTTGGGGCCCCATGAAAGTACCATCAAGCACATAGTAGGTGCTCAAGAAGTATTTGGTGAGGGAATGAATGAAAAGGAGGAGCTGGGGTGTATGAGTGACTGAAATGGCACAGGACCGCACCTAATGGTTTGGAGGAAAAGAGCAAGTAGCTACTTCCTGAGCTCGGGTTCTGTCTACACTGCTGTTGACAAAGCTGTCAGCTTCCAGCGGTGTCTCCCGTCACTGACGAGTGAGCAGAGTGCTGGGCCCCTCCCTGGAGGAAAGGGCACACCTGTACAACTGGGAGCATCTTGCCGAGAGTCCACCTCCAGCCTGGAAGCTTCCCTCAGCCGCTCATTCACTCCCAAATATGCAGGAAGCAGCTACTACGTGTCCTGCCCTATTTAGGTTCCAGACAGTGAACCGACGCACAGTGAATATGTTTGTAACATCAGATTATGATAAATGTGGGATGAAAAACAAAGCAGGGTGGGCTAGGGAGGGATGGAGGGGGCTGTTTTAGGCTGGTGAAGTGACTTTTGAGCAGATGCTTGAATGGAGAGAGGGAGGGAGGGAAGAGTATGGTGATCTGGAAGACGAGTGTCTGCCTAGACAGAAGAGCAGGTGCAAAGGCCCTGGGATGAGTGCGCGCTTGGCGTGTTAGGGAAGCACCAAGGAGGCCAGAGAGACCGGGGTGAGCAAGTAGAGGGGTGAAAGATAAGGCCAGAGGTGATGGGGTCCTGGTCACGTAGGGCCTTGTAGGACATTGGCCATCGCTGAGTGGGAGGGGAGCCTATGGGCAGTTTTTAAGAGAGTAGTGACGTATTTGGTGTTTCAGGAGGATTCCTCTGGCTGCTGAGTGGCCAGAGTGGTGCCTGGGAGGTGGGAGGTGGTGATGACCAGGCCCTGGGGCCCTGCATGTCCCGCAGCCTCCATCCCGCGTTCAGCCTTGCCGTTGCCCTTCCAGCGGAAGCCCTGGGCCTGGACCACATGGTCCCCGTCCCCTACAGGAAGATCGCCTGCGACCCGGAGGCTGTGGAGATCGTGGGCATCCCGGACAAGATCCCTTTCAAGCGCCCCTGCACCTACGGGGTCCCCAAGCTGAAGCGGATCCTGGAGGAGCGGCACAGCATCCACTTTGTCATTAAGAGGTAGGAGGTGGGGTGCACGGGGGCAGGGCTGGGCAAGGGGGCGACAGCAGGCACGAGGCAGGGCCCTGGGGAAGCAACAGGGGTCAGGAGCGGAACGAAGGGCCCCGTGGCCTCCTCCTTCTGGCCTCTTTTGAGTATTGAATGGAAAAATGGAGGCACAGTGCCTGACCCGAGTAGGCGCTGGCTAAGTTCTTAGAGGTGTTTTCCTGCCACTAAAGAAGACCTGAGGCCTTTGTACTTACCTCCCTTCAGAGAGGAGCCCACCTGAGCTCAGGTGGGGCTGGGCCAGCCTCTCCCTTTCTGCACCTCCCATCGGACTACCCTGCCTGCTGGTAGTTTGTCCACCTTTCCTGTCCTCCTAGGTGGCCAGTTTCCCTGGTGCAGGTGCGGGTGGGCGGGAGAAGGCAGAGCACTATGGGCTCTGGAACTGCAGCCCCTTCCCCCCGGCCTGCTGCCACCCACCCCCCAGCCTTGTCTCCCAACTCCTACAGGGGGCCTTGTCCTCACAGCTGGCCGGACTCACCAGCGAGCAGGCATCCCCAGGCAATGCCAGGCTTCCTGGGATTGCTTCCTCCTAAATAGTTAGAGAGGGAGGGGGCCAGAGGCCATGCCGTCCAGCCCCCTGCCTCCGGCAGCACTGCCTGCATCGGGCCCTTCCCAGGCATCCATTCTGGGAGCCCACCGAGGGCGTGCCCCCAGCGTGTGCACGCGCCCACGCGCCTGCTCGATTGTTTGTTGCCCTAGACTGTAAGCAGGGACTGTGTGGCTCGTGGCTGAATCCCCAGCGCCCACAGCAGTCCCTGGCATGCAGGAGATGCCAGTCCATATCTGTGGAATAAAAGGATGGATGGATGAAAGTGCTTGTCCAAATTTGGACTCAGGCCATCTAACTTGTTAGAGCTTAGGAAATAAACAGGGTAATAGGAGAGAGAAAAATGGTGGGTGGGTGAGGAGGAGACCTGTTTAGGGTGGCCCGGGGGCCTCTGAGAGAAGGTCCCCTTGGTTAAGCCAGAGCTGGGAGGTTGAGAAGGGCCGCCTGCACCCAGCTGGGCAGTGTCTGGGCAGAAGAATTGATCTCAGTGAGCAGCCCAGACGGCTGGGGTGCAAGAGGGTGGGGATTGACCCTGAGAGCGTGGAGTTGTTCTGAGCCTTGGGAAGGACCTCTGCAGGGTTGCTGGATGCCAGAGCTGGGGTCTGCCTGGCCCCCTGGCTGCTGGGGGAGAACGGACCCTAGAGAGCAGAAGCAGGAGACTGGCAAGGAAGCTGCTGCAGCCGTGGGCCAGGCCAGCGTGGTGGGCACAGGGAGAGAGCGGCTGGGTTGGGGGTGGAATCTGAGCGGTGATGGGGTGTGCTGGTGAGTGGACCGTGCAGGTGGGGAGGGGAGTGGGGAGGAAGGGTCACCCCCATGTTTCTGAGTGAGTTCACCTTGGAGGAGATCAGGAGATGGACTTTTCAGAAGCCCAGCTGAGAGGTCAGAAGCTCGGGAGGGAGGTCTGGGAGTTAGAGATAAAAATCTGAGAGTTGGCAGCGTGGGCCAGGAAGGGATCACGGGCAGGAGAGAAATAGAGAAGAGAAGAGAGGGGCAATTCCCCGGTGGTCCAGTGGTTAGGACTCCACTCTTGCCTGCTGAGGGCCCGGGTTCAATTCCTGGTCAGGGAACTAAGATCCCGCAAGCCATGCAACGTGGCCAAAAACAAAAAAAGAAAGAAAAAAAAAAAGAGAAAAGGTGGAGAGGACTCAGATGGACTCTGGGATCCCCACGTTAGAGGCTGGGGCTGCCAGCAGAGGAGGCTGAGGGTGGCCAGGGAGCTGGGCGGGCATCTCACTGCCACTGAGGGAGGTGACTCTGAGAGTCAGCTCTGACTGTGGGGCACGCCTGCTCAGAACCCTTCCCCGCTCCCCCACTCTCCGTGAGCCCCGGTGTAGCGGCTCCCAGGGTACCACACTCCAGCCCGTCAGCAGCCACCGTGCCCACCTTAGTGCCGCTCTGCCTTCCCTCCTGTTTCTCTGAACTCCTGCCTCCTCACGTGCCTCCAGCCATCACTGAAGCCCTTTCCTTTGCCTGGAGCTGCTCCCCACCCTCCTTCCCACCTGTCCTGTCTTTCAAGGCTCACTATTCTGTCTAGAAGCCCTCCCCTGTCCTCAGTCGGAAAGAATTTCCCCCTTCTGCAGCAGATGGCTTCTTCCCCCCATCCGCGTCCCCACCAGCCCCCCATCACCCTGATCACTGGCGGCAGTGGGACCACATCTGAGCCACCTCTGTTCCCTCTCAACCTCTACCAGGGGTCCCACTTGATAAATCATTCTGGAGGTGGATTTGAAATCATTCGAGGGAATTCCCTGGCGGTCCAGTGGTTAGGACTCTGCACTTCCATTGCTGAGGGCCTGGGTTCGATCCCTGGCTGGGGAACTAACATCCTGCAAACCGAGTGGCGTGGCGGGGCCAAAAACAAAATCATTTGGCCTTCTGTCAGGTAGTGCCTCCTGTTGTCTAGCTTAAGTCTCTCTTGCTGCTGCCTAAGTCCTTTTCCTTCAGTTGACTCCTGGTAGCAAGGGAGGAGGCTAGGAGAGCAGAAAGCAGCAAGGGTATCCCAGTGACCCCTTACATTCCTGACCGTGGTGTTTGAGTCCTCACTGTGGCTGACCTTCATCTCCCTCTATCCAAACTGTAGGTCGTTTAATCCTTCACTAGTATTTGCCAGGCGCCTCCTGCAGGCCCAGCCCTTCACTGAGCTCTAATGAGGACTTTACGAAACAGCAGGCACAGTCCCCATCTGCCCCCAGGGGCTACCGCAAGTCATGGGGGGTGGTCACTCCTGCGATGAGTCCTGGGAGCATCAAACAGCATGTTTCCAGGTGTAGACTCGATGGCATCTGAGCAGCAAGCCTGTGGGGCTTCCTGCAGGAGGAGGCTTGGCATCAGGCCGACTGGGCTTGAAGCCACACAGCACGTGAAAACCTTGACTAGCGCTTCTCTTCTGAGCCTGTTTCCTGATTTGTAAAAATAGGGACAATGATGCCCTATTCCTCAGGTTTTTCTCAACATAGTATGAGGAGGTAGACATAACATACCTGGCATGAAATAGATGCTCAATAAACGCGAGTCTTCTCCCTTGACCTCATCTCCTTCACGTATAGAGAAGTAGTTAATCAGTGCTGACAACCCGGGTTCGAATCCTGGCCCTACCATTTTCCAGCTGTGTGTCCTTGGGCAAGTTACTCAACTGCTCTGCCTTACTTTCCTCGTCTATAAAATGGGGCTAATGAGGCAAATTCCCTGGCGGTCCAGTGGTTAGGGCTCTGCGCTGCCACTGCAGGGGGCATGGGTTCGATCCCTGGTGGGGTAATTAAGATCCCACATGCTGCCCCGTGTGGCTAAAGAATAAAATAAAATAAAATGCGGCTAATGATTGTTCAGGCCCCATGGTGCTGATGGGAGACTACACGGATGTGAGCAAGGTGCTTAGAACAGAGGCTGCTCCTTTCTGAGCCCCAGTGCATTTTCACTGTTGCACATCCCAGCCTCGTCAGGGAGACACATTTGAGATCACATTTGCGATCGTCCTAGCAGAAGGGAGTCAGAGAACAGAGAGCTTAGGAAGCAGCCAGGAGGGGGAGTTGCCACCCCAGCCCAGGTGTCTGCAGTGGGGGGGAGGTCAGGGTGCTCTCCTGACAAAGGGGAGAAGCCCCTCGACAAAGCCTGTGGGTCTTGTTATTAGTGGAAGGGGGCTTCCTGGCCCCTGGGTCCCCAGTCATGCCCAGCCCTGACCCCTAAATCCCCGGTTTCTACCAGGACACAAGCCCAGAGCGAGAGGCTCTGAGTTCACATGTGTCGGTTCTACCTAAGGGAGGACTTCAGAGGGAAAAGTGTCTGGGGGTGGTCCTAGAACTCTGCAATGTGCAACAGCGACCCTTGTTCAGTGCTCATCAGGTGGGCCTTCCAGGCCGGGCAGCCCATGAGGGTGTCTGTCACAGCATTGGAGCCACGTCAGATCAGACTTTCTCCCTGTCATCTGTCTCCCCCGCTCCCCGCCCGCCAACTCCACTAGGAACTGCAGGCCAAGGTGCCACACCCCCTCCCTTGTGCTCCCTGATAAGTAAATATAACCATAAATAATAAAACCTGCTGTTAATGCTGGGAGCCTCCCCGTCACTGGGTGGAGCTGAGGAAGCGTGCCTCAGAGCGGAAGCCAGTTCTCTCCAGAATTATTCGCTGTGGCTGCTTCTCGGCCTTGGGGGACCCAGACGAGCATGAACCTCCAGGAACAGTGGGGGAGGCTTGCGCCTCTCAGAATAAGAACAGGATGCCGTGCCTGGGGTCTCACTGCCCTGGTAACCCACACGCTCTACCTTCTGTCACTGACCTTTTCGCCTCTGTTTGAATTTCCCTCTGGGCCCGGCTTGGGCACTGTCGGCCCCCTTGTATTTGGACTCAGACAAGCGGGACTTCATTTGTCCCATATCGCCTCTGGGGGTGCCAGTTTAGTGGCCAAAGCCCTGTCCCCTTGTCCAGCCGCTCCATGGCACACAGGCTCTGCTGCAGGCCCCCAGACCAGCTGCCTGAGGCTCCCCAGCCCGCTGGGAGCCACCCTGGTGGGGTCTGGGAGCAGAGCAGAAAGAACAGCAGCCCTGCAGGTAGGCAGCCAGGTGATCCCAGCTCCCTCGCTGACCTTTACTCCATCCTCGTTTTCCAGGAATAAGAGCTCCGGGTGTCTTATCAGGATGACTCAGGAGTCCCCAAATGGCCCCTGGGCCCCTAGCCATCCCCCCTCCAAGCTATCCCCCCTCCAAGCCATCCTCTGTGTGGTGATGGAGTGATCTGAGGGTGCCATGCCTCCTGGGGGCTCCCCGTTGCCCACGGTGTAGAGACCACATACCTGGGCACAGCACTGAAGACTGGTCACCTCCCACAGGACGCCTCCAGCCGGCCAGATGGAGCTGCCAGCCCTCCCTGTGCCTTTACCTGGACAACCTCTCAGCCCTCCCACCTGGGCTCGCCATCCCCAACTCCGTGAAGTCTTTTCTGACCCCCTCCCTGCTTGGGTCCCCTTGGCTTCTGAGGCAAACCGGAGGGGTCCCACATGTCACGCTGTGAGGCTGTGATCTGGAATGCTCCTGGCTTGTGCCATCGACAGAGAGCTTCCTGGGAGCAGGGCCTACCCCTTGCCTGTCGCTGAGACACAGGTGGTGGTGGGTAAAGGCTGCGGAGCCCTGGTGGGAAAGGGGTGTGAGTTATCCGCCAGCTGTGGCCGAGGAGAGCTCAGGGCCGGAGGAAGCCCCGCCCCCCAACCTGGGTTGTTGAGATGAATAGGTTGGACACTCCGGGACCCCCACAGGGGCTGGCCAGTGCCTTCCCTGGCTGTGGAGAAATGGTTCGGGATGTCTGGTTGTTTGGGGGTATCTGGCTGTTCCGGACCGTGCCCTCTTCTGCCCCCATGTGAGGCCAGCCCGGTGCCCAGGTCTGCAGCCATGCACGTGGGGCTTGAGTGACCGTCACTGAGGGGACCTGGAGGCCGGCTCCCCTCTCATGCCCATCTCTCCTCTCTCCCCAGGATGTTCGATGAGCGAATTTTCACAGGTATGTGTGGGTACTGTCTAGTCTGTTCTGAAGCCACCAAGCTGATGCCCCCAAGAGTGCTTGAGCTGCCACCACACCGGACCCGAGGGAGCCTGGGTGTGGCTTCTGTATCCGGGGGCCCCAGCTCCCAGGTGCAGACAGACTGTCAGGACATCCCCTCCAGACATGGGAAGCCCTGGATGGGGAATAATAAAGCTAACATTTGCTGAATACTAACATGTGATGGCTACTCTCCTAAGCTGTTAGCATATTTAATTTTAATTTAATTTAGTTTTCAACAGTCCTATAAAGTGGGTTCTGGTTTTTTCCCTGAAGTCTAGCTAGTGAGCACTGGGGTCTAGATGCAAACCGAAGTGCCCAGGCCATGACCAGTGGGTGGCCTGCCTCTCAGGAGGAAGAGGCGGGCTCTGCCAGGTGCAACAAAGGGAGCACGGATCTTGGGGTGCAACATATCTGAGTCCCAGTACCGGCCCTACCTCCCCCCAGCTTTGGGACCTTGGGCACGGTCATGTGGGCCTCAGTTTCCACATCTGTGAAAAGATAAGAGCACCATCCTCTGGGTTCCTGGGATAACTAAATGAGAGAATGGTCCCATGGTACAGCCTTGGACGGGACTCGGTCCCTTTCCCAAGGGCTCCCTCAGCCCCAATAGCATAGCCCCTGTCCTGAGGTCAGGACAGCCGTTTCTGGCTTCTTCCTCCTGCCAAATCCTCTGAGATCCCCGGCATCCTTATTCCTCATCCCAGGGGAGGCATCTCTCCCTGGACCCCTTCCTGGCTTGGCTGGACATGAAGGCCACAAGAAGGAGGGACAGAGGCCAGACCACACCTGAGGGGTGCCCCCAGGAGCTTCCCCCAGAGGCCCCTGCTGGGTGCCACGCAGGCAGTGGAGGCTGGAGAACCTTCGCCTTGACCACCCTGCCCCTCCCCGGCTCTCCCCCCAGGGAACAAGTTTACCAAAGACCCCACAAAGCTGGAGCCAGCCAGCCCGCCCGAGGACATCTCTGCGGAGGTCTCCCGTGCTGCCGTCCTAGACCTGGCTGGGACTGCTCGGTAAGGCCACACCCCGGCTCTGCGCCAGCTGTGCAGGGAGGAGCGAGGCCTAGGGCTGGCTGGAGGATGCTGGGCCCAGCGTCTCACTCCACCTGGACACCCTGCACAGGGTTATCCCGCACAGGCACCTGTACGCCTCACCCCACTGTGGGCCAGGGAGAATCTAAAGGGACCCAGAAGGAGAACAGAGATTTCGCCAATTTTCTTCCACCTGGAGGATTCTTGTCACCCCTTGGGATCTAGCCATATGTTATCTAGTCTGAAAAGCCTTTCCTGGCACCCAGACTAGGTCAGGAATCTGCCCTGCATGTCCACAAGGCCTCGCACTCAGCTCATGGCCTGGTCGCCATTCACCAGTGCCCCCCACCCAGGCCCTGGGCTCCTGGGGGCCAGGGATGGGCCATCTATCCCGGAATCCCCATGTCCAGCCCAGGCCTCCCCGACAGTGTTCTATGAATGAACCGAATTCTCCATCCCAGGGTCCTGCCCAGCTTCACTCCCCAAGCCCCTCCCCAGACTCCTGAACCCTCTCCAGGCGGGTGGTCCCTACAGCTCTCAGTGCCCCCAACAAGCACTGATCAAACCCCCACTGCACTAAGTGGTGGGGCTCCTAGACTGGCCAGTCTCAGGCCTCAGGAGCTCCCAGCTGGTGGGCAAGGTGGACGCCCAGCATGTCACCCCAGGGTACAGATCAGGAGCTCGGCTGGGGCAGCCAGGAGACTGCTGTCTGGGAGACGGGGCACTGGGAGTATTGCTGGCGTAGGAGGGGAGTGGCGTGGATCCCGCTGGGATGGGAGCAGATGTGGTCAGGGGTGCATTTTGAATTGGCAGCCGCCGTGGGCCCCTGACTGCTTGGAGGGGGAAAGCTGGGGCTGATGCCATGTCATTTCTCGGCTTCCTTCCCACAGGTCGGACAAAAGCAGTCTCTCTGAAGACTGTGGGCCAGGTGAGGAGCTGGATCCCACTGCGCGTGTCTGGGGTGGGAGGGCGTCCACCAGCCCCACTCAGCAGCTCTGGGGAGGAGGCCGGCTCAGACCACGAGCCTGGGTATTCATGAATGTCCTCCGTCCACCCCTGTCCCCTGACCCTCCCCCAGGCCGCAGAGCATGATGGGAGCTCGCTGGGGGCCGGGAGGGGCAGGTGGGATGTGGGTGGCTTTGTGGGAGACCTGGATTCGGGTATCACCTCTGCCTCCACATCCTTGGCGATGCAGGCCTCAGTTGCCAGGTCTATACGTTGTATCTACCTATAGCTCAGACACCAGGGCTGACATGACTTTTCTTGGCACTACTAACAAGTCACAGACAGGAGAATGTTCAAGAATGACTCCCCTGCCCGGCTGAGCTCACGGCCACACTTGACCAGATTCCTCATTTCCCCCTCACAGGAACCTCTGGGGAGCTGGGTGGGCTGAGACCCATCAAAATTGAGCCAGAGGATCTAGATATCATTCAGGTCACTGTCCCAGGTAAGGGCTGATCCTGCCACCCCCGCCTGAAGGTACAGGGGTCGAGCACCACCGTGTCCCCTCCCGGGCTGTCCTGTTCTGTCTCTGGAGCACCTGCCCCGGCCAAGAAGGGGTCGCCAGGCCGCTGTTTCTCTGGTCTGATCGTGAAAGGGTGCAGCATTGCGTGTGCTTTCTGTAGCCACATCTGCCCTCTGGGCTGGGGGTCAGGTCTCAGCTCTGACCTTCCTAAAGTTCCCCCCAGCCTTCACCTCTCTGGCCTGGCTTCCCTGGGATTTGAGAGGCTGCGGGGGAGAAGAAAAGGTCATTGGAGTAAGAGGATCTGAGTCTGACTCCAGACCTGGGTCCCTCTGAGTGTCAGTTTCCACATCTGTGAAGAGGGGCATGTACTTGTCATCTGGAGGCTCAGTATGGGGTAACCACAGGCTCCAGGCCCCCTGCTGTCCTCTGGCACAGCTACCCTCCCAGAGTCCAGGGTGCAGCTTCCTTAAGGGTCCTGCTCTGTGGGCATGCTGAGCTGGGAGGTCCCTGAGGGACCGTGACAGGGTGGGACAGACAGAAGATGCTGTTGTCATTTGGAGTTTTGCCTCCAGACCCTTCCCCAACCTCTGAGGAAATGACAGACTCGATGCCTGGACATGTGCCCTCGGAAGATTCCGGTTACGGGATGGAGATGCTGACTGGTAAGAAATGGGCTGGGGACCCACCTCCCTGGGATGTAACAGGGAGAGGGGTGGGACCAGGAAGCCTCTAGACTTTTCTTGGTATTGACTGTCCCCCTTGGAAGAAACTCAGTATATGCCTGCCTCCCCCATCCAGGCCAGGTTCCTTTCTGAAAACTTGAAATAGGCCTTTGAGTTAATATTAAGTCTGCTTACTCTGTCTTTCCCCGGAGCTCCCATTTGGATAAATTTGTTTATTTATTCAATAACTATTTATTGAGCACCTACTATGTACAAGGTCCCGTGCAAGGTGCTGGGGACAGAGCAGTGAACCCGGCAGACCAAAGTCCCCGCCCTTGTGGGCTGACATCCCAGTGCAGGGAGACAGGTAATAAGCAAATCAATAAGAAAAATAGGGGAATTCCCTGGCGGTCCAGTGGTTAGGATTCCAGGCTTTCACTGCCAGGAGCCCGGGTTTGATCCCTGGTCAGAGAACTAAGATCCTGCAAGCTGTGCAGTGCGGCCCCCAAAAAAAGGAAAAAAGAAAAATAGAAAGTCAGATGGTGGTAAGTGCTATAGGGAGACACAAAGCCAGGAGGGGAAGTATCAGGGGCAGGAGGGGTGGTTATTACAGGATTTGAGTGGTCAGAGAGGACTTCACTGAGAAAATGACATTGGAGCAAAGACCTGAAGGAGGTGCGGGCAGGAGCCGTGTGGATATCAGGACAGAACTTTCCAGGCAGAGGGAGCAGCATGGGCAAAGGCCCTGAGGTGGGCTATGCCCAGCATGTCTCAGCAACAGCAAGGAGGCCGGGTGGCTGGAACAGAGTGAGGTGGGGAAAGGGAGGTGGTGGGTGAGTTATGCAGGGTTGTGTACATCAAAGAAAGGACTGGAGACTTAACTCTGAAGAGACAGGAACCAGTGTGGGGGTTGGCGCTAATGGAGTACATTTTAACAGTGTTTACTCTGATCGTGGAGCTGAGACCAGACTGCAGGAGGTCTGGGGACAAGGACAGAAACAGACTCTGACGATAATTTAGACAAGAGGAATGGTTGGGCAGGTGGATAGCAGCAGGGAGAGGGTAGGGTTTCTGTGTGTTTTGTTTATGAAAGTTTATTTTGGAAATGTTCAAAACCACCCAAAGTTGAAAAGAGTAGCTTAATGAATCTCACATGCCCAGCTCTCAGCTGCAACCATTCTCAACAGATGTTATTATTGATAATAAGAAGTAAGAATTATTACACGTAGTTAATGTTTTTAAAAAGTGAATCATTATAGGACTTCCCTGGCGGTCCAGTGGTTAAGACTCCGCGCTTCCACTGCAGGGGGCGCAGGTTCGAGCCCTGGTTGGGGAACTAAGATCCCGCGTGCCGCGTGGCACAGCCAAAAAATAAAAATAAAAAAAATTTTTTTAAGTGAATCATTATAAAGACAAATAGTATGTAAATTATAGAAGGTTTGCAGATATGGCAGAAAACGATATTAATACTTAGATGATTTGAGTTTGGAAGGCTCTGTAACAAGGGATGCAGGACCAGGGCAGGAAACTTTAGGAAGATGGCTGGAGTTTGTTTCCCTTGCCTGTGATGTCTGGTGTGGGCTTGATTAGGAGGGGAGAGGGGTGGGTATTGCTTAAGGATACTGTGCAAAAGCATAGTAGGTGTATTTAAACGAACAGTGTGAAGAAATCTCATAATGTTCAATGTGAAAAGCAAGTGCAGAAGGATATAGGCAATATAGCATTTCTATAAGTTTGGAGATGTAAAAATAGCATTGCTGATGTTTCATTTTTAAAAATCGTGTGCGCATATGTCAAAATGCTAATGTGTATTCATTCCGGCTGATAGGTCCATGAGCGTTTGTTGTAATATTCCGTATGCTTTACTGCACTTTTTAACATTTCCCCTACCCAAAATAAACAAGTGACTGGAAAAATAAATAAGAAGGTTTCCTACAGGCCCAGATGGGTGGTGCCGCGTTAATTGGTGACAGAATAAAGGCAGAATATCTCTGCTCCTCGTCTGCTTCCGTCTTCTCTGTCAGGGAGAATGGTCTGGAAACAGGAAAGAGTGAGGAGGACCTGGGAGTCCAGTTCAATAAGGAGATATAAAGGGTCCTCAGAGCTGGGATGCGTGTGATCTATGGATAATACCTAAGACACGCATAGGACGTGAGAAGTCCCGGCGGACACAGATGAGCTGACAACAGAGACAGACTTGGAGATGAGGTTTTGCCCCAATTGCAAACAGGTGGACCGTGCGTTAGTCCCAGGCACAGTTCTGGAACAGATTTCTACATGGGCGACTGTGAACCATCAGAGGGGACCCAGTGTGGCGTCATCCACGGGACTGAGTTGGCTCATACGACATCGAGATCTCCAGATGACCCTCCGGCTGCGGAAGCTTCTCATGATTTTTATAAACAAAAGGATTTTGACTCTTAAGTGCAGTTTTAAGTATTGTTTTCAATTTAAATAAAAGTTATTTGAATTTCAAGCAAACAAAGGGAGGGCTGCAGGGGGACCCCAGCCTCCACATGGGGAAGGTTTCCCCTGTTGTCCTGGAGGGCTTGGTCCTTCCTCAAACATTTGTCAGTTAGTTGGATTAAAGGGACCTTAGGCAGCAAGATTATGCAGTTTGCAGATCCCTGGGGAGGAATGGTCAGTCCATCCGAGAATGGTGTTCCCCATGGCCTTGACAGACCAGAACACTGGGCTGAACCGCACAAGAAAACTTCACAGCCCCAGGACGGGTGTCATGGGCTGTGTTCCCTGGGGCCCAGTCTCTGAGATGGAGTTTAATGTGTGGGGTGTTTATCAGGGGCTGCCGTTGGGATCAACACCTATGTAAGGGAGGGGACAGAAGCACAAGGGGGCCGAGGGGGAAGGCAAGCCATGATCTGGCTGCAGCAACACGTCCACCAACCCCACGGGGAGCTCGGAGCCAGAAAGGCCCCTCAGAGTTGCTCCCAGTTGCACTGGATATCCTGGCCTTTATACCTCCACCTCAGTCAGTCACGAGATGCGGGCCACCCTGGAAGGGCAGTCCTTGAAGGGGCAGCTGCCCGCTGACCACACTCCCCGCTGCTAGGCCAACAAGCTCTTCCTTGAAGGGGATCTGAGTAGTAAGTACATCTCAGTACCTGCCACAGAAGAAGAGACAGACAGTAAACAAACGCATGCAGCCACAGAGAAACGGGCTTGAACAAAGGGGCATCTCTTGCACCTTTTAACTGAACAGAACTTTGGCTGAGCGCATGGGGAAATGGGCACAGACCTGGTGCTGGTAAGAACGCAAATGGGCAAATTGCTTTTTAGAGAAATGTGTCAGCTTGAAGAGCCGTGAAAATGAGCGCCACCACCCCCTCCCCCCTACGTACAGCAGGAACCCAGTCCGAGGAAATTGTCTGAGATGTGAACAGTGTTTTCTGCACAGAGATGTTGGTGCCAGCATTAATGATGACCATGAAAAGCTTGTCCAGCTGTCAGGGAACTGTTAACAGTATCCTCCTGATGGACTATTAGCCACTAAAAAGAGGCAACGAGGGAGACTGTAGAAGACACAAATCTGATGGTGTTTACAACTGTGTCGAAAACATGATCACTGTTTTGGGGGGGGAAAGTATCAAAAAAGTAGCTATGTTAGGTTAAGTGATCTATCTTTGTCACTCCCTAAATCAGCTGCGATGTGCTTTTAATACCTTGGTAATGAAGAAAGAATATTGTCAGGCACGGGCTGGGCATGAGTGGAATTGGAAGCAGTCCGGTAACTGTGTGGGGAGTGTAGTGGACCAAAGGCTCAGGGTGAGCTGACAGCGTGGCCAGGTCTTTAAGAAGTCGCATGTCACCTGGCTGCATTCACAGCAGAATTAAGAAGACCGAGGGGGATTTCCCTGGAGGTGCAGTGGTTAAGAATCCGTCTGCCAGTGTAGGGGACATGGGCTTTATCCCTGGTCCGGGAAGATCCCACATGCCGTGGAGCAACTAAGCCCTCAGGCCACAACTACTGAAGCCCACGCGCCTTGAGCCCGTCCTCCACAACAAGAGAAGCCACCGCAATGAGAAGCCCGCGCACCGCAACAAAGAGTAGCCCCCGCTCGCCGCAACTAGAGAAAGCCCCGTGCGCAGCAACGAAGACCCAACGCAGCCAAAAATAAATAAATTTAATAAATTAAAAAAAAAAAGAAGACCAAGGGGGTCCCGATCTGTGGAGGCCCCTGGGGTTGGGGGACCGTGGACCAGCATGGTGCCATTTCTATTGGAAAGGCTTCTCCCAACTGGTGGTGTTACTGTATTGTACAAATCATCCCTCGTTTGCTCACCTGGTGCCTTGGGCATCTCTGGTCATGCCCTCGATCGTTTACCAAGGTTGAAAATGGGGAGGCAGTGAGCACATGGACGGGTTTGTTCAGGGTAAGTAGCCCCGCGCCATGCCAGGGGGTGGGGGGAAAAGCAGGCATCTTTCTCACGTTTGGAATTAGGGCCCCCAAAGTACACAGGTCATCATCTCCTGCTGCCTTTGAAAGAGCCCCCCGCCCCCCGGGAGAGGACCCGGCCCCACTTCCTTCTGTTTTCAGGGTCCTACAACGAAGGCTGGCAGAAACCCCTCCTTAGTGGAGCCACAGAGCTGAGCTGGTTCCCTGTGGGTGTCTGGGTCCGGTCATCTCCTGCCTGGCTCTCAGATTGTTGCTACCGCCTGGGGGTGGCCCTGCACACACGGACAGCTCAGAGCGGGGACAGACTTCCTGGTCTCCCCTCTTGTTCCTCTCAAGCCATTTCGTGAACTTGATCGGTGCTGCCACCGTGACATCTGGGAATCTCCCTCCGCCCTGAGACAGATCCAGCTCCCTGATTCAGGAACCCTCCCTGGCAGCACTGCTTGTCCCTCTGTCCCCACCGGACTCCTCTCCTCCTGTCTGCCCCTCTCTGTCTAGAAATGGCAAAGATGAAGTTGGTGAGTTTGGGATCCCCCAGGGGCTTCCCCTGAGACAGGGGCCTTCGTTCATTTGGGAGGAGAGTGCGGGAAGGGCAGTCCAGGTACGAAGGGGGACTGGACAGGACAGCAGTGCCGTCAGGCCTGTCACCCCTGTGGGCAGCTGAGCTGAGGGACCACGGGAGCCCACGTAAATCACACACCTGAGTTAACGCAGCTGAGGAAGCTGGGAGCTGGGCTGGTGATCTGCCCTCCATCACTGGCTGAGAGCTGTTTCCAGGCATTGATCCCAGCCCTCGTACCTTGCTGGTCTGCTCCCACAGCCAGAAAAAAGCCTCCAGGCAGAGTCAGGTGGGTCCAGCATCTACCTGCCCATAGTGTACCTATGGCCATGAGAAAAATTTAGGCCGAAAGCTCAGGCCTGGCCCTTTTTAAATCAGAGGCTGAGCATAGATCAAACCTTCCAGAGCCTTCCGGGCTGAGCCCCAAGGCATAGGCTTGTCTGGCAATCCCAGATGCAGGCTCCCCTTCCCTCCGTCCGTGAGTGGGCCTTGACCATGGGCAGCTCTCCCAGGATCAGACCCTTTCCCTCCCACTCGCGATCCCATCTGGAACATCCCTGCATCCCTCATCACCGAGCATCCTCTCCACTGGCTGGCCAAGAGCAGACCCAGGTCCGACTTCTCCAACCCTCACCAGCTCAGCCTCGTGTCAGGGGCTGAGAAGGGCTGTTTAAGGGTTAGCCCTGCCTGGGAAAGCACCTGGCAAACGCATAGCAAACTTCCTAAGTCACAGTTTCCTTCTGGTTCTTTCAAGTGTTGAAAGTCCCCACGCCTTCCTCCAGCTCTTGGCACCAAAGAGCTGCTGCTGATGGAGGCCCTGCAGCCCACCGGTCGGCCTGTGCCCCACCCCCTGCACCCCACTTCCACTGTCCGCACTTGGAGTTCATCCTGCTGCGGAAATCCGCCATCTCTGAGTTTGCCACCACCCTCCCCACACACACTTCCCCCTCCCTGCCTGTGTCCCTCTCCCACCCCACTGCTTTCCCTGGACACTTGGGTCCAGCCCAGGTGTACCCCCCGTCGGCCCCCCAAGGCCAGTCTCACCCCTCCCCTGTATAGCTTGAGCCCTCACCTCCCCTGTTGTTCACTGTGCCACGACCTTGCTGCGTGTTGGACGGGCACCTGGGGACAAGGTTGGGTCTCTTGTGCCCAGACCAGAGCCAGTGTCATCTTGTCAGATGCGCTGGGACCACGTGACCCTAGATGGCTCCACGCCCCCACCTGCCTTTCCTCCATCCCCTTACCCAGCCATGCCACGTGACATGTGGGATCGTAGTTCCCTGACTGGGGATAGAACCTCTGCCCCCTGCAGTGGAAGCGTGGAGCCCTAACCACTGGACCGCCAAGGAATTCCCTCTGTTTTTCTTTACAGCATCACTGCCATCTGGCATCGTATGTAATGTTTGACATCACACCAGGAGGACAAGGCTTTGTCTTGTTCCCGTGTGTCCTCAATGCCTAGAACAGAACCTGGCAGTCAGTAGATGGAAGGACAGGCTGGTGCAGGGCTGGTCTCCACGGGGTGTTTACCAAATGTCACAGGGTATCTGGTCTCTGAAGCTCACATGGAGGCGAGGGCAGGTGCTTGTGCAAAATTGGGGTCCATGATCCCATCTGGGAGTCACCATGCCGTGCTCCAGAGTCTGGGCCTGCCGTTCCCCACCTGTCTGCCCTGACTTTGGTGGTGCAGGAGATGATGAACATGGCTGCCTGGCACCCTCTTTTTCAGACAAAGGCCCCAGCGAGGACCCGCGGCCTGAGGAGAGGCCTGTGGAGGGTGAGGCACTGTTCACCCCCCATTTTTCACCCCCCCCCCCACGTCTCCTCCCCTCCCCAGTCCTGCATCTCCTTTTTGTCTCTTCCCAACACCGGGTTTGGGGGTGGGTGTCCTGTGGGCTGCCTGAGTTGGGAGGAGGTTTATAGACCTGTCTTGTAGAACTAAGAGGTACACGGTCAGAGGTAGAAGCAGCTCTTTCTGGTAAAGGAAATTGTAAGCCTTTCTTACTTTGTTTTTATATACACCCTGCCTCTTTCCACAAAGGTTTTAAGGCTGAGTCTTCCTGAGCAAGTCGAATTTAGGCCTGAAAGCACAAAATTGGCTTTGTGTCCAATAGACATGTTCAATCTCAGGAACACTGCTCATTCCCACCCTGCGGAGGGTGGGAGTAGGACAGGCAGGGAGATCAAGGTGAGGATGGGTCTGTTTCCACCCCTGGAACAGAATGAGTGGGTGTCAGAGGAGAGGAGCATCACTTTCCCAATCCCAAACCCAGCCTGGCAGGGGAGGAACTCTGAAGTTTTAATCAACATCCACTGCCACCTAGTGGCGGCATACTCAATTTGCAGGCTTAGAGTTCACAAGCTAGCAAAGTCCCTTACGGTGCTGGTCTAGAGTGACATTCACGTAGAAAGGCCCATGGTCATTCTTAGGCCTCAAAACCTTCCATTCAGTCCTGGTAATGCCCTAGATCCGATTTCACAAGCAGGTATTTGAGCCCCAGAATTGTGGACCTGTCTGCAGGGAAGCCACTTCTGAGGAAGTAGGTTACCTGTCACCATTACCCTTCCCCATTCCAAGGTCCCAGCACAGGGTCATTCTTGGTGCCAGCAGACCTAGGACATGAGCTGAGAAGCAGGGTCCTGCTGCCACTGGGGAGGCTCACCAAACTGTTCTTTGCCTTTCAGACAGTCATGGTGACGTGATCCGGCCTCTGCGGAAGCAGGTGGAGCTGCTTTTCAACACGCGATACGGTGAGCGAGGAGCCGGGTAGGGTTGAGGGCATCCAGGCGTCCCTCCAGCTGCCCTGTTTTCAGAGGGCCTGACCCCCCATCCCAGCTGCTCCTGGAACAGAGACAGAGGAGGGAGGGGCCGGAGGGGCTGGGACCAACTGGGAAAGGGCCAGGGCTCCGCAGGGCCTGCCATCCTGCCCCTTCCTCAGTTCTAGACCTCCCTCTCTGGGAGACTGAGGCACTGCCAGAGAACCCCACCCTCTGAAACGCAGCGTCCCCACCTCCTCCTTCAACAGGCTCACACTCACTCATGGTCTGCCTCAGCCTCAGCTTACAGAGGCCACTCTGACTGCTGTCACTGCCCCTCTGTACCCACAGACACCCTCGTTCAGGGTCCTCAGGAGGACAGATGGATAACAAGGTCTTTTCTACTAGAAAGACCAGGAAAGAAAACAGGGAGGCAGGGAGAAGCCTACTCTTCATTCAGCCCTTGTGGTTGGCCAGGCACTGGCGAGGTGCTTCACATGAGTTCTCCCATCCCATCTCACAAAATGCCTGTGTCCTAATGCCCATTTTACAGGTGAGGAAAACGAGGCCTGGGGAAGTGATGTGGCTTGTCCTAGGCCCCAGAACTCGTGAGCGGCAGTGCCTGGCCTGGGCCTCAGATGTCTCTGGTTCCCAAGGCGTGGTGTTGGGCCATGCAGGGGGTTGGGGTTATTTTTGGTGGCAGGGGGACCCTCTGGAGGGCCTTTCTGGCAGCACGGGGACAAGTGGACTTGGGTGGAGCCGATGCCAGGTCTCACCAGCTGTCAGCAGTTTCTCCTGCATTGCCACGGTATGAGGGCATGAACTGAGCACAGGTCTGGGGACCCCACTTACTTGGGTTCACATCCCCCAGCTCTGGGGCTCTGAGACCTGAGACAGGTCACATCCCCTCCGGGCTCTGGGTCTCTTACCCACAGCCTGAGGCTACCAGTACTTACCTCAGGAGGGTCAGGAGGGTTCAACTAAGGGCTAAGTTTCAGAAGGGCTCCAGCACCTGCGGCCCCCCCATGCAGACATGGGAGGTGGGAGTTGAGACTTGTGGCCCCATAGATCCGGGTGGCCCTACAGCAGCCGTATCTCTGCAGCCAAGGCCATTGGCATCTCGGAGCCTGTCAAGGTGCCCTACTCCAAGTTCCTGATGTACCCAGAGGAGCTGTTTGTGGTGGGGCTGCCTGAAGGCATCTCCCTCCGCAGGCCCAACTGCTTCGGGATCGCCAAGCTCCGGAAGATCCTGGAGGCCAGCAACAGCATCCAGTTCGTCATCAAGAGGTAAGGCCCGGCCGGGTCCACGGGAGCCCTTCCAGGCTTGCCTGGCACCCAGGAGCAGCGCCAAGTAGCCATCTTCCTCTTCAGACTGGGGAAGGCTTTTTTTTAAAAAAAATAGGGCATCGATGAGGTTTGGCTTCAGTTGAGCAGGCACGAGGTTGCCCAGGCCCAGCCCAGGCCTGAAGGACCTTAAGCAACTAGACTAACGCCCTCTCAGTCCCACGAGAACAGCCCCCAGTTTACCCAGGTGTAGAATGGGAGAACACCCACCAGCTTGATCTCCTGGATAATTCTGAGCATCCTCTGGGCCAGGGGGCATCCAGGCTGAGGACAATGCCCCATGACCCCAGGACTGGAAAATCAGGCATTGGCATTTTGGGTCTCTTCTGTTTCCTCGGGCATCTAATTTTTGTCAGCGAGGACCCGGGGAGCTCAGTGTATCCAGCCTGTGTGCCAGCTCGGATATAAAGTCCCTTTGGAGGAGATGGAAGTAGCTACTAAATTTTTAAAAGATGGA
Organism: Phocoena phocoena; assembly: GCF_963924675.1. Classification (NCBI taxonomy): domain Eukaryota; kingdom Metazoa; phylum Chordata; class Mammalia; order Artiodactyla; family Phocoenidae; genus Phocoena; species Phocoena phocoena. Next base: position 9,965,055 of record NC_089233.1, read on the forward strand.
GGGAGGACCTGGGGTGAACTGTTTTGTGTTTTGTTTTGTTTTTTTTGCGGTATGTGGGCCTCTCACTGCTGTGGCCTCTCCCACCACGGAGCACAGGCTCCGGACGCGCAGGCCCAGCGGCCACGGCTCACGGGCCCAGCCGCTCCGCGGCATGTGGGATCTTCCCGGACCGGGGCGTGAACCCGCGCCCCCTGCATCGGCAGGCGGACCCCCAACCACTGCGCCACCAGGGAAGCCCTGTTTTCTGTTTTTTTGCTTCTGTGTATTAACGCGATGTCTTATAAATTTACTTTTGGTTTGGTTGGAAGTGACAAGAAAGAGGAGACTCTTAAGGGTTTGTTCTCCCTGGGGGAGTAGATGGCCCCCAAATTGGGAGACTCACAGTGTCCTTCATGCCTCGAGTGGCAGGCTGGTGTTGGGGTGCGGAGCAGGGAGCTCTCTCGTGGGGCCTGGTTTGCGCCAGGAGAAGCAGAGAGGGTGATGCTCCAGGAGATGCAAATAGTGGACACGTGCTTCCTTCCTTCCACAAATACATCTTGAGTGCCCACCATGTTCCAGGAGTGATGCAGCAGCAAACGCCACCGAGTCCTGCCCTCGAGTTGGCTGATCTCACGGAATTAAATCACAATATAGTATCAGGTAGAGATAAATGCTATGATGCAAGTTAAAGGGGCAAAGAAGGAGGGGCAGGAGGAACCTGTCCATGGAGGGGACTTTGGAGCAGAGACTTAATGAAGCAAGGTTTGCAAATTATTTGCAATGGAAGAGCATTGAAGCAGCGGGAACAGCAGGTGCAAAAGCCCTGAGGCAGGGACATCCTTGTGTGTTTGAAGTCTAGCAAGGTGCCATTGTGACTGGTGCAGGGGGAGTGAGGGAAGAGTGAGAGTGGCGAGGCCCAAGAGATAGCAGGAGCTGGATCATACAGGGTCTTAGACTGGTTTAAAGAGTCTGGATTTTATTTCAAATTTAACGAGGACTCACCGGAAGTTTTTGAGGAGGATGGGCAGGGGCAGAAACGGGGACCGGTGAGGAGGCTGTTCCTGGCCCAGGGGACACAGTGGCATCTTGGATTAGGTAAAGTTAGGGGTGGGATGGTGAAAAGTTGTCAGATTCAGACAGTGTCTTGAAGATGAGGCTGGTAGAATTTGCTGATACATGGGATGTGAGTCTGCTGTGTGTTATGTTTGAGGTGCGTGGGGGCCTTCCAGAGAGGGTTGGCAGGTGGATTTACGGGGGTCAGACTCAGGAGAGAGGTCGGGGTGGGGACAGAACATGGGAACCTGTCAGCATTCAGGAGGGACGTAGCACATGGGGGCTGCTTGCCTCATCCACCCCCTCAGACTGAGAACTGGAAGCCCTTGGGTGACTCGCAGGCTCCTGGGTCTAAGTCCAGCTCCTCCTGTTACTGCCCCTGACCTTGGGTAGGTTGTTCAGGGCGTTAAATGGGGCACACTGTACCATTTAGGGGGTGGCCCTGGAGGTCAAGGCTTAGCAAAGACCTGGCACAGTGAAGGTACTCAATTAAGATGTTGTGTTTTTTGTATCAGGTTTATTGAAGTTTAATTTACATTCAGTAAAACTCACCCTTTTAAAATGCACAACTCTGATTTTTGGCAAACTCACACTGTCACATCACTACCATCAAGATACAAAACACTTCCATCACTCCACAAGCTTCCCTTGTGCCCTTTTGTTGCCTACCCCAGACCCTGCGACCTGGTAGTTGATCATTTTTTTGCCATTTTGCCTTTTCTAGAATGTCATGTAAATGGAATCATACATTGTGCATCTCATTGGGTCTGGCTCTTTCACTCAGCTTTTGAGATTCATCCATGTGGTTGCCTGTATCAGGAGTTCATTTAAAAATATATATATAGGGGCTTCCCTGGTGGCGCAGTGGTTGAGAGTCTGCCTGCCGATGCAGGGGACACGGGTTCTTGCCCCGGTACGGGAGGATCCCACATGCCGCGGAGTGGCTGGGCCCATGAGCCATGGCCGCTGGGCCTGCGCGACCGGAGCCTGTGCTCTGCAACGGGAGAGGCCACAATAGTGAGAGGCCCGCGTACCGCAAAAAAAAAAAAAAAAAAATATATATATATATATATATATATATAAATTTTAAAAAGTGAATTTAGATAATTCGTTTTCTGAATGCCAAGTGAAGAAAATGATTCAAGTAGGAAAGAGTGATTAACTTTGTCCAGTGGAACAGTTGGGGTGTTAGGATTAAGGACCAATTGGGGTGATTCTAAGAGATAATTGGAGAAGAGAGATGGAGCACTTGAGTATATTTATTTTGTTATTCTTCATTTAAAAAATTAGCCAAAACTACTATTGGGAATATTAGTGAAAAATCGCCACTTCTCATTAATCTTACTTCTAAAAAATATGTATTTGGGGGGTGATGTAAATGTTCTGGAATTAGAAGTATGGCTGCACAAACAACTTTGTGAATATACTAAAAACCACTGATGCGTGTACCTTAAAGAGTGAATTACATCTCAATAAAGTATAAATGTGTGTGTGTGTGTGTGTGTGTGTGTCTTACGTATGTTCGTATGTGTGTATATATATATGTTAGTTTGCCAGAGCAGCCATAACGAAGTACTACAGACTGGGTGGCTTAAACAATAGAAATTTATTTCTCACAGTTCTGGAGTCTGGAAGTTCAGGGTCAAGGTGTCAGCAGGGTTAGTTTCCCCTGAGGTCTATCTCCTTGGCTTGCAGACAACCACCTTCTTGCTGAGTCTTCACATGGCCATTTCTCTCTGTCCACACATCCTTGGTATCTCTCTGTGACCTAATCTCCTCTCCCTATGAGGACACTAGTCAGATTGGATTAGGGCCCACCCTAATGTCCTCATTTAAAGACCTTATTTTGAAATACAGTGAGCCTATAAAAATATATATGAGAAATCAGCACTTGGAGGGGATATCACTGATGGACTGATTTCCCCCTAAACCTGAATTCCACATCCTTCTAAACAGCCTCCAGACAGCGGCTGCCAGTTGATGAGAGCTGGCACAGAATCAAATCAAACTTTCTCAATCTTTGATCAAAAAACATTCTTAACCCAGATTCTTGAACAAACATGTATCCAAACTTTTCATATTCTTTTGTGCATTCTTCTGGAAATAGGGTCCCTTGCTTTCATCAAATTCTCCAAAGTTAAAAAAAACAAAACCAAAACCTTGGGAAATTTAAAACCATGGGTGGATTCACACGGATGGGAGACTGAGGTCCAGGGGAGGAGTGGCAGAAGGTCTGTCTGATTGCAGCGCTGCAGGGCAGTTCTGGTGCCGACCTCCCAGACTTAGCAGACCCTACGGATTCAGGACACAGTCCCCAGCAAGACCACCCCCACTTCCAACATCAGCTAAAGTTCAAAGGTCCCTAGACCACCGACACTCCTGAGCAGCTGGCTGGAAATTCAGGGGTTCCCAGGACCCCTCCCCAAGTTTGATAATTAACTAGCACGACTTACTGTATGACAGTTTTATAGAAAGGATGCAAATCAGGACCAGCCAAATGAAGAGACATAAAAGACAAAGTCTGGGAGGGACTGGACATGGAGCTTCCATCCCCTCTTCCTGCAAAATCAGGGCCCATCACCCTCCCAGCACATCAGTGTGTTCACCAACCAGGCAGCTCCACCGACCCCAGTGTCCACACTTTTACTGGAATTCATTGCTAGCCTTCACTGGCTTACTGGCCAAGTGATTGGACTGTCTCCAGCCCCCCTCCCCTCCCTAGAGGTCAAGAGGTCTGGCTGATAACAGTGGCTTGAAGACCAGACAAGCTACATTATACAGCACTGATTCTAAGTGCCCCATTTTTGGTGCAACCTTGTCCAGCTGTAGCAGGCCTGTCTGGGTAGCGGGGGTCTGGGCTGAATGGCAGGCTGAGGGCACTGGGGAGGTCACATTTGCCAGAGGAGGGCTGGCAGGACATGGCGGGTGCAACAGGTACCAGAATCGCTCCTTCATATCTCCCGAAGGGAAGGGATGCTGGACCAGGGTTCAGTGTGAGGATGAGTCTGTAGGTGAGGCTGCCCGGGGAGGTGCTGAGCTTTTCCTCACAGGGGTATCCAAGCAGTGACACAGGAGACCCTGCCTGGGAGTGAGGCCAAAGGCCAGACTCTCAGGGCACCACCCCCTCCATCAAGTGGATGAGGATTTGGTGTCCCTCCTGGCAGCGGGCATCTGTGCCTGACACAGAGCTGGGCTTACAGGGCCAGGGAGGGAGGAGGCACAGCCCTGCCTTAGATCACAGTTTCAGGAGCTGGAAAAGCCCTCAGACTACATTTAGACCCCCCATCACTTCCTCTCTGCCGCCTTATGGGGAAGCGGAAGCCCAGAAAATGTAATGATTTCCCCACAGGCACTGAGCAGGGCTCCCAGGCCAGAGTGCTTTCTGCGGTCCTGTTGTGTCTTCAAGTATGGATTTATGAGGCCCGTTCCCCTCTGAGCCAGGGCAGCGTTATTATTCCATTTCAGATGAGAAAACAGGCCTGGGGTGGGAGGGGTCCCTCAGCGGGAGAGGCTGCAGGCAAGGAGGAGGGGATGTCTAGTTTGAACTCTGCCCCTCTCGCTGTGCGGTCTTGGGCACGTTACTCACCTTCCCGATGCCTCAGTCTCCCATTCCTGCAAGTGGGATGATGGAAACAGTGCCTACCTCAAGGATGTCGGGCGGGTTACCTAATGTGAGGACGGACTCTGTGGAGTCTGCAGGGATACAGACATTAGTGTAAAGCTGGGTCTGGTCCCCGAGGCCCCGACCCCAGAGTGAAATGGTGTCAGCCAGAAACCTTGGACCTTCCCTACACCAGGATCTTGCCACAGTCAGTCCCGACTGTGTCTACAGCTCTGTAGGAAGGCCCCCAGACCACGTGCTCTGACCCTGGCCAGTGGCAGTTATGCATCCTGGAACCGAGAGTGAGGGGTTGAGCTCCACCGGGCCAGGACCAGGCTGGTTTCGCTCCTGGCTGGATCCTCAGAGCCCAGCGCAGCCCCCAGATCACACATGTGGGTCAGCAGGACAGCTGCCTGGGAGGCAGAAACCCCAGACCTTGACTGTCCAGAGCCAGGAGCGCCCACTGCACAGATGTGCAGACTGAGGCCCAGGGGGAGAGCTGGGTAGTACTGGGGAGCCCTGGAGGGACCTTGGTGATAGCCCCACTTGTGTTTTGCAGGCCTGAGCTGCTCACCGAAGGAGTCAAAGAGCCCCTCACGGACAGCCAAGGTACCCTGCGCAGGGTCATGGGCCGAGGCGCGGGCCGGGCGTGGGAGGGGTCCCAGGCTTCTGCCATCGCCCCTCCTCCTGCTTCCTCTGTCCTGGTCCCGTCTACCCTGGCATCCCCCCATTGCCCTCCCTGCTGGGTTTGCCCCCACCAGATACCACCTCTGTCCCGGGTCCCAGGAGCCGCCTGCTCACCCTGGCTTCTCTCCCCCCCGCCCCCAGAGAGGGATTCCGGGGACCCTCTTGTGGACGAGAGCCTGAAGAGACAGGGCTTTCAAGGTAAGGTTGCAGCTCAGGATGGGGTCCGCAGTCCCAGTGCCATGACCTTGACCTGGCTTGGGTTTGGAGGGCCAGGCTAGGGGTGGGAGGGGCTGGCCGCCAACCCCAGGGCCCCAGGGTCTGAGCGAGGCCGGCGGGCAGCGAGGCAGGGCTGGAGTTTGCCAGCCCCAGTGAGAGGCTCCGCAAGGTGGCTGGGGGTTTGGGGGTACAGGGCGCGGGAGCCGGCCTGCTGTCCGTCTGGGGAAGCAGCTGACCTGCCCGCTTCGTATTAGGCAGCCGGCCGTGCTCTTGGTGCTTTGAAATCAGAGGAGAGGAGGTCACGGAGGGCAGGGAGGGCTCTCCCAAGAAGGAGGACCCTGGTTGGGCCAAGGAGGGGTGGGAGGACGTGAGCGTGGAGGAAGAGGCGTGGAAGATGGGGGAAGCCTGATGCAGGGAGGGGCCAGGGACTGACAGGGGAGGCTCCCTCCCCACAGTGGAGGCTGGTATTACCTTTTGGTTAAGATCAAGTGTAGTATCAGTAGGGGCTGCGGTGGCTGAGAGCAGCCGTCCACGTGCACGTCGGGGCAGCTCTAGGGTATGGCTGTGAGTCCCCTAGGGTGGGTGCTCCCCATGTGGGTCCTGGGTGGTCAGTGTGACCCAAAGGAGAAAGTGGGGTCAGCCAGACCAGCGGCAGGAAGGGCCAGCCCCTGTGGGTGGAGGAGCCCAAATCCCAGAGGGGCACCTGCTTACCCCCCAGCCTCTCAACTCCTTCCTGGGCAGCCGGAACTTTCTGGGACGGGGGAGTTCCGTCTCTCACCTCACCCCGTGACCCCTCATACTCAGCCCTCTTAGCAGACTGGGGTCCGACCAGCCAGAGACCCACCCCTCCCTCCTCCATCCTCTACCTCTCTCTTCCCACAAGGCAGTGCCAGGTTCTCATCTCCCCAAGGCCGGGGGCTCGTCCAGGGGTCTCATGGCAGGTGCTGGCACGCGGGCTCCATAAGCGATAGCCTCTGGGTGAATGAGTGACCACGGGGAGCTTCCAGGCCGGCTTCTGCCTCCGCGGGGCCGCCCTGTCCGCTGAGCTCACGTCCCCGCGCTGCCTCCTGCCTCCCGCCTGACTCTGAGCGAGGCCCCACTCCACCCGCCGGTGACGCAGGAGGCTGCTCCCCTCCGTGGCGTCTCTCACCTCCAGGGCTGGCTCACTGGTGTGGGTTTCAAATGTCAACTGTTAATTCCCGACTCATCGCTGTGTGCATCCTTCCGGAAAAAACACACGTCTCCGTCAAGAAGTTAGTGCTGGAGGACTCCAAGGGGCCCGCTCCACGGAGCTGATAATTGCCTGAGAAGGAGTTCCCCATAGTTAGGAAATCATATTCCTTTAAAGTCACCAAGTGCCTTTTCATTTAACAGCCCAAATCCGTAATTGTTTTTCACTTTGCAGAAAATTATGATGCCAGACTCTCACGGATCGACATTGCCAACACGCTGAGGGAGCAGGTCCAGGATCTGTTCAATAAGAAATACGGTGAGCCCCGGGACACCCTGGCGGGAGGGAAGAGAGGCAGGAGCAACCCGGTTCTGGCCGTGGTCTCCTCTGGGAAGACCGCTCACCTGCATACAAATACGTCTTGAGCACTTACTGTGTGCCAGGCACTGGGGAAAAGGGAGTGAAGAAAACACGCAGTCTCACGGGGACTTCTCTGGCGGTCCAGTGGTTAAGACTCCGTGCTTCCACTGCAGGGGCTGCGGGTTCGACCCCTGGTCGGGGAGCTAAGATCCCACATGCCAGAAACAAACAGACAAACAAAAAAACCACGCAGTCCCTGCCCTCAGGGGACCCTGCAGACCAGTGACGTGAGACTGACATAGAACGGCTCTACCCAGAATCCAGCGACAGTGAGGCGTCGTCCCATGATTATGCAGGAAAAGAGCAGGCTGCTCAAGAGAAAATAGCTCTCCTTAGATTGGAAGCCAGGGAAGGGCTCTTGGAAGAAAGAACTGAACGATGGGGAATCAAGCAGAGTGTGAAGGAAGGGCATTCTGGCTGAGGTGATGGCATGTGCAAAGGCCCTGAGGCTTGTCTTAAGAAGGAGCCAAGGGAATTCCCTGGCGGTCCAGTGGTTAGGACTTGGTGCTTTCACTGCCGTGGGCCCTGGTCAGGGAACTAAGATCCTGCAAACCATACAGTGCAGCCAAAAAAAAAAAAAAAAAAAAATATATATATATATATACACACACACACACACACATATATGTATATATATGTAAGTAGATAGATAGATATAAGAAGGAGCCAAAAGCCAAAGCATAAGGGCAGGCACTGGGGGAGAGGAGGGCCCTGCGGAGCTGGCCGGAAGACAGATCCAATTGTCCAGGGCCTTGGAGGGAACCATGATGTCGGGTTTGTATTTTGGGAGGATTGAAGTAAATGGAGCAGCTTTGCACTTTTAAAGTGTCTCCCTGGATGCTGTGAGGAAAGTGAGTGGCTGTGGGAGGGTGGGAGTGGACACTGGGAGGCCAGCCCAGAGGCTGGAGCAGTATTTCGGCGAGAGTGATGATGGCTTGGGCAGGCCCTGGCCGGGCTGCTGCAGGAAACCGGATGGAGTGAGATGTGCTTCCGAGGGAGAACCACAGGCGCAGGTTGACGGGGCAGCGGGAGGAGTGGAGGCATCCAGCTGCATCCTGCCTCGAGGAGGACAAGCTGTATCTGTCAAGGTGCTTTTCGGTCTCAAGTAGCAAAACCAAACTGGCTTCAACCGTTAAGGGGGTTAATTGGCTAATGATTCAGTTACTATGACTTCACAACAGATCACCCTAACACGTGGTTGCCTAGAATAGCCACGATCATGTATTATCTCTGAGGGTGTCAGCGAGTCAGGACTTTGGGAGCAAGCCGAGCTGGAGAGCTGTCACTCACGGTCTGTCCCGGGGTTGCAGGCAGAAGGCGGGTGAAGCTGGGGTCATCTGGACGGCATCCTCACTCACATGTCTGACGCCTGGGCTGGGGAAAGAGCTGGTGCTGGAACGGCTGGGCCCCTCAAGCATCTTTCTCAGTTTCTGTGTGACCCCTCTACGTGGGCTTTCTGGCATAGCAACTCCATGGTAGCTGGATTTCCTCCTTGTTGGTCGGGGCTCCTCAGTGTCCTGAGAGAGAGAGCCAGGTGGAAGCCACGTTGCCTTTTATGACCCAGCCTCAGAGGTTGTGCAGTGTCCCCTCTGCCATACTGCATTGGTCAAGGCAGTTACAAAGTTCCACCCTAGTGTAAGAGGAGGGGATATAGACCCCATCCTCTATGGGGAGTGTCGATGTTACACTATAAGAGGAGCATGTGGGATGGGTGAAAGATTGGTGCGGCTGTCTTTGGACAGTACAATTAGCCGTAACTCAGGAAATCCAGCAGTAGGGTGGCTTTCAGGATTAGCTGGATCCAGCAGTTCAGGGAATGACCTTCCGCTGTGTCAGAATCATCTCAGGCTGACTTCCCGCTTGCTAGCAGGATGACCACGGCAGGTCCAGACATCCCATCCAGGGAGAGAGCTGGCTTTTCCACGGGCTTTCTCAGGAAAGCCTGATAGTTTCCCAGAATTCCCTGGGCCCTCCCCTGTTTCTCATTGATCCCCATTGAGTCACATGTCCAGTCTTTACCCAATCCCCATGGCAGAGAATGCCATGTGCTCATCGGCTTAGGCCTGGGTTACCCAGACCTGTCACCGTGACGAGGGGGAGGAGGGGGGAGCACAGAGCTGCCAGAGACAGGTGGATACCCAAACTGCCAGCCAGGGAGAAGGGGCAGCGCCCTCACTGAGCGGGGAAGTTTGAAGAGGGGAGATGATGGGTTCCATTTGGATATGTTGAGTCTGAAGGGTGAGTGGAGATGTCTCATAGGCAGGCAGAGAGAAAAGTCTGCTATTCAGGAGAGGTGTCTGGATTGGATGCAAAAATTAGACCACAGGAGCAGAGGAGACACCCCTAGGGGTGCAAAGAGAGCAGAAAGAGGACCCATGCAGAAAGCCAAGGAGCCCTGTGTTTAGAGGTCAAGTCCAGGAAGGGGAGGAGTGGCCAGAAAGGGGAAACCAAGAAAGTGAGGCATTATGGACACCAAGGTGTTGGATTTTGCCGAAAGAGAGCAAATACCTTCTGGGTTGGGCAACACAGAGGCCGTCAATCATTCTAGCAAGAGCCCTTTTGGGGGCAAGGAGTGAGGAAGTAGAGATGGCAATGTTCCCATTCATGGATTATGGGTATAAGTACATTTCTGTCTGCAGCAAAGTCAGGATAAAGAATGTAAAACAGGCTGGAAATTCATAGAAACGGAAAGTGGATTGGTTTGGTTGCCAGGGCACAGAGGGAAGGAGTGAGGTGTGACTGCTAATGGGGATGGGGTTTCTTTTCGGGGTGATGAAAACGCTCTGGAGTTAGATAGTGGTGATGATTTCACGACCTCCTGAGTACGCTAAAAACCACTGGATTGTTTAAGATGGTAAATGTTATGGTACATGAATTACATCTCAATTAAATAAAGCCAAACAAACAAGGTGAAGCAATGGCACGAAGCCAGGGGTGACATGAAGACTCAGCCATTCTGTCCTTGCTAGATGAAGGGCATGCATCAAGCTCTGAGTTTCCCAGGAGCCAGAGCAAAAAGGGAAATGAGGCCAGTTATACCATTCCCAGTGTCCACGAGATAAAAATTAGTTTATTGCCCAGAAAAAGTTCAGCTACTTCTCCTAGTGCAAAGATTTCTGCAGCACATCTTTGTAAAGGGGCATCCTGTGACACTGAGGAGTGTCCAGCCCTCCGTCCAGGAGGGGGCTCCCATGGTGCACCCCACCTAAGTCAGAGAGCCATGGACGTTCGCATCAGCCTGACAGCAGGCAGCAGGCCTTGGCCCAGAGTGGATCAGCCGTGGACTCAGGGCTGCTCCCAGGCTGTGAGACAAGGCACAGTCCCTGGGATGGACATGCCGCAGCCCTCTGCAGAGGGGATTGGCGACAGGAATGAGGCCGAGCGCCAGATGTGGAAAGAGAGCCCTGAGGTCTGAGCTGCGTCCTGGCTGGCCTGCCTGCTCCCAGACGCGATCCGCCCTTTTAGGCCAGGCCGATCCTGAACCAGGGTGAGGCAGAGCCTGTGGGGCTGATGGATCGTTGTAGGGAAGGGCCAGCTGTGCCCACCAGGTACCATCCTTGTGACGGCTTTCAGAGTCTCAAGCTGTGAGGCCTCTGACTTTAGCCCCTGCCCTCTCCCAGCAGCCATAGCCACACGTCCCCTGGCCACTCCTCAGCCTGCCCTGGGCAGACGCCCACACCCCCGACCCCCCAGGGCCCCTGCTTCCCAGTCCCTCACTGACTGTGCCTTTCTGCAGTGCTACACGACAGCCCCCCACCGTACCCCACTGTGCACGGGGTGTATCACGCTCGTTCATGGAGCACCCCATGGCTGCCGACAGCCCACCAGCCCCGCCTCTGGCTCCTGACACCTCCTCTGTCCCTCTCCTCCACAGGGGAAGCCTTGGGCATCAAGTACCCGGTCCAGGTCCCCTACAAGAGGATCAAGAGTAACCCCGGCTCGGTGATCATCGAGGGGCTGCCCCCCGGGATCCCTTTCCGAAAGCCCTGCACCTTTGGCTCCCAGAACCTGGAGAGGATCCTTGCGGTGGCTGACAAGATCAAGTTCACCGTCACCAGGTACTCAGGGGAAGGGAGACAGAGAGGAGGCGAGGCTACCACGGGAGGGGGCTCGCACCACAGACCCTTGGCCTTTCCTTCGGGTGGACCTGCCCTCCATGGACAAGGCAGCTCTTCCAGCACCACCCTGGGCCCTGGGGGTTGGAGGAAGGGGGACTGCCGGCCAGCCAGGGTGCAGGGAGCCCCACAGAAGTGAGACTAGCTCCCCTGCCCCGCAGCCACCATAGCGGGGGCAGCCTTCCTGGGCCCCGTCTACCTGCTGCGGCATCTGCTCCCTGCACTCCCTCATCCCCTGGAAGAGGCGTGGAGCCAGCAGGGCAGAGCCAGCGGGAGACCCTGCTTGGCCTGGTGCACAGCGGCCCTGCAGCATTGTCCCAGGGTCCCCAGGGTCCCGTGCGCACGAGGCACCGGGCATCTTGTTAAAGCAGATTCTGCTTCGGCAGGTCTGGGGCGGGTCCCACGCTTTCCGCACAAGCTCCCAGGCCCTCCCCTGACACCCCCATCTCTGTTTCTCTTCCAGGCCTTTTCAAGGACTCATCCCAAAGCCTGGTAAGAGGCGCTGGCTATGGGGGGGCCACTTGGCACGGGGGTGGGCCATGGTGCTGGGGGCCAGAGGCCGGAGTGGAGCTCACCGTGGGGAACCGGTTCCAGGACCCTGGAGCGGGACCCCCGCCCTTCTGTTGTCCCACCTCCCTGGGCTCTGGCCCCAGCAGAGAGGAGGAAGGCCAAGCTGGAGCCTGGCCCCGGTTCCTGGGACAGCTAAAGGGGTGGTGGGGTGGCACTGGTGACTTCTAAGCCTGGGATGGGGGTTCAGGAGGGAGAGGCCTGGCCAGGTCAGTGCCCCCCACTTTCCCTAATGCAGGGGCCTTGGTGAGCAGATGAGGTTGATGGGGGTGGGTTCCTAGCCTCAGAGGGAGGGCTGTCTGCAGGGGAACCTGCGAGCTTGGCGGTGGGATGTGGGTGAGTGCTTACCCGTTTCGTAAAATGCCTCTCCTGGCCCCATTTCAAGGCATCCACCCCCCACCCCCCACCGTCCCCCGGGCTATGTCCTGGCCCTCCCAAGCCCTGAATGAGCAGGGGCTGTCCCTGCGGGGACAGCACTCAGGGCTGGCCGGGCCTCCACGGAGGCAGCTGCATACGCAGATTCCAGAGCCTGCGCGTGGAGACATGGGGAGGAGCTCTGCCGCCTCTCCCCTGCTCCCGCCTGGAGTCACTGGCAGCCCTGGGCCCTTGGGGAGGCTGCGCTGGGAACAGAGAAAGCCTGCAGGACAGGACTCCAATTTCACAGTCGCGGTCACATCCACTTCACTCCTCACTCACCTCCGTGCGCCCTGACCCTGCCACCTATAGCTGTTCACTCCCTGCGCCCAGGCCTGGCTCGGTGGGCTTCTGGGGAAGGGGCGACCTGGAGGGGGGCCAGACTCACTGAGTGGGGTAGCAGTGTGGCAGCTGCCGTCGGGCTGCAGGGACCCCAGGGAGGAGGAACAGAGGAAGGGGTGCTTGGGAGGGTTTCCCGGAGAGGAAGGCTCTCGCGGGGCCTCAGGGGAGAGCAGTACTTGGAGGGCCGGGGGGAGAGGGAGGGAGAGGCAGGTGGTCAGCTGGGGAAGCAGCAGGGGTCCAAGGCCTACGCCCAGGGTGGTTTTCCAGACCTCTCAGAGGTGTGAAAGCCGTCGGGTGATGTTAGTAAGGTAGAGATGGTGAAGGTAAGAGCAGCAAAGCGCAGCAGTGGTGGCCCCGGCGGAAACCTTGCCAAGAGATTACTGGGTGTCAGACCCTGTGCTGACCGCTTCACGTGGGTCCGGAGGTCCTTCCTCCTAGGGCTGGGCAGTGGTCTGGGTACCGTGGTTACAGACGGAGGAGTCATCTCGTTTACCCCTCACACCTGTGAGGCTGGCGCCAGAGCCTGACCTTCAGGGGGAAACTGAGGCTCGCGTTTCAGCAATGTGCCCATGTCACACGGCTAGCCAGTGGCCTGGCCGGCCTCTAGGCCCATGATCTGTAGCACTTCGCCCCCATGGACAGGTAGGCCTGTGCTTCTGGGGGCTGCAGGACAGAACAAGGGTACGGGGGCTCAGGTGCTCATGAGAACATCACAGACCTGGGGACCCTCTTCTCATCGGCCATGGGGGGCAGGACACACGTCCCCTGGTGCCACCTGGGGTCCCTGGCCCAGCCCTGCTCTGTGACAGGCCACTCAGCCCTCTGTGGACCTGCCTTGCCGCAGGACCGTGGTGGGCGGCCTGCGGTCCGCTCGCCTGCCCCGCAGCAGGGGCCCCGTGACCCTGTCAGCCCTGTGCCACTGAGTCAGCTTCAAGCCACTGCCTGTCCCGACTTCACTTTCTGCCCAGGTTGGTGTCAGAGCCGGGCAGTGTCCGTCCTCTTCCCATGAGCGGCAGCAGGAAGGATGGCCGGGCCTCCCTTTGCTGACGGAGAGGAGAAACACGGCGAGGCAGTGCGTCGGCCTCCCCCTGCACACCCTGTGATCCCCAGCCCCTCCTACCCAGAAGGAAGGGCCCCGTGGAGACCTGAAAATATAGCTGCTCCAGGGGTATGCACATATTTTAACGAGTTTGAAAAGCAAGAAATACACTTGATCGTATGCTGGGCTGTGAGTTCAGCGCTTTGCACGTCACCTTTTTTTGTCCCCTTTTTACGGATGAAGAAACTGAGGCCAAGGGAACTTCAATGACTTGCCTTGGACGCCCAACCTGTAGTGGAGGAAGCGTTGGTTCCACACCTGGCTCCCTGCTCCGTCAGGGAGGCCCACTGATGCCAGGCGGGCGGCACGTAATTCAGAGCGGCCACCAAATAGCGGAGTGTCGGGCTTTGGGGAGAAACACTGGGGGCCGGAGAGGCAGCCAGCAGCCATTGCCCCCTTCTGGGGGGGGTGACCTCTTCCACTGACCACGGCTCACCCTCCAGCAAGGGGGCCTCGACAGCTCATCTTCCTGTTCAAACAGCTTCTTGAATCTCAGCCATCACCCCAGGGTGGCCATCTGTCCCCCATTTCTCTGTGCCAGTCTGCCCACCCACCCATCGGCCTTCCCTGTGGCCCCTCTGTGTGCAGAGAGGGCCCTTGGAAATGCTTTCTCTGCCCACGTGGTATGGGAGAGGGTGGCAGGCTGCCTAGAAGAAGAGATGGGCACCTGGCCCTGGCCCCAGGCCTCAGGGATGGGACTGCCAGCGCCTTTCCAGGCATTGGCGCTCTGGGCCGGGTGTCAGCCTGGAGGGACTGGGGCAGATGGGCTGGCAGGCCAGCTGTGTGCTTCCTAACGCCATTTGTCACGCTGGGCTGGGAAGGTGTCCAGACTCACAGGGGCCTCCGAGGGTTCACCAGAGGTCGCTGGGTGCTGTTCCTGCCCCAGAAAGGGCTGTTCCCAAACCGTCCATTAGACAGTTGCTGAAGCCTGACGCGGGCCAGCTCCTGGGGTTCCGAGGTGAACTGGAGCAGGTCGGGTCAGGTCTCTGGGGAAGGCGGAACGTTGGCAGGTGCCGTAGCCTGGAGAAAGGTAGGCTGTAGCTGTGCACCTGGAGGGGTGTTAGATGATGTGCTTTGGGATTGGGGGCCGAGGTGGTGTGGGGGCCATGGGAGAGCACAGGCTGGTGCTCGGACAGACCCAGGTTGAAACCCCAGACGCCTCTTACTAACCCTGTGACTCTGGGCTCATTATTTCACATCTCCGAGCCTTCACTTCCTCATCGGTGAGATGGAGATGGTCATATCTACCTCGCCGGGTGATCTGAATAAGTGGTGGGCATTGGTGGGTGAGCCATGGAGGACGGCTTTCCCCCTGCTGGTGCTTGAGAGAGATGTTTGTGAAGCCCTCGGCCCTGGGCCAGCTGTGATAGGAAGGACTCAGCCAATGGGGTTGGCAGTTGTTACTGTTATTCCTGGAGGTCGGGAAGGCTTCCTGGAGGAGGTGACATTAAGCTGGGCCTTGGAGTTGAGCAGAAGGGTGTGTGGTTCTAACACAGGGCACAGCCTAAGTGGGGGCACAGAGCGGGTGTCTGACTAAACCAGGCTTAATCCCAGGGGCCTGAGTGAGTGAGGCCTGGACGAGGTGCATACCACTGGAAGCTCCTTGCCACCTGGCCAGGCTGCTCCCCAGTTCACCCACCTGCCTGCAGCAGCACTGAGTTAAATTAGGGACACTGGGCCAGGGGCCAGAGAGGCAGGTGGCTGGGGACAGTCTCTGCCCTCAGCAGCACCAAGTCAAGGTGGGTCTCTCCCCAGACCCAGAGGGGCCCGAGGCTGTGTAAACCCAGGACAGCAAAGGGGCTGTTCATGATATGTTGGGAAAGATCAGTGGTGACTAAGGAAGGAGAGGCCCTCCGCCCAAGTAGCTGGTGTAGCAACAGCTGTAGAACATTCTAGTAGGTCGGGAAACACGAATACATACCCATGGTGGAAATCTGGAAAATACAGAGATCTCACTGCCCAGATGGCTGTTTATTTTTACGATGATACATTTCTTCCAGATTTTTCCCCAAGCTTATTAATTGTATATCTCGTCCTTTCCATAAATTCACACACACACACGCTTAAGCATAAGTATTTTCCCATGTCTTTAAAACACTTTACAATGGTCTGTCATCAGGGTGCATCATAGTTATATAGCAGCCCTGTCCCCCGAGAATGGACATTGGGGCAACTTCTCACACTGTGGATACCTAACATCCACGTCATGCTGATGATTTGCTGATTACCAAGCCTTCCCATACCAGCACATTTGATCTCCCCCAATAACCAGTCCTACAGGAAGAAACAGGCTCAGAGAGGTTAAGGAACTCGCTGGAGGTCACACAGCATGTGCCCAGGCTTTCCCCGCCCCCGACCTTTCATCCACACTGGGTAGGTCTTTGCTGCCCCCTTCTGGCTATCAGCATCTATAACAGTCCTGCCTGTCTAACCCTTAAGGCTCATAATCCTTTGAGTTCATTTATTTGCACAACAACAAAAAGATTATTGAATGCCTGTTGTACACCAAGCAAGATCTGGGAACACAAAATAGAAAAAAATCTCTACCCCCCGTGGTGCTTATATTCTAATAGGGGAGACAGGTAAATAAGAACAAATAGTATCATATTTCAATAGTGACAAGTGCCATGGAGACACACACAAAAGATAGCACTGTCAAGAGCACAATTTTAGAGAGGCCACCAGAAGTTAAGGCCTGAATGAAGACAGGGTATAAGCCATGTAGAAATCTAGGTCAATGATCAGGGAACTAAGATCCCACATGCCGTGGGGCAACTAAGCCTGCGTGCCACAACTACTGAGCTCGCGCACCTCAACTAGAGCCCCCGTGCCACAAACTACAGAGCCCACGTGCCCTGGAGCCGACACACCACAACTAGAGAAGAGAAAACCCACACGCCACAACTAGAGAGAAGCCCGCGCACCACAACGAAGAGCCTGTGCCGCAACGAAAGATCCCGTGTGCCTCAATGAAGATCCCGCGTGCCACAACTAGGACCCAGTGCAGCCAGAGATAAATTAAATAAATAATTAATAAATAAATGTTTAAAAAAAAAAAAAAAGAAATCTAGGTTGAGACATCCAGGGAGAAGAGTTGTCAGTGCAAAGGCCCTGGGGCCCTGGAAGTATTTTGAAAGTAGGGCCAACAGGATTGCTGAGAGTGAATGTGGGGAAGGGGAAGGAGAGAGATCAAGGATGGCATCAAGGGACTTCCTTGATGGCCCAGTGGTTAGGACTGCACGCTTCCACTGCAGGGGACGTGGGTTTGATCCCTGGTCGGGGAGCTAAGATCCCGCAAGCCACATGGTGTGGCAACAAAAAAACCCCAAACAAAACAGGAGAGCATCAAGATTTTGTCCCAAGCAGCGGGAGAGGGAAAGGGAGGTGAGGATCTGAGTGGTGGGCAAATTTGACACCCAAGTGGACAGATTGGGAAGGCAGTTGGATCTACAAATCAGAGAGAGCCCCACTGAGGGATATAGCTTAGGGATAGAGCATTTGACTACAGAGAGAGTCCCCCTGGAGACATGCAGTCGGGAGCCATTCTGTATTTCATGCATTTTAGTCATGAAACTGGATCACAGTGGGGTTCAGCATGGATAGTCAGAAGGGGTTCGAGGATGAACCCTGGGGCCCTCCAGCATTTAGAGCTGAGGAGAGACAAGTGAACCCCCAGAGGGTGTGATGTCCTGGAAGCTGAGTGAGAAACTGTTGAAGAAGGAGAGTGATCACCTGGGCCCAGTGCTGCTGCAAGGTCAGGATCAGACCTGAGATGGGACTGTGGGATGGAGCGCCCAGAGGTCCAGGGATGGCGAGGTCAAGAGCAGTTTCGGGGGCTTCCCTGGTGGCGCAGTGGTTAAGAATCCACCTGCCAATTCAGGGGACGCGGGTTCAAGCCCTGGTTCGGGAAGATCCCACATGCCTCAGAGCAACTAAGCCCATGCGCCACGACTACTGAGCCTGCGTGCCACAACTACTGAAGCCCGCGCGCCTAGAGCCCGTGCTCCACAACAAGAGAAGCCACCACAATAAGCCCGTGTGTCGCAACGAAAGTAGCCCCCTCGTCGCAACTAGAGAAAGCCCGCACACAGCAGCGAAGATCCAACACAGCCAAAAATAAATAAATACATTTATTAAAGAAAAAAAAAAGCAGTTTCAGGGAGGGGAGAGGACCTGAGTGGAATCGTGGGCTCAGGGGAGAACAAGAGAAAAGAAATGAACTCATCAGCTGCAGATGATGGCCCTTTAGGGACAGAGGAGAGGTGGGGTGGGAGCTGCAGGGTGAAATGGGATGAGGAGAGGCTTTTAGAGGTTGAATAGTGACAGTGATTTTAGAGAAATGGATGATATGGCAGCAGAGAGCGTGGGGAGAGTGGGCAGAGGAGGGACGTCCTCCTGAGAACAGGAGGTGGGGAAGGGGGTGCTGAGAGCACTGCCAGAACCCCTCTGCACACAGCGGGACAGGGGAAGGGTGACCGGGGCGGAGGGAAGATTGTTGGAGTCAGCGTCCTAGAGGGAGGGCTAGAAAGATGGGAAGGGACAGTCTCAGAAGGAAGTATGACCTGGACACCGTGGAGAGGCCACCAATGTTGATGACTAAGGGGTTTGGACATGACTGGAAAGAGGAGAGGAGGTCGAGACAGGGAGGGCCAGGGGCTTGGAAGGCATGTCTGCCCGCACGTTGATCCCCAGGAAACAGGACGGATGGCAGCGGTGTGGGTGTCCTGAGCCCCGTGCAAGTTCAGTGCCACCCGCAGGCAAAGACCAGTCCTCCCCCTTCCCCAGGAGAACCAGCTCCCCGCAGGCAGGCCACGTGCATCTGGGGGTCTGGGAGAGCTTCCCAGGGAGCTGACGTTCCTCCCGGGGGATGGGTGGATTGCAGGCTGAGGGGCAGCACTTGCAGAGGTGGGGAGCCCTGAAGTGACCATCCATGTCCAACCCTCGCTGAGTGTCCACGGCGTGCCAGGCCCCAGGCCTCTCCCCCAGAGCCTCGTGGGGTCTTCACAGCAAGCCTGCGACGTAGATGCTGTTTTCATTCCCCGTTTGCAGCTGAGCACGCTGAGGCTGAAGGAAGCAGTCGCATAGGTAACACAGGGCTGAAATCATACCCAGGGCTGTGCCCTTCTGGAGCCTGGGCGGGTTGGGCAGTGGGGGGAAGATCGCAGAAAAAGAATAAGGCCGAATCATGCACGGCCTTGACCTAAGCTCAAGCTTTCTCTGGTGGCATTGGAGGCTTTTTCAGTCAAGGAAATGATAGGGTTGGATTTGTATTGTCTTACGATTGCCATGGTAACCACACTTCCACCTACCAAGGTGGATGGAAGAAGGCAAAACTGGAGCAGCATGGGCTGTGGGACCCAGAGATGGGTGGGGTTAGGATCTAGAGGTGGCAGTGGGGCGTGAGGCGGGAGAGAGGGTAGAAGGTTCCAGAAGGGTGATGGTGGTGTCCATCCCCAAGGCGGGGTCTGCAGGCCTGTGGGACATCCAGGAACAGTCGTGGTGCTGAGAGCCTGCAGGGTGGCGCTGGGGCTGGCCTGGGTGAGCGTGGAGCCAGCAGAGAGGGCCCAGGGCAGAGCCGGGAGCACACCGACCTCCAAGAGACCTTGAGGGAGAGGAGCCTGTGAAGGAACAGAGGAGGTGGAGCCCCAGAAAAGGAGGTGGAGGGATTTGTGGGTAAGAAGCGCTGAGTCAGGCAGCTGTTTGCAAATCTCCCATGAGAGCAGAGTCCTGGGCAACACCAGAGAGATCAAGGAAATGAACATTCTCAAAAGGTTCTCGAATAGCAGTGGCTTAAAAAAAAAACAACAACAAAAAGCCTTGTTAGGTAGTGAGTTCCCCATCACTGGAGGCATCCAAGCAGCCATTCACCTGGAGGCACTGCAGGAGAGGCGGGAGGGGCTTTGCCCGCTGCAGCTACCTTTGGCTTGTGCATCCTGTGCCTGTCTGCCCGGAGCCCCAGCCCTTTAGAACTAGGGAGGGCGCAGACAGAGGGGTCTCCCCACGCACTGACTCACTTCCCTCTGCTGCCCGGCTCCAGGCTTCCCCACAGCTGCCCTGCCCCAGCTCCCTTCTGGCCAAACACAGGCTTCCAGCTTCCTCTCCTTTTGGTTTGGTTCTTTGGACCCCAGCAGCTCAGCCCTCCCTGCCAGCTTGGGGGAACTCCCTGGTGAGCAGCAAACCCGCCCACCCCCGGAGCAGGGGCTCCGGGCCCCACAGAGCAGAGCAGAGCTGCCGACTTCCTGTGTGACTCCAGCAGCAAGTCCGGTTTGCCTGCCTGGGCCTCGCTCTCCCTCTTTGCAAAGTGGGAAGAGTCACACTGGGGGTGCCCCAGCAGGGCAAGGAAAGGAGGAATAAATGGCCCGTCGTGCGCGGGAGGGGTAAGGCGGAGAGGCCGGCCAGGCCGGAGCGTGGAGGGCCTGGAAGGCCTGGCTTTGCAGCGTGGACTGGACCCTGCAGACCCGGCCTTGGCAAGCTCTTCCGCTGACGTCCCCGAGGCCGGAGCCCGAGCACCCCCGCGGGGCAGGGCCGAAGCTCTGCCGGGCCCCAGCTTTACCTAGGAAGCCCCCATTCCAGAGAGTCTACACTTGAGTTTTCATTCAAGGAACTATGTCAGATTACATTCTGCTGAGAAAATAGATGTTCCCACTCGACCTACTTCCCACCCCCAGCGTTCCCTGAGGCCCAGTTTGAGAAGCTCAGCTGTGGGTGAAGGGTCTGCGGAGGGGAGGGCTGTGATCCCATTTGCGGGGAGGGTACAAGGAGGGAGCGGCTCCAGCCCCAAATGGCACCTCTTGTCATTGTCCCCATTGGGGCCTCTGCTAGGTCTCCGCGGGGTCTCCTGTCACTCATCGGGTGCTGGCAGGAGTGGGCTTCCCGGAGAAGGGGACCTGAGCTGGGCCTGGGATTGACCTCAGCAGAGGGCATTTGGGGGTGGGGGGAGGGACTGAATAGGAGCTGGAACTAGTCGCCTGCTGGGCCCTCGGGAGCTGGGTGACCTTGGATGAGTTAACTTACTGTCTGTGACCCTGGATAAGTTAACTTGCTATCTCTGGGCCTCGAGGTCACATGGAGCAGGGACAGCCTTCGTGGTCCACCCCCCGACCCTTGTCACGCACCCCTGCCTCCCTCTCTTCCCTACGCCACCCCCCTCCACCCTTCCAACTCATAAGAGCTCAAGATAAACCCTGCTTTCTCAAGTTTCTGAAGATGCCACAGTTCCAGTGCCAGCCGCATGTTTCTCCACTTCATTATCTCTGCTTTCCTTTGTTAATTGGGCTCCAGTAATGATCTCACTTCTGCCTTCCCGGGAAGAGCTGGCATCTGCTGGGTGGGGCCTGGAGGCCTTTGTGGGCAGACGCCTGGCTGCCAGGCCCAGAACTGGCCGGCTGCCTCCTTTCCTGCAGGAGGGGAGGCCCCGCCCTTTCCATCTGGGTCGTGGCCGCCCCAGTCTGCCCCTGGGCTGGTCAGTGGTCCCAGCCCTGCCCTCCCTCAGCTCTGCCAGGTGGGGGAAGGGTACCTCAAGGTTCCCAGCGGCTGTTAGACAGGGGGCTTCTCAGGCCCCAGGAGCGAGCGGTGAGGGGGCTTCAGGCTCTTCTGCAACATTCCAGAAAACCTCACCGAAACTAGTTCCCCAGCTGGGACCACCCAAGCCGACAGGAACAACCAACGCCTTTATTTAGGCTAGGATGAGATCAGCTCAGGGTCACCAGGCCCTGCGTGCGCGGAACAGAAGCTCTCGCTGGCTGATAAATGCGTCTTTGAGCCACGCAAGTGGAGGCCTGGGGGGTGGGGCACGAAGGATGGCTCAGCGCACGTGGCTTACCGGGTGGACAGGATCTTTCCAACCTCCTGGGCTGGGTGGGGTGGGGTGGGGGAGGGTCTGGTGGCAGAAGCGACCTCATGGTGGGAGGTGGGGATGGGGACAGGACAGCACAGTCTGCGGAGGGACCCCTGCAGGTTTGGGAGCTCAGGACCAAGTACTTAGTCTGTGAACGGTTCCGAGGTGTCTTCAGGGCTGGGTGTAAGTAGCTTTTGATCAACGCCAATTAAAGAGAACCCTGCCTCGTGGAACTTGCGTTCCGGTGTGGATGCAGAGAACAGACCATGTGCGAAGGGTAAAGTGTACCAGGTGTGAGTGCTGAGAAGTTACAACCCTAGATGTGGGGCGGCCAGGGAAGGCTGGTGAGCAGGCCTGGAGGCGGCAGTAGTGAGCCAGGAGGGCAGAGCCTGGCAGGCCGAGTACAGACTGCAAAGACCCTGTGGTCCCCTGCCAGGGTGGGAGGCCAGTTCGGGCGGAGGACCCGGTAGGAGATGAGATGGAAATGGGAGAGAAGGCCGATTGTGGACGCTGGATCAAGATGCTGACCCTTGTTCCGAGTGAGCTGGGAGCCAGGGCAGGCTTCCGAGCAGAGGGGAGACAGAATCCAGTCTAGGATCTAACAGGATCCTTCTGGCTGCTGGGTGAGGACACACAGGGTGGCAGCAGGGGGCTATGTAGGGAGTTGGTCCTGGCAAAGCAGGTGAGGCCCAGTAGTGGCAGTAGTGGTGGTAAGTCCTTGACTCTGGGCAGAGTTTGTAGCTGAAGCCGACAACTTGCTGATGTGGGCTGTGAGAGAGAGAGGAGTTGAGTTTGACCTCAGGGATTTGGGCTGAGCTTCTGGAAGGATGGAGGTGCGGGTAGGTAGCTGAGACAAGGAAGATGCAGGAAGAGCTGGCCGGGGGTGCGGGGGAGTCTCAGGCATATTTGTGGCGTGTTAAGTCTGGGGTATTATCCAGGCGTGGTTGCATGTAGAGTGGGGGCGGGGGGCGTGTCCAGGGAGTGGTCCAGGCTTGAGATATAATTTGGGGAATCGCAAGCATATCGCTGGTATTTAAAGCCCTAACTAACAGAATGAGATCTTTGGGAGTGAGCGGAGTCAGAGGACCAGGGCCCTGGTGCCTTCAGCCTTTGTGGGTAAGGAAAAAACCGGGAGGGGCCGGGAGTGGGTGGTGTCCTGGGGCTGAGTGGAAGAACCCCGTTCTCCCTGGGGAGGCCCTTCTCCCCTTGTGGCCGTGAGGCTCCCACGGCCCAGAGACGCGGCTGAGCATCTTGCAGGGATGTCAGGGGTCAGGCCCTGAGCCATGATGGCTTCTCAGCAGGCCACAGGCCCACTGTGCAGGATTATAGATGCCACCCAAGGCAAGCGGGAGGAGGTTTCCCCTCCGTTGCGCGAAGTAGGGGAGCCCCAGGTTTCCACTGTCTGTTCCGTGAAACAGCGGGTTCTGCACGCCCTCTTGGGTGGGGACCTGGAGAGTGGCAGGGCTGGGTGAAAACAACTTCTCTGGTACCAGCAGAGGATCTCCTTCGCTGGGGAAAGGAGGATGGATTTGCCCCACAGACAACAGAGAGCCCTCAGCGAGTTTAAAGCGAAGGAAGGACATAGGTGGATAGACTGTTTAGAAAAATCTGAGTGGCTTGCAAAGCAGAGGATGAATTCGGGGAGGGCAGGTGAGAAGACCCACCTGGATTTTTGGATGGAGACAAGGGGGCACAGAGGGGTTTCGTCGGCCGCTGTAACAAATTACCCACTCGGTGGCTGAAAGCAACACAGGTTTATCTCCTTACAGTTGTAGAGCTAAGAAGTCCGAAATGAGTCTCACAGGGCTAGTCACAGTGTCCGCAGAGCGGGTTCTTTCCCAAGGCTCCGAGGGAGAATCTGTTTCCTTGTCTTTTCCATCTTCTAGACGCCACCTGCGTTCCTTGGCTTGCAGCCCCTCCTGCATCTTCAAAACGCATCCATCCAACCTCTGTTGTCCCCTCTCCCTCTGCTTTCGACCTTGCCTCCTTACAAGGACCCTTGTGATTACATTTAGGGTCCACTCAAATAACCCAGGATAACCTAGCCACCTCAGGATCCTTAACTTAAACACACCAGCAAAGTCCCTTCTGCCATGTAAAGAAACATAGTCACAGGCTCCGGGGATTAGGGCATGGACAGCTTTGGGAGCCACTAAGCCAAGGTTTCTCTCTTGAGCGACCGTGTAGGAGGTTGGAGCCAGGGACCCACGAGAAGGGAGGAGGGACAGGTTTGAGGGGACCTGGAGAAGCCAGCCCGGGATGTGAGGAATCAAAGGTGTTCGAGGAAGCAGGCGGAAACATGGGTTTGGGGGTTGCGGGTCCAGAGAGAGTGAGAAGAAACAGAAGTATAGATGGAGCAGAAGGAAGATCTCTCCCTCCCCGTGTGCAGCGACTGAGTCGGACACTCCTGCCCTGTCCTCCCAGCCACAACAGAACGAGGCTGTACTGCCAGGTGGTCAGTGGGCTGGGGTGAATCCTGGCTCTCCCTCTAACTCGCTGTGTGACCCGGGGCATGTGACTTCCCCTGTGTGCCTCAGGCTCCTCGTCTGTAGGATGCAGACACTCCTAGGACCAACTTTGTAAGGTTGTCAGAATGATTAAGTGAAGGAAGCCATGCAAAGATCTAAGAAGAGTGCCTGGCAAGCAGGAGCTTAATTTCTCAGACAGAAATTATTTACCGAGCGCTTGTGATGTGTCGGGTGTTATTGCGGGTGCTGGGGCTGTAGTCCTGAACACGTGCAAACAGACTGCACGCTCAGCCCACAGGAAGCATCTGTTCTCGGGTCGTTGGCTGCAGAGTTTGCTGTACAGCATGAGGATCGGGATTGGTACCCGATCCCTGCGTGAGGCAGTAGAGCCCTCCCTCGCCTGTGCGCTCCGCTGCCTCCATCTGCCCACCTTGCCCAGGCTGGGAGCTGATGTCCTGCTCATCACATTTAGTGTGTGGCATTCCGTACCTGGCCAGTCGTGGCCACAGTTCGGCCTTGGGACCATGGAGGAGGGAAGGGGAGAGGAGAAGGAAGGACACGATTTCCCTTGGGCTGTCCGTCCAAGACAGACCCCCACAAGAAAACCTGGTACTTGCTCTGCCCAGCCAGGTTTGCAGGTTCGAGCACAGAGCTGCAGGAGAGTTTGTGAGAAAGCCCTCTGAGGAGGTACTGGGCTGTTCTCGGATGGGAAAGCAGCACCCAGGGGTCAGAGAGACCTGGGTTTGAGCCTCAGCGCCACCCATCGCAAACCATGCGGCCTTGGTGGCTGGGAAGAGGCATCTTGACTCCTCTGAGCCTCGGTTTCCTTATGTGTAAAATGAGGATCATAACACCTAGAGGTCAGGCTTTTCGTGAGGAATAAAGAACATCACTGTGTAAATCACCAGGCACGGTCTCTGGTGGGCATGTGTCATCAGCAAATGGAGGATTTGCATCCCAGTGTCTGGCAGCTGGGAGGGCAGTGAAAGGGCCTGGAGCCCCAACAGGGGAGGCCCCAGCCAGACAGCTCTCTGTTGGCCATTGTTCCAGGCTCTTGTGTGCAGTGGGTCAGCTGAAGGTCAGACAGCTGGGCACCAGGGAGGAACCTGGATCACCTGCCCAGGCAGGTTGTGGTCCACCCACCATGCACCTCCATCCCAGGGAAGGGAGATGGATTGATGGGGGCACAGAGCCCAGCTCGAGGGAACTCTGGGGGAGAAGGCTTGCTTTCTTCCCTCCCCTGTCCCCCTCCCCAGTGAACCCCATGCACTGATCAGATCCGTCATGATCCCTGGCTCATAACCCACTCTGCCATCAATCCCTGCATGTAATCGTCAATCGATCAATTGATTGGTGGTTGTAACTTTTTATTTTGAAGCGATTTTTAATTTACAAAAAGTTGCGAAGATAGCACAGAGTTCCCAAATACCGTCTGACGTGTGGGATGTTAACGTGTGGGATGTTAACGTCTTGCATAACCATGGTCCCTTTGTCAAAACTAAGAAATTAACATCGATTGGTGCCATGCGATTGACTAAGCTATAGGCTTTATTTAGATTTCTTAAGTTTTTCCACCGATGTTGTTTTCACATTCCAGAATCCACTCCAGGATACCGCACTGCATTTAGCATTCATTTATTTTCATTCTTTCATTCGTATTCCCACATATTTGTTTGCTCACTCGTTAATAAATACTATGGTGAACGCCCATGAACCCACCACCCGTCTCAGAATCAGAACAGAACCAATAACGTACATCCACCTACGTGCTCTCCCTCATCCTGTCTGCCTCTCTCCCCAGAACAAATATTCTGAATTTTATGTGTGTCATTCTCTTGGTTTCTTTCCCTTCAAAATTGCAAAACTGCAGGAAAAAAAAAAGCATAGTAGAAGAATAGGAAAAAGAATAGGAAAAAAAAAAGGAATCCCTGCCTATATATTCTTTGTCAGGATTCATTAATTCTCTTTTTTGTGTTCGTGTGTGTTAATTCTTCTTTCTTCTTTTTATTTTTTTATTTATTTTTTATTTTTTGGCTTCACCATGCGACATTCGGGATCTTTTTTTTTTATAAATTTATTTATTTTTGGCTGCGTTGGGTCTTCGTTGCTGCACGCGGGCTTTCTCTAGTTGGGGCGAGCGGGGGCAACTCTTCGTTGCGGTGCGTGGGCTTCTCATTGCGGTGGCCCCTCTTGTTGCAGAGCACGGGCTCTAGATGCACGGGCTTCAATAGTTGCGGCACGCAGGCTCAGTAGCTGTGGCTCCCGGGCTCTAGAGCGCAGGCTCAGTAGTTGTGGGGTGCGGGCTTAGTTGCTCCACGGCATGTGGGATCTTCCCGGACCAGGGCTCGAACCCATGTCCTCTGCTTTGGCAGGCGGATTCTTAACCACTGTGCCACCAGGGAAGCCCAGACATTCGGGGTCTTATTTCCCAGACCAGGGGTTGAACCCAGGCAGGCCCTTCGCAGTGAAAGCGCCGAGTCCTAACCATTGGACTGCCAGGGAATTCCCTGGAGTCATTAATACTTTCCTTTTTAAAAAAATATTTATTTGTTTATTTGTTTGGCTGTACCAGGTCTTAGTTGTGGCACTCGGGATCTTCATTGCGGCACACAGGATCTTTAGTTGCGGCATGCATGTGGGATCTAGTTCCCCGACCAGGGATCGAACCCAGGCCCCCTGCATTGGGAGCGCGGAGTCCCAACAGCTGGACCACGAGGGAAGTCGCTGGAGTCATTAATTCTTAACATTTGCCAAATTCCTTCCCTCTCTCCCTCCCTCTGTCCCTCTCTGTCTCTCCCACAGGCACAGACCCCGCCCCATTGATTTCTGTCTCTGCCTCTTTCTCCATTCAAAGTAAGTTGCAGACATCTTGAGTGTTCACGCCTAAATATTTCAACACACAACCCACAACTCTCCAGAACAATGCTATTCTTTTGCAGATCCACAATACCGTTGTCACACTTATAAAACTTACTGACTCCCTGTCATCTGATAGACAGTCTGTATTCAAATTCCCAAAAATGGCTTTGATACCGTCGTCCCCCATGATTTAATCACTGCTCACAGGTTGATTTCGTTTAACGTGTCTATTGCATATAATACGGGCCTAAACCAAAATTATTTCATTTTGCTTTTCTTTTTAACTTTCTAAAAATTATTATTTATTTACTTAGTTGCACCAGGTCTTAGTTGTGGCAGGCAGGCTCCTTAGTTGCAGAATGCATGTGGGATCTAGTTCCCTAAATGGGGATCGAACCCAGGCCCTCTGCATTGGGAGTGCAGAGTCTTATCCGCTTTGCCACCAGGGAAGTTCCTTATTTTTTTTTAACTTTTATGACCAAGGTGTCCTATTGTAACAAGCCTGGGACTTGCTTCTGTCACTTAACATGACATAACACAAGGTTGAAATGTGTGGCCATAGCTGTCTGTTTTCAGGGCTCTGTAATATTCCACTGAGTGACTGTACCAGGATTGACTCGTCCATTCTCCTGTCCTTGGCCATCTGGGTTCCCTCCATGGTCTTGCCGTTACTAAGAACGCTCTTAGCACGCTTGAGTATGTTTTCTTTGGCACACGTACGAAAGATTCTCTTGGGTACGTGAGGTCATGGGCCTGGGGAGGGCTTCCACCCCACTGCAGCATGGCCATTCCCTCTCTGAGCCTCAGCTTCTCCGTCTGTAAAACAGATGGAGGACTTCCTTGCGGGTCCAGTGGTTACGACTTGGCGTTTTCACTCCCGAGGGCCCGGGTTCAATCCCTGGTCGGGGAGCTAAGATGCCACAAGCCGCGCAGCCTGGCCAAAAAAACCCCTAGAATTCCTGTTGCCCCTAAATACAGATCATGGAAGGGGTTAAGCGATGAACTGAGTTTTACCCTTTTATCCTGGCAAAGGTCTGGTGCCGGGAAAGGGAGGTATTGTGCAAGTCGCAGGGTCCCAGAGAGGGACTTGGCTCATCCCCCACCTGAGCGGTCCCTGCTTCCTGCACAAGGCAGCTGTTCTGCCAAGGCAGGGTGCCTGTGGATATCCACCCTCTGCTCTCTCGAGAGCCAGGCCCGCCCAGGTCTGCTTTCTGCCTGGATCGCCCAGCCCAAGCCTGGCAGAGAGGAGAGGCTGCTTCGAGAGGGTTGAGGAGGAATAGTTATTCCACTCTTCCCCCGAGATCCGCTCTCTCCCTCTGAGCATCATTCCTTGCTGCTGGCTGCCTCTGTGTCATTTTGGATCATGACTTCAGCACGCAGTCATCAGCCTGAGCTGGGGACCTCAGACTAGGTGCAGAAAGGCCAGGCTGCTCAGGGCTCGTGTACTTTGCCCCAGGAGGGGGCTGTGAGGCCACCCCAGGCATCACCCCGAGCCGACTGGCCTAAAACTGTGTACATAGCGTGGCTGTGGTTTAATAAGCTTGGTTGCTTTCTTTCCCCAGGCGAAATTCAGTTAACCCTCAGGCTAACAGACAGCAGATTAGAAACAACAAGATGAGAGCTACAGTAGTGAGATAGACAGTAGTGAGAGAGAGAAGACCAGAAAACTGGAAACAGCAAGAGGCAGGAGAAATGCCAGCCTGGGGCAGTGGGGCACAGGTCACTGCAGCCAGGGCAAGTTCAACAACGCTTTCTGGACAGCACTGGCGGTCAGGTCATGAGGGTGACCTCCACCTACCCCCAGCCATGTGCTTAATAAGAGAGGGGTACTTGATGAGTTTTAGAAAATGGTCTCCCCCACATGAGTAAAGCAAAACCCAGGGACTTAAGAGAACAAACTTCCATCATCTGGAAGAGTTTTGTATGGAAGATTTCGTTTCCTGAGACTACACAAGATAACTGAGGCACTGACCTGGTAATAACATCAATGATAACTTGACGCTGGTGGCATAAGACCTTAAATGTTTTTATGTACCGTGTCATTGGATCCCTCCCAACAGGCCAGGATTCCCATTTGAGGGATGTGGAAACTGAGGCTCACAGAGGTTGAGTGCTTTTCCAAATACCACACAGCCTTAGGGTTACAGTCAAGATTGCCTTGCAACCTTCTGGGCCAGGGAACTTCCCTGTCACTGGCCCTGAGGACCCCCTTTCTCCCCACTGTCTACGGGCATTCAAGCAGGTACATTGAGGGCACACCACACTCCTCATGGAGCCCTGTGACATTTCCAAATGGAGAACATTCTGAAATGTTTGCAACCGTTGGTGTCCTTATAACCAACCTGGGTTCAGAGAAGCTCAGGCAGGACCCCCCCCCCAGGAGAAGAAGAGTAATAACTAGACCGTAGACCGTGCCAGGCACGGACATAACGTCCTCACCTCATCATCACGGCAGCTCCATGTGGTCATTGTTGCTAATTTTTTTTTAAGGTGTTTTTTTTTTTTCTGTTTTTAATTTTTGGCTGCGTTGGGTCTTCGCTGCGGCGCACGGGCTTTCTCTAGTTGCGGCGATTGGGGGCTACTCTTCATTGTGCTGAGCGGGCTTCTCACTGTGGCGGCCTCCCCTCTTGCGGAGCACGGGCTCTGGGCGCGCGGGCTTCAGTAGTTGTGGCACGAGGGCTCAGTAGTTGTGGCTCACGGGCTCCAGAGCACAGGCTCAGCAGCTGTGGAGCACAGGCGCAGCCGCTCTGCGGCATGTGGGATCTTCCCGGACCAGGGCTCGAACCCGTGTCCCCTTGGCAGGCGGACTCTCAACCACTGCGCCACCAGGGAAGCCCTGTTGCTACTTGCCAGATGAGGAAATCCAGTGGTTGCCTAAGGTCACGAGCTAATAACAGAGCCAAGATTTGAAACCAGGCAGTCAGACTTCAGAGAGTGTGGTCTTAACTCCTGGCAACAGGGCTGCACCTCAGAGCCTGGGAAAGACCACTGGGTGTACGGCCGAGGCCCCATGGGGCCCCAGTGATTGTGCCTCACCCCCCTCCCCATGTTCTCATGTTTCCTGATCCTAGTTTCGCCCACAAGCAGACCAGACTCAGAGGTGATGGCTGCCGGGACCGTCCCACCCCAGCCTAGGCTAGGACAGCCGCTGCCCACAGCCATCCTTGGGGAGGTCCCTGGTGACCCCAGGCCTGGCCACCCCCTCTCCAGGCGGTGGGTGTGTGACGGTGGTGGCAGGAGCCTGGATCTGTCAGGAAGGAGTCCTGTGACCCGCCCGCAGCCTGCCAACAGGCCCACTTGGCTGGAGATGCAGGCTAGCAGGATGTATGGGCTTCCTCCTCCACACCGGGGCTCGCCAGGACTCGGCCAGGGGCCAGCTGAGGACAGTGGCCATGATTCACATCACAGGAGACCAGCTCTGTCCTGGGCACCTCCGAGCCCCCCGACACAAGCGTGTTCAGCCCTCCCCCCTGCATGGAGCTGGAGGGCTGGGGCTCAAGCAGGAACACAGGCAGGGCCTCTTCACCTGGGGTTCAGGTTCAACCTCCCAGCAACTGCGTCACTCCTTTGGCCTCACCACCCGAGGGGTTGCCTCTGAGTACACAGAGGACCAGCGCCTCTCTCCCCTCCAGCCCCCGCCAGAGGCTAACCTGGCCTATTTCATTCAAAAACTAGTCCTCTAAGAAAAATGGAACCCCCTTCCTCCAAATTAAGTAAAAACAAAGAGGTGGGGGAGAAGCCAGGAGCAGCTGTGGGGAAACGTGGGCATCCTCTCAGAGGCCCGACACTGAGCTGGGAGGATCCAGTGGTAACGCGCGTCGTGGGCCTGACAGTCTGCACATGGGACGTGCTTGGTCCACTCAGCAGCTGTGATTATTCTTGGTATTACGGAAAAAGGCCCCTAAACTCCCACCACACTCCAGAGGCATTCAGGACACCTCCCGGTGCCACCAGCGTCCCTCAGGCAACTCAGGTCCCGCTTTCCTGACGTTTAACTGCTGCCCCAGTTTGCTGCCTGGGACTGACCTGTGTACTCTTCGTGCTGGCTGCCCTGTGATGTGGTGTCACCCCTGCCTGTCAGCTGCAGCCTGGTTTGGGGGTGCTGTCCCCGGCAGATCAGACAGGACATAGGGGAGGGGAAATTTTCCATGTCCCCTAACGTGTGTTGAGCACCCACGGGATGCCTGCAGCCCCAACGTGCAGATAAATCTGTGTCCCACGGGGCCTTGGGTGGCATGGGTGTCACCTCCTCTGGGAAGCCCTCCTTGATCCCTGGCTGGGTTGGGGTCGTCCCCACCCCCACCCCATGTTTCCACGAGCCATGCACTGACAGTTATCAAGCCCAGTGGGTCACCGAGTGTTCCCCACTGTCCCCTGCCTCGTCGGGGGCTGTGTTCTGTACTCTGCTAAACGCCCAAGGGCAGCACTGCATCCAGATGGGACGGTGCTCGTGAAATATTCGTCCAAGACGAATACTATGTCAAGACAGTGAGCTGAAATGCTGAGAGGTGACATGGCGTGGCCCTTTGAGGCCTGGCGTGGCCTCTCAAAAGGCGAGGGCAATGTGCCGCCCAGGCCTGCCCTGTCTTTATCTCTCTCCACCCACTGGCAGTGGTGCAGCAGGAACCTGCAGGGGGAGGTGGGGTTGGTGAATGAGTCCTGCGCGCCCAGAGAGGTGCACAGGTGACGGCCATGTCCAGCAATTACGGGGACCTGAGCTGGTGGGCTTGCTTTGAGGTGCTTTTAATCCAGAAGGCTTTTTGTCATGTACCGACTGAGTCCGGCCCTGCCCTGGGCTTGAGAGGAGACAGGCGTGGAACTATGAGCTGATGGAACAAGAGATTTAGAGGAAACACCTTAAAGATCAACCCTTCTTTCTACAGATGGGAGACTGAGACTTCAGGAAACCCAGAGTGCATGGTAGCGTGAAAGACGAGGACTTTTGAGTCAGAGTATTCCTGGCACTTAGCGGCTGTGTGACCTTGGGCAGGTTACTTAACCTCTCTGAACCTTTGTGTCCTCGGCTGTGGTGAGCAGTGACCATGACCGCATCTGGGAAAGCTGCCAGCAGAGCATCCAAGCGCTCGTTGGGTGAATCCAGGCTGATCTTTCCCTGGCCTGTGTGGTGCTGCCGTGCCTGTGAAGAATGCCGGCCACCAGAGCAATCCCTGGTGGCAGGGGGTTAGCTAGATAAAGAGTGTCCTCCACCTCTCTGCAGGCTCTTAAGTGGCCCTGGGGCCCAGCGCTCGGTCCTAGTTGTTTGCTGAGCTGGAGGAGGGTCACGTTGATTCTCGCCACATCCGGGGTCCTGAAAACCATTTGGAAGGGCCATGTTGGGGCGTATGGGAAGATGGAGGGCTCCAGGGGGTGCTGAGTTTGGGGTCTTGGTGTGGCCGAGGGGAGCACAGGAGGGAGGGTGTTATCTGGGATGCCTGACATTTGCAGTGTCTCGTGGGCGCCCAGGTGGCTGGTAGGCCGTGGTTGAAGAGAGAGATTCAGGAATTCTGAGATACGGCAGATCTAGGTTCCAGAGTCAGGAGCGCTGGCAAGAACAGGACCAGACCAGGGACAGCGGGTAAAGGGGGAGGAGGCACCAGGCAGTGCGGGAAGCTCGCTGCCCTGAGGGGCGGCCCTGGACTGGGAATGGAGGCCCCTCCCTGGCGCTGGTGCAGGGAGAGGGCTGGGCCTGCTGGACGGGGCGTGAAGGGCAGGCGGGGGCAGCAGACAGTCTGAGTGGCACAGAGCCCTTGGCTTCCTAAATGGAAGTTCTGTGAGATTTTCCAGATTAACACAGGAGCTGTTTTTCTTCACAGACCCATTCTGTCTGCTCTGCCCCTCACCTCCCAGGCCCTGGCTCCCTGCCGGCTCCCCACCCCAGAGGCCCAGCCCCGTGGTTACTGTGCGAGGGTGCCCGGGCCCTTCCTGGAACTCCAGCTCCCTCCCCAGCCCAGGGCACGAGCCCCACAGCCCGGACCTTCGCCATGCCAGCCACTCCCACCCAGCCCGGCCCTGTCCCTGGGGGGCTCCACTGACCCCCCCCACCCCCGCTCTTCTAGGCCAAGGAGAGGAGTGAGGGGAGCACGGGGTCCAAGCAGAAAGTGCCCGTGGAGGGCTGCCCTGGACGCTAGGCCGGAAGGGTGTGCAGCCCCTACACCCCCAAAGCACGCCTGTCTCCCTGGTCACAGGCCTGGGGCTCTTGGTCTGCAAGGCAACCAGGGTGAGTTCTGAGAGCCCAGCTCAGTCAGGCCGGCACACACTGCTGGACCCATCACTGCCCCCTCCCCGGCACCGGCCCAGGCTTTAGCCGCATCCAGCACATTGTGACCTTTCTCCCTTCAGTGCCCACACATGGGCCAGTCCTACATCTGCTGTCTTTTCCCACCCGCACCCCACTCATCACAGACCCCTACCTGCCTTCCAAGAGACCACTTGAACATCCTGCTCTCCCAGGGGGCCTCCCCAGACTTGCACGGACGGGGTAGGCACCCCGATTCATGCCCCACGTCTCCTCGGAGGTGTCCCCCGTCGCATTTCTGGGTGCCGCCCCTGCCAGGCTGTGAGTTCCTGGGAGGAGGCTCACGGCCTCCCTCTCCTCGGGGTGCTCCATGCCTGACATGGGGCCTGTACGGGGGGAAGGTGTTCAGAGAATGTGGGGCGGGTGGATGGATGTACAGACAGACGGCTGAGGCCAGGAACAGGCTGCAGGGGAGTGGGCGGGCCCTGGAGAGTCTGCGCCAGCAGGTGAAGGTCTGGGCCGCCATGGGGGAGAAGGAGTAGGTCCGGTGGCCGAGACCATGCCGACCCTCACGCCCCCTCGTCTTCCTCTTGTAGATGAAGATGATGCCAACAGACTTGGGGAGAAGGTGATCCTCCGGGAGCAGGTGAAGGAGCTCTTCAACGAGAAATACGGTCAGTGCGTGGCGGGGGAGGGCAGGGCCTGGGGGGCAGCCTTCCTTGGAGGCACCCCTCCCTCTGCAGCCAGCCTGGCCTCCAGTTGCCCCCAGCTGGCCTGTCCGCTCCCTGGAGACATAGTTGCCCTGTCCGAGACTGATGGGAGCTGATCCCTCTTTCTCCCCATCCAAGAAAGGAGAAAAAACCCTGATCTGTGGTGCACACAGTGGGGATGGCTATGGTCAGCATTTCTGTTTCTCTAGGGCTGGGCTGTGTGGCAGAGGCCGTGCCCCACGGCCAAGTGCTTGTTCACGCAGACGCTTGTCTGCCCAACACACACTCAGCCCTGAGATTCCAGAGGAAGGCATCTGATCCCGCCGTCCAGGGGCTCAGTGTCGGGAGGGAACTGGCCGTGGAATATATAAAAGGTGCCAGGTCCTGTGCAGAAGGCATCCAGGTGCCAGGGCGGAACCCAGGATGGTGCAGTTGATAATACGGTTACCACTGAGGGAGCATTTTCTGGATTACTGGGTGCCAGGCTGCACTAGGTGCTCTATATACATTCTGTTTGTGATGAATTTAGTAGTATTGGCTCCACTTTGTATTGTAGCAGAGAAAGACAGTAAAAAAAAAGAATGTCAGAGAGTGACAGAGGAAAACAGGAAAATGCAGAAGTGTGAGACGGTGAGACGGGGTAGCCGTGGCCTGTCTGGATCGGTGAACCAGAAACCTCCTTGGGGACTTCCCTGGTGGCACAGTGGTTAAGAATCCACCTGCCAGTGTAGGGGACACGGGTTCAAGCCCTGGTCCGGGAAGATCCCACATGCCGTGGAGCAACTAAGCCCGTGCGCCACAACTACTGAGCCTGCGCTCTAGAGCCCGTGAGCCACAACTCCTGAGCCCGCGTGCCACAGCTGCTGAGCCTGAGTGCCACAACTACTGAAGCCCGCGCGCCTAGAGCCCATGCTCCGCAAAAAGAGAAGCCACTGCGATGAGAAGCCCGCGCACCGCAACGAAGAGTAGCCCCCGCTCGCCGCAACTAGAGAAAGCCCGCGCGCAGCAATGAAGACCCAACGCAGCCAAAAATAAAATTAATTAATTGAAAAAAAAAGAAAGAAAGAAAGCTCCTTGGAAGAAGGGATGTTTTAGCCAGAACTTGAACGTCAGGAGGGGACAGACATTAGAAGGAAGCTTGCCAGGCAGAGGGAACAGCTCGGTGACTGGGGAGCAGCGAGAAGTCAGGAGGGCCTGGAGTGGGAAGATGTCCTGATGACGGGGTGGGGAGAGGTGGGCAGGCCAGGACTCCGAGTTGGGGTTTCATTTTGAGAGTAACAGGAAGCAGCTCTGCTGGTGGTTTGTGGTGTCTTTTTCACTTTTTATTTTGGAATCAGTTTTCAAACATATACAAAAGCAGAGAGAATGACAAAATGACCCACCATGTAACTCAAACCTGGCTTCTGTGCTTACCAACATTTTGCCAATCTTAGTTCATCTCTTTCCACAGGCACACTTTGATAGGTTTAATACTTTGAAACAAATCTAAGACATCCCGTCATTTCAGCCACAAATACCTAAGTAAGGACTTTTACATTTTCTAACACAATTGGAGTGGATTTTTAGCAGCATCAGGTCCTCATTTGTCAGGTCCAGGCGTGCACACTTAACAAATCATTGCACTGGGCATGTGTGAAAGTACCTGTTTCATTGCCAGTGTTGGATATTGAACTTTTTTTTTTTTTGGGTGAGGCTTGAGGCATGCGGGATCTTAGTTCCCTGACCAGGGATCAAACCCATGCCCCCTTCAGTGGTAGCATGGAGTCTGACCACTGAACTGCCAGGGAATTCGATGGATTTTTTTTTTTAATTTTATTGAAGTATAGTTGATTTACAATGTTGTATTATTTCTGCTATACAGCAAAGTGACTCAGTTATATATATTCTTTTTTATATTCTTTTCCATTCTGGTTTATCACAGGGTATTGAATATAGTTCCCTGTGCTATACAGTAGGACCTTGTTGTTTATTCATCCTGTATATACTAGTTTGTATTTGCTAATCCCAAACTCCCATTCTTTCCCACCACCACCCCTCCTGGATTTTTAGTTTTGCTAATTGGATTTTAAAAAAAGTGGTGTGTGTGTTGACTTATAAACTCTCAGTGGTGCAGTGGCTACTGAGTGGGGCTGTGCTGGGTCCCAGCCGTTCCCCACAGAGCTTGGCTTTGACAGGGGACATCTTCCCTGACTCCCTGTGCCCTCTAGGTGAGGCCCTGGGCCTGAACCGGCCTGTGCTCGTCCCTTACAAACTGATTCGGGACAGCCCAGATGCTGTCGAGGTCACAGGCCTGCCCGATGACATCCCTTTCCGGAACCCCAACACATATGACATACACCGGCTGGAGAAGATCCTGAAGGCCCGGGAGCACGTCCGCATGGTCATCATCAACCAGCTCCAGTGAGTGCCCCCAGCACCTGCGTCAGGGTGGGCAGGGTGGTGGGGACCATGGGAGAGGGTGCTGCTTGGATCTGGGAGGGGAACCCCCAAAGCAGGCCCAGCCAGGAGTCAGTGAGAGAGACGGAGAGAAAAGGAGAGAGAGGGACCTTTCACTTGCACAGAATCCAGGAGATGGACTAGCTTAACACTCTCATCTTAAAGATCAGGAAACTCGGGAGGAAAGGGACAGTGTAAGTCACAGTGGGTCAGCTGGGCTCTAGACCCAGGTAGCTTAGTCGATTCGGGCTGCTGTAACAAAATACCACAGACTGGGTAGCTTAAACAAAAGAAGTTTATTTCTCACCATTCTGGAGGCTGGGAAGTCCAAGATCAAGGTGCCAGCAGATTTGGCATCTGGTGAGGCTCTTCCTGGTTCACAGATGGCCCTCTTTTCGCTGTGTCCTCACATGGTGGAAGGGACAAGGGAGCAATCTGGGGCCTCTAATAAGGGCACTAATCCTGTTCTCGAGGGCTCCACCCTCCTGACCTAATTACCTCCCAAAGACCCCACCAACAAATACCATCACATTGGGGATTAGGTTTCAACATTTAAATTTTTGGGGAAACTAGCATTCAGTCTGTAGCCCCGGATGTCCTGATTACAACCCCTTTCAACTGAAACACAAGGCCTCAGCATTCATGGGTGTTTGTTTACTTTTTGGATTTTAATTAAATTTGATTTTTTTTTTTTTTTTTTTACTATTCCCCTCATGTTTACCCATTTTACTGTATTTAGAAAATAACAGTAATTCAGTACCCCCACCCCCCAGAGACAACCGCTGTCTGTATTTTACTATATATCCTTATAGGGTTTTTAAAAAAATATTGTAGTTTATTTGATTATTTTCTGATTTAGAAACAATACACACAGCAAACTTGGGAAAATACAAAAAGTAGAAAAAACGAGGAAGATAACCCATAACACTCCTATTCAGAGTTAACACTGGTGGTGCTTTTTTTTTTTTATATAATATTTATTTATTTATTTATTGGCTGCACCGGGTCTTTGTTGCGGCATGCAGGATCTTTAGTTGTGGCATGTGGGATCTAGTTCCCTGACCAGGGATTGAACCCGGGTCCCTTGCATCAGGAGCACAGTCTTAACCGCTGGACCACCAGGGAAGTCCCTGATGGTGCATTTCTTTCTTAGTTTTTCCTCTACCCATATTTTCTTTTCAATTTTATACTCCATGTTTTAAAATTAAAATAGTATTTGCATGTGTCAAAAAAATCAAATTATTCAGAGGGGTCTCAAATGAAAAGTAGAGGTTTCCCTTCCTTCCCAACTACATTCCACTCCCTGAAGTAACTTCTGGAAAATAGGAGAAAATGCCCACCCCACACCCTGTAGGCATACTTTCCACAGAGAACCACCAAAGACATTCTGGGGTTTTCCTTCAACGTTTCCACTTCTCTTTTAATGCCTGTTAGATGTATATTTTGAAAAATGAAACTGAGATCAAACAGTATTTATCTGTAGACAGTAAGTAAAACTTGCTGTTTCCTCTCTGGCTATCTTGCGTGTATTTGACCATTATCCATTTCCATGATAACTCCCTTTAACGACTGTTTAGATGGACCATAATGTCCTCTACTGATGGACATTTAGGTTACGTCTAATTTGTGGGGGCTGGTTCATATAATAACACTGCAAGTAAAATAATCAATAAAATAAAAAGTAAAAGATATATTAAGATATACTACCGTCTCAACTATCCATTTACATAAATCTAGGCACACACTTTTGATTACTTGGTCAGACGACACCCTTGCTCTCTAGAGGAAACCAGGTCCCGAGACTGGCGAACACACGCCTGCTCTGGGCGGGGATGCTGACCGTTTTCATCCAGGTCTTACCTGGCTAATGTTCCAGCAGTGGCGGCATCTCATCTCATGTCATCTCATGAGAGATGTCGCCCAGACTCAGGGAGCAGGTCAGAAGGAGGAGGGGAAACCTCATTTTCTAACTGCCACCTCATCTTTCTCTTTTTCAGACCTTTTGCAGAAATCTGCAATGATGCCAAGGTGCCAGGTAAGTCAGAGGCTAAAGAGGCCATCCTTGGGAAATCCCTGGCAGTCCAGTGTTTAGGGCTCTGAGCTTCCACTACAGGAGGCACGGGTTCAATCCCTGGTCAGGGAACTGAGATCCCACAAGCCACGTGGTGTGGCTGGAAACAAACCAAAAAAAAAAGGCCACCCTTCTGCCTCTCAGGGACCAGAGTCTATGGACAGATCTGGGCCAAGTGGCACGCAATAGAGGGAAGTGTAGTCCCCTTGCCTAGTACCTCCCCAGGGAGCCTGAGACCTCCCTCTGCAGTGCCAGTATCCCCAGGTGCTGGAAGGACAGGAAGCCTGCAGGCACCCTTCAGAGAGGCCCTGCCACAGAGGGCCAGATCGGCTAGAGAGGATCAGCTAGAGAGGGTGTCAGATCTGCTAGAGAGGATGAGGGACAGGCTGGAACCAGCAAGAGGGGGCGTCAGGTAGGATGGCGGAAGTCACCTGGGGAGGGGAGGAGGGGTGACGTGGGGTCGGCAGGGGTGAGGCAGGCGGGCGCTGCCCGAGACTGGCTGGGCCCCCTAGATTCTGCCTGCATTTGCAGGGCAGCACCTGCACCAGACCCTGGTCTTCTGGAACCTTTCAGGGCGCAAGAACCTGGGAAACTCTGGGATTCTGATTAAGCAGGTGTGCCATAGAGCTCGAGAGGATGGAGCCCTGGGGATTGGGAGGTGCACCTCTGATTAAGAAACACCCATCTCGTCCCACCTCTCATGGTACCTCTGGGAAACTGAGGCCCAGGGAGGGGAAGGGACTTGCCAAGGCCATATAGCGAGTTGGTGGCCGCCTAGAACCTGATGTCCAGACCATCCATCTGAACCACAGGCCACCGTGGACTGCAGGCCCCAGCGTGGCTGCTTAATGGGGACAGTGATGGAATTCAGCGAGGTGGCCCCACCCCAGCCTGAGACCCAAGATGGTCCAACTCCAGATGGTCCCAGTTCCCCTGGGACACCACAGCCTGGGGTGGCACAGGCAACCAGCAGGCCCGTGTGCTGATGCCACGGGCATGGCACTAGGCACTCATGGTAGGGAGGTGACTAGGTTTGGGAGCTGCTCCCAAGTCAAAGGCAGACACGCAGAAGGCTCCACGGAGGCCTCAGGGAGGAGAGTTTGGGACAAATGATCAGAGACTGGATGCTGTCACTTACATCCACCACCACCCCTGCCATGGCCATCTTTAGGGTCCACAGCCCTGGGCCAGCACCTCTGACTTGTTTGCATGTGGAGCCTCCTACAAAAATTCCTCCTCCCTGGCTCACAACCTGGGCTCCTCCTGCCTCCAGAGTCTCCTATTTCCCGGGGTCTTTATACCACATCCCAGATGCCAGGCTCTGGTTTTGCTTCAGCAGCTGAACAAACAATTGCCCCCTGGGCCCAGCCTGCCCTCATGCTGTGTCATTAAGACACTTCTGGTGGGCTGTGTCAGTAACCTGTCCATCCACTCAGTCAAGCCCAGTCCCCACCTGTGCATCACACAGCAGCAAATCGTTTTTTTTTTTTTGGCCTTGAGAATTCGGGGATCTTAGTTCCCCGACCAGGGATGGAACCCGGTCCCCTGCGGTGGAAGTGCAGAGTCCTAACCACTGGACCACCAGGGAATTCCCCAATATACAGCTGCAAATCTTTTTGATAAGTCTTAACGTATTCACATGAATTGAATTCAGCAGCAACACGACCCCTGCTAGTCCTGCTGTGTGCTGGGCTTGGTACTAGGCTCTTTCATACACATAATCTCCTTTGAGTCTCATATCACAGTTGTCCCCTTTTGGCTCAGAGAGGTTAATCAGTTTACCAGGGTCACACAGCTAGTAGGTGGCAGCAGTGGAGTTTGAACTTAGGACTTCTGGCTCTAAACCAGGGTTTCTTTCCATTGGGACACTGCCTGTCTACTAGTACCTGTGACCTGTCATCATTCACAGCAAATCAGATCTGGGTCATCACACATCAGGGTAACAGTAGCAACAATACTGATACCAATTCTCGGTTTCTGACTATTTACTGGGGACCAGGCACATTAGCTCATGTGACTCTCCCAGCAAGCCTGCAGGATCTTATATTTTACTTGTGACAAAATGAAGGCTCGTTGGCCACTAAGTGACTCCCCTTAAGACTTAAGTCTGTGTGGCTCAGAGTCTGGGAGTTCTGGGAAGGCCGGGAGCCCACAGGCTACATGGTCTGGGGAGGGTATAAGGAAACCTCCTGGGGAGACCCACCTGGGGGAGGAGGCTCTATTGTTAGCAAAGCAGACAGGTGAGCGGGAGCAGGAAGGTGGGAGAGTGGGGCGTGGGGCTGCTTAGGGAAGGAGGCCGGAGAGATGGGCCTCAGCCGCTGGTGGGCCGGGAGCCTTGAGTGCTGAGAGGGGGACTTCAAACCTGAGAGCACGGCCTTCTCCGTGGGGGGTTAGGAGGCCAAGACACAGTGAACCTGGCACCCGGCGTCAGCAACCCTTTCTCCCACCAGCCAAAGACAGCAGCATCCCCAAGCGCAAGAGAAAGCGGGTCTCCGAAGGGAATTCCATCTCGTCTTCCTCCTCCTCTAACCCGGAGTCAGTGGCATCCACCAACCAGATCTCACTCGTGGTAAAGTTGCACAGACCTGGACCCGACTGCTCTTCTCTCTGGCTTTCAGCCGGCACTCGGGCAGGCTCGTCTACTCCGGAGCATGGGTCTGGGGTGCGGGGAGATGCTGGGCACTGAGTAGAGTCTGCAGACACATCTGCCTGCCCTACCCATGAGACAGTCCACCGCCCTCTCATCAGGTGCCCACAGGCGCCCGGGGAAGGAGTTCACACCCCCACTGTGCAGATGGGCAAGCTGAGGCCGAGGAGAGGGAAGGGACCTGACCACCCGCTCGGCAGGACCTCAAGCAGACTCCTGGGTTCCCGGGGCAATCAGATGCTAGACTCATCTCTGTGCTCACATCACATGCTCTGAGCCACAGCCCTGTGAGGTGTTCCCTGCGGTTATGTAGACAAGGAAAACCAGGGTCAGAGGCTGCATGACTCTGTGGCCTCATGGCTGGTCAGTGGTGGATGGAGACCCCACCTCCAAAGCTCCACCTGTTCTGCCATATGGCTGGATTTTTCTCTCCCACCCACGAGGAAAACCTCATTAAGGGCACACACTTGAGGGTTCTTCTGATTTCAAAATATTAGCTTTGAAATCCCGAGTCCAAATGGGGAGAATATTGGAAGACAGTTGAAAATGACTTTAGGATTTGTTTATCCTGGGACCCCTTCCTGCCCCGAAGCTCAGGCTTTGCCTCTGTTCCTGCCAGGGTGCTCACAGAGGGTCCCTAGCCCCTCGCGCCACCCAGAGAGACAGGACAGCTGCTTTGGAGCCTGAGGCCTGGAGGGGGCTGAGTTGATGGTGGTGACCAGCAGTTCTGAGCCAATCCCCAATTCCCTCCCCACATGTCTGCTCACATGGTTAGCCCCCGGGACACAGGTGGGAATAGGTCAGAAGGCTCCAGCCCAGGCCCCATGGCCACTGGTGAACTGCGTGACCTTAGACAGATCCCGTCCCGTCTTTGGGCATTCCATGGCCTCAAAATAAATAGCATCTGAGGAAGCCCTTCAGAAAGCAGCGCTGAGTGTTCTGGTGTGCTCTCCACGTCACCCGGAGTCCTAACCCGGGCTCTCTGTCCCCCTCTTTCTAGCAATGGCCAATGTACATGGTGGACTATACCGGCCTGAACGTGCAGCTCCCGGGACCTCTGAATTACTAGACCTCAGTGCCGAATCAGGACCTCACTCAGAAAGACTAAAGGAAATGTAATTTATGTACAAAGTGTATATTCGGATATGTATCGATGCCTTTTAGTTTTTCCAATGATTTTTACACTATATTCCTGCCGGCAAGGCCTTTTTAAATAAGTAAAAAAAAAAAAAAAAAAAAAAAAAAAAACCATTGTCTTTGTTCCTGTTGCGTGTTCTCTCTTGGAATTTGTGGCTGCAGCTGTCACTGGAACGAGGTCAGGAAACCCAGCTCAGGTGGCCTGCCCGGGCCCTCCGTCCTTGCCAAAGCAGAGGCGGTGGCCCTGACCGCGGGGCCCTGGGTACAGACTTCACTCACTTGGCTGCTGCTGGGGTCACATGACCTCAGGATGCGGCAGCACGGAAGGCAAAGTGCTAGGCTGACATCCTTGGCCTCAGGGAGCGTTCAGTGTGGTAAGGGGCCGGCTTGCCCTTGCCCCAGTAACTCAGGTGAAGTCAGAAAAGTCAAGTATGGGGACTTCCCTGGTGGCACAGCGATTAAGATTCCGAGCTCCCAATGCAGGGGGCCTGGGTTTGATCCCTGGTCCAGGAACTAGGTCCCACATGCCGCAACTAAGGAGCCCACATGCCGCAACAAAGGAGCCAGTGAGCTGCAACTAAGGAGCCGGCCTGCCACAGCTAAGACCTGATGCAACCAAATAAATAAATATATATATATTTTTTTAAGTCAAGTATGATAAGCAAGTATGGAATCTCCATAGCTGGAGGGAAGGCATCTTGGCGAAGGGGCTTTGGGTTGGGCCTGGAGGGCTGGAGTGGGTTTTTTTGTGTGTGTTTTTCTTTAACATCTTTATTGGAGTATAATTGCTTTGCAATGGTGTGTTAGTTTCTGCTGTACAACAAAATGAACAGCTATACATATACATACATCCCCATATCTCCCCCCTCTTGCATCTCCCTCCCACCCTCCCACCCTCCCTATCCCACCCCTCTAGGTGGTCACAAAGCACGGAGCTCATCTCCCTGTGCCATGCGGCTGCTTCCCACTAGCTAGCTATTTACATTTGGTAGCATATATATGTCCATGCCACTCTCACTTCATCCCAGCTTACCTTCCCTCTCCCCGTGTCCTCAAGTCCATTCTCTACGTCTGCATCTTTATTCCTGTCCTGCCCCTAGGTTCTTCAGAACCATTTTTTTTTTTAAGATTCCATATATATGTGTTAGCATACGGTATTTGTTTTTCTCTTAAAAATATGGAATGCTTCACAAATTTGTGTGTCATCCTTGCACAGGGGCCATGCTAATCTCTGTATCGTTCCAATTTTAGTGTATGTGCTGCCGAAGCCAGCACCTGGGGTGGGTTTTTGATAGAGTTCTGGGTACTGAAGCAGAGTGATGGGTCACAGCTGCTTCTCAGAAAGACCTCTTTGGTGGCAGGTGGAAAGGTGAAGGAAAGGATGAGACCGGCCCGGAGGCAGAAAGACAGGTCAAAAGGGCCTGGCGGTAGTCCAGGCCTGGCACCCAGTGGCCGCTCATTCAGTCCTGGTGGGGAAGGCAGGGCGCCCTTACCTAGCGCAGAATCAGGAAATGGTCCTAGAAGCACGTTAGGAGTTGGTGGGACAAAGCAGGGAGGGCTGGCGCAGGACGGTGGGACAAAGCGGGGGAGAGCCGCACGTGCAAAGGCAGGGAGGCCCGGAATGAGAACCTGGAAGTTCCAGGAACAAGGAGTCGCTGGAGCAGTCGAATCAAGGAGAGCGGCTGGAAGTGTGACGGATAGGTGGGTGTGTTCCTAGCAGCCTGCTGCCTGCACATGGTGCTGTGATCGAGAGGTGGGCGGGGGCAGAAATGCAGCCTGGGTTCTGCTGGTCCAGCCTTGCACGTTGCATCCTGTTCTCCCTGGCCCTGGTGGAAGACCTTGTGGGCCGGGTAAAGGTGATGGGGTATGGTGGTGAGAGCCACAGCACGGAGTACCAGGGGAGAACCAAGACCAGATCTGCATTTTGGAAGGGTCCACTTCCAGCAGCCAGGAAACTTCAGAGGAGAGAGAAGCTGGAGGCCATGTGGGAGGCTCTTGTAGTTGTTCCAGCGAGAGCTGGCAGGGGTTTGAGCCAGGTG
This sequence comes from Phocoena phocoena, assembly GCF_963924675.1. Taxonomy (NCBI): domain Eukaryota; kingdom Metazoa; phylum Chordata; class Mammalia; order Artiodactyla; family Phocoenidae; genus Phocoena; species Phocoena phocoena. Next base: position 10,009,158 of record NC_089233.1, read on the forward strand.
GAGAATAACAGGGAGGGCAGCCAACAGGACTTGGAGGTCAATTGGATGCAAGTGCTGGGGCGTAGAGGAGGCAGGGTGACAACGGGGTCCAGCCAGGGTCCAGCAGGAAGCCTGCAGCTTGGAGGAACTGAGTCCTGAATCAGCTAAGTACACGATCCAAACGGTTCAGGAGCTTCTGCCAGCCCTCTGGGTTAGCCTGGTGCCCAGAGCTGGGAGGGAAGGCCCTGTCCCAGCCTTCCAGACTCTGCTTCCTCCTAGAAAGACGCAAGAAGCCAGAACCACGAGCTGGGTATGCCCCACCCAAACTTGTCCTCTTTCTGCCACAGCCAGTGGCCCCAGGACCTGCCAGGGCTCTCCACTCCATCCTCAGGCCCCTGGCCCTGGGCCCAGCTGGCCTTGTAATCTCCAGGATCAGGGGGAGGGGCGACCCCCTCTACTGACCACCTCCCCCAAGGCATAAACTGCCTAGGAGATCAAGGACATCGTTGCAGCTGCCACCTTGCCTTCAAGCCCCCTTCTCTTGCCACCCAGCCTTCCCCCATCTCATCCTATCTCTCCCTGGATTAAAAAACCCCACTGCTTTCCCTCCCCCGCAGCACTGAGTGCCAACTTCTTGGCGCTCCCGGCCTGTCCCCCTCCCCTGCCTCTCATCCCACCGATCTGTCCCCTTTCTTCTCCACGTCAGCCACAGAGCAGTGAGCGGCTGCAGCCTTGGCACCGGCCTCCTCGCGGCCTGGCCGGCCTGGGACTCGGGTCCACCTGGCGCCCCCGCACCCCAGCTGGCGCCTCCCGGTTGTCTAGACCGACCAGGGTCGCCCCGCCCCCGGGCTCAGATCTGCGGCCAGAGCCGGAAGTGGCTCCGGCCCCGGGCGGGCGGGGCTCCGCGTGCCCGAGACGGTGCCGCCGCCGACTGCGCGGAGAGGCGGGGAGCCCCGGGGAAGGGCGCTGGAACCCCGGAACACCAGCGCTGCGGACTGCAGAGTCTCTGCATCTGTCATCTTTCGGACGTGTGCAAATAGGTAGGTTGGTGCAGCAAACCTTCGCGCCTTGTTGCCGGACTTCATTTCATAAAAGCATAAGGCGGACCCCCTCCCGCCAAGTCAAAGCTTTTGAACCAAGAGGTGACCTGTGTCCGTTTCCCCTCCTGTCCCGGGCGCTCCGGGCTTTGGGAGGTGTGTCCGGGCTGAGTACGGAGGATGTGCTTGGGGGCCGCTGGCCACCTCCCCTCCACCCCCCACCCCGCCTGCTCGCTTTGCCCAGTGTGCCCAGCCAGCACCCCCAGATACGCTGGGGGATGCCTTACCAAGTATGTCCTCCCAAGCATCCCCTGCTTTCTGCAAGAGAGCCAGATGCTGTTTATGCAACCTCTCCAGAATCTCAGTGTACTGTACTTTTTAAAGTGATTTGATTCAAAGCACTCATTCTTTAATTAAACTTCATTTAGCTGCCATCTGTCTGGGTTCAAAATTGGCTTCGTGTTTTGCAACTCTAAATGAGAATTGTTATTGGATTTGTAAACACATGCACCAAAAAAAAAAAAAAAATCACAAAACACTTTCAAAAGTAATAAATGAGGAATGTGCAGAAGCATGTTGGGAGCCGCATCTTAGGCGTGCTAATTGCTGGGGGATGTATTCTGGTGGGTACATAATCATTTTATATACAAATCTTTGTATAGAAATCTGGTATCAATGAAAAGATCAAGATTATAGAAAATGCTGGAATTATATCTGACTGAAAACAGTAATAAAGCAATAATCAGAGCAGGGACAAAGCGAGGGTGAGGCCGGAGGGGGGCGGGGAGCAGCTCTCATGCACCTGTTCCCCTGCAGGGAGCCTCCCTCACCTGCCCAGCTGCTTCCCTTCTGCTAAAAAAGGAGGAGGGTGCGCCTGAGCTCTACTGGCAGGGGCTTCACAACAACCCTTCTAGGTACCTTTTTAAGTAAGGAGTCAAAGCTTTATTAAGGCTCAGCTGCTGACCTCCAAGGTGTAGGGTCTGCCCCCCCCCCCCCCACCTGGGCCAGGCAGAGAAGGAGAAAGAAGAGCAAAGATGGAGAGGGATGGTAGCACCTCTTTGAAGCCTCGTGTAGTGGCTCTTCAGGAAGAAGAGTATTAAGGATTTTTCGGTGGGGAAACTGAGGCACGAAGACAGTGGAGGAGGAGAGCTGGAGGCTGGTGGTCGCAGGATGGGCAGCTCTTGGTGTCAGAGTTTCTGGTTGATCGAGTTCGGAGGACGCAGAAGTGGGAAGGGGGGTAGAGGTTGACGTGTGTGGATTGAAGCAGGACCCCAACAACCCAAAGACTCTCTTTGAGTGATCTGGCCTCTGCCCCGTGCTCCCCTGATCTCATCTCCCGGGCCGTCTCCCCAGCACTGCCCTTCTGTCACATGGGGTTGGGGGTCCTTCTTTCATTTCCTCAAAGAGGCCTCTCCTTCTTCCCAACTCACGTGGCAACGCCTTCCTGTTTTACCTTTCACTGAAATGTCCCCTCCACGGAGGCCTCTCCAAACCATCCAGTCTAAGGCAGAAATACCCTCCACCTCATAATTTTTAAATTTCACCTCCTTTAAAAAAAAAAACCATGTTGGGCTTCCCTGGTGGCGCAGTGGTTGAGAGTCTGCCTGCTGATGCAGGGGACACGGGTTCGTGCCCCGGTCCGGGAGGATCCCACATGCTGCGGAGCGGCTGGGCCTGTGAGCCATGGCCGCTGAGCCTGCGCATCCGGAGCCTGTGCTCCACAACGGGAGAGGCCACAACAGTGAGAGGCCCACGTACTGTAAAATAAATAAATAAATAAATAATAAAACCATGTTATTACTGCACTCATCTCCACAGGGGGCAGAAAGTGAGCCTTCCCTTAACTCTATTATTTTTTTTATTTTTTATTTTTTTTTTGGCTGTACCACTCAGCTTGCAGGATCTTATTTCCCCGACCAGGGATCGAACCCGAGCCCTCAGCAGTGAAAGCACCAAGTTCTAAAACCACTGGACCTCCAGGGAATTCCCTTCCTTTAACTCTAGATCCTCCTTCCTAGTGATTCCAGTAACCTTGCCCCCCCACCCCCGTCACCCTCCCATCTACGGGGAACCAGGACAGGTGCCTCTGCCTGTTTTCCGCCATTAAAGCCTGCTTGTTTGATTTCTGGTCAAGCGTTTAGACTCCAGAAGCCCGAGGTTTCAACGTCAATGTCCCTGAAATGGCCCACCTAAGATGTAGGAAATGGGAGCCAGGATAAACACTAGGTGCTACAAGAGGTACGAAAAACACTCCACCTGGCTTGCACTTTTGCAGATAATAGTAATATAACCACTATATACTAACTGTCTAAAATGCCAGAGCCATTAGGTAAGACCTTTTGTGTGCACTGTTAGTCCTCACAGCCCTGCCAGGTAAATATTCTTTCTTCCTCTTACAGATGAAGAATTTGAGGTTCAAAAAAGATCAAGGGTTATTATCCAGGGTTACACAACTAGGAAAAATTGAGCACCAAGCCAGGATTCAAAGCTAGGGCTGCCTGACTTAGAGGATTCAGGCCACCAAACGCTGCCCCAAGGTAGATCCTGCATGCAGCTGCCCCTCCCCGCTCTGCGTACATGGCAAGGGGTGGAAAAGCAGTGGGCAACCTCCAGCTGGGAGGAGTTCTTGTCTCGTTTCCTCCTTGTTTGAAGAAGAACAGAGGTACACTTAAAAAGAGGTCTTCCCTGGTGACGCAGTGGTTAAGAATCCGTCTGCCAATGCAGGGGACACGGGTTCGTGCCCGGGTCCGGGAAGATCCCACATGCCGCAGAGCAACTAAGCCCACGCGCCACAACTACTGAGCCTGCGCTTTACAGCCCGCGAGCCACAACTACTGAAGCCCCCGCGCCTAGACCCCGTGCTGCGCAACAAGAGAAGCCACCGCAACGAGAAACCCACGCACCGCAACGAAGACTAGCCCCCGCTCACCACAACTAGAGAAAGTCCACGGGCAGCAACAAAGACCCAATGCAGCCAAAAATAATAATAAATAAATTTATTTAAAAAATAAGAAAAAGGGGAGGGCTTCCCTCGTGGCACAGTGGTTAAGAATCCACCTGCCGATGCAGCGGACATGGGTTCGTGCCCTGGTCCGGGAAGATCCCACATGCCACAGAGCAACTAAACCCGTGCGCCACAACTACTGAGCCTGTGCTCTACAGCCCACGAGCCACAACTACTGAAGCCTGCACGCCTAGAGCACGGGCTCTGCAACAAGAGAAGCCGCCGCAGTGAGAAGCCTGCACACCGCAACGAAGAGTAGCCCCCGCTCTCCGCAACTAGAGAAAGCCTGCGTGCAGCAATGAAGACCCAACGCAGCCAAAAATAAATAAATAAATAAATTTATTTTATAAAAAAAGAGGAGGGAAGAATGGGTACCAGTTCAAGGCTTGCCCAGAAAAGTTGCTAAGGCACTCCTCTTAGTGCACAGGAAAGGGATATTAATTAACAGGAGGCCACAGCTGGAAGGACTAGAGAAATACAGACAATCTCACGTATACACACTCACACAGACTCATACACATACGCGCACATACACACACATATTTTTAAAACTGTTAATTAGAGGTGTTGTCATAATCCCCAATTATAGCAGAGTGCTTGGCTCACAGATGTTGGACTGGCATCTGAAAAAGTGGCACAGAGAGGAGCCATCCTCAGCCACAGCTCTGAACACACCCGGCCCTGCCAGCACACAGCTCTGCTGGACCCCACTGCCCCAGGAGGAAATCCTCCGGCCTCACTCTGGCATCTGGGGCCCAGCCCCCAACAACTCCTTCTGTATCTCCCAGTGTGCCTTGGGCTCCAGCCAAACCATGTCCTTACTGTTCTCAGAACATTCTAGAGCCTAACATACCTCCACGCCTCTGCCCTGGCTTTCAGCCTGGCTGGCCCTTCCCCTTTCCTTTGCTTCACAAGGGTCTGCCCTGCTCTGTGGTCCAGCAGGAAGGTCCTCTCTTGTGCCACCTCCCCAGGCGGTCCCGGCCCAGCAGGTGCTCTCAGAAAACTCCACACAATGTGCTATTGTCCCCTGAAAAAAAAAAAGAGCTTATTGAACACACAGCCTGAAACACTAGCTCCTAATATCTCCTAAACATCCCCCAGCAAAAAGAATGTCGTTTTCTTCTCTGTCGCCTTCCAGACGTCCTGCTCTGAAGTCTGAGATACAAGCCTTCCTTGCTCAGGAAATCTGCTGTTCCTCTTGAAGTCTCATTTCTCGTTTTTTTTCATTTTTCCCCCCTACCATGGTGTACATCCCCATGACTTATTTATTTTATAACTGAGAGTTTGTACTTTTGGACCACCTTCACCCATTTCACCCATCCTCCACTCCCTGCCTCTGCCAACTACTAATCTATCTGTATCTGTAAGGATTTTTTATTTTTTTTAATTTATTTTTGGCTGCGTTGGTCTTAGTTGCTCCGCATGGGCTTTCTCTAGTTGCTGCGAGTGGGGGCTACTCTTCGATTTGGTGCACGGGCCTCTCTTATTGCGGAGCACAGGCTCTAGGTGCGTGGGCTCAGTAGTTGTGGCTCGCGGGCTCTAGAGCACAGGCTCAGTAATTGCGGCGCACAGGCTTAGTTGCTCCGCAGCATGTGGGATCTTCTCGGACCAGGGCTCAAACCCATGTCCCTTGCATTGGCAGGCGGATTCATAACCACTGCGCTAACCAGGGAAGTCCCAGTTTTTTGTTGTTTTATTTTTTATTTTGTTTTTTAGATTCCACATATAAGTGAAATCATATGGTATTTGTCTTTCTCTGATTTACTTCACTTAGTGTAATACCCTCTAAGTCCATCCATGTTGTCACAAATGGCAAGATTTCATTCTTTTTTGTGGCTGAGTGATATTCTATTGTGTGGGTATATATAGACCACATTTTTTTTTTTTTTTTTTTTGCGGTACACGGGCCTCTCACTGTTGTGTCCTCTCCCGCTGCGGAGCACAGGCTCCGGACGCGCAGGCTTAGCAGCCATGGCTCACGGGCCCAGCCGCTCCGCGGCATGTGGGATCTTCCCGGACCAGGGCACGAACCCGCGTCCCCTGCATCGGCAGGCGGACTCTCAACCACTGCACCACCAGGGAAGCCCAGACTATATCTTGTTTATCCATTCATCCATCCAGGGACACTTAGGTTGCTTCCATGTCTTGGCTATTGCAAATAATGCTGTAGTGAATACAGAGGTACAGATATCTTTTCAAGGTAGTGTTTTTGTTTCCTTCCAATAAATACCCTAAAGTAGAATTGCTGGATCATATGGTAGTTCTATTTCTAATTTTTAGGAACCTCCATACTGTTTTCCAGAGTCGCTATGCTAGTTTACATTCCCACCAACAGTGCACAAGGGTTATCTTTTCTCCACATCAGCATTTATTATTTGTTGTCTTTTTGATAACAGCCATTCTAACAGGTGTGAGGTGGTATCTCATTGTGGTTTTGATTTGCATTTCCCTGATGATCAGTGATTTTGAGCACCTTTTCATGTACCTATTGACCATGTGTACCTCTTCTTTGGGAAAATGTCTATTGAGATCCTCTGCCCTTTTTTTTTTTTCTGGAGTATAGTTGATTTACAATGTTGTGTTAGTTTCAGGTATACAGCAAAGTGAATCAGTTATATATATATATATATATATATATCTCCATTCTTTTTCAGATTCTTTTCCCATATAGGTTATTACAGAATATTGAGTAGAGTTCCCCCTGCTATACAGTAGGTCCTTGTTAGTTATCTATTTTATATATAGTAGTGTGTCTATGTTAATCCCAATCTCCTAATTTATCACTTCCCCCCATGTTTCCCCTTTGGTAACCAGAAGTTTGATTTCAAGATCTGTGGGTCTGTTTCTGTTTTGTAAAAAAGTTCATTGTATCATTGTTTTGTTAGATTCCACATATAAGTGATATCATATGATATTTGTCTTTCCCTTTCTGACTTACTTCCTCTGCCCATTGTTTGCTTTTTGCTCTTGCGTGTGTGAGTTCATTATACATCTTGGATATAAACCCTTATCGGCTATGTGATTTGCATATATTTTCTCCCATTCGGTAGTTGGTTGAAGCCTCATTTTTTGGGGGGGGGGTCTCTGACCCTTTTTCCTTCTCCAAGAGCTTGCCCTGCTCTGCTGTCAGCCAGCCCTGCAGCTGCAGGCTGCTGCTTTTTTTTTTTTGGCCATGCCACTCGGCTTGCAGGATCTTAGTTCCCCGACCAGGGATCGAGCCCATGCCTGCAGCAGTGAAAGTGCAGAGTCCTAACCACTGGGCCGCCAGGGAGTACCCCAGGCTGCTTCTGCTCCCTTTGCTTCTGCCTCCTTCCTTCTCTCTCTCTGCTCTGCTACTGCCCCCACCTCCTTTCGGAGGAGGTGTTTCTAAGGACTCTGGGAGGCTCACATACTTGCCTCATCACCTGAGGGACTTCCTGCTCTCCAGACCTCAGACATCCTCAGGGCCTAAGCACCTGGTTCCCTGGATCCCGATGAAGAGAATGGTTTGAAGTGAATCTGGAAAACAGGCAGGGACTGCAGAGGTTGGGGGGGTTACCTGCTGTGTCTTCAGTAGATTTGTGAACCTCTTGAGTTGGTTGTCAGGACCAGGAGGTGAAAGGGACCAGAAAGCGTCCTCCCGAAAGGTCATAAGCCCATTGGAGTGACAATTCATTGGCTTATTTAGTGATGAAACAAACACTCATGAAGCATCTTTGCCAAGACCTCGTGCCTCCTGCCTGTGATGGACAAGAAGCAAGTCAACAGCCGACATGTAACTACAAGACCAGAGCTGTGAAGGAAATGGACAAGGTGTAGGAACCAAGGCTGGGGTCGGCCAGGGAAGAGACGAGGATGAAATTGAGTCTTTAAAGGTCAGTAGGAGTCAGCCAAGCAAAGAACAGGAGGAAGACAAACATCTCCAGAGAGAGGGAGCAGGGCATGGGGGCCCTGAGTTGGGGACTGCGGAAGAAGTGGACTTTTTCTGTGGAGGTGACGAGTGGTGGGTAAAGGGGAGAGAGCCATGGGATGCAGCTGGAGAAGCAAGACTTCGTCCGCCGTGTCCTGGCCACTGCCAAAGAGTTTTATATAGTCATGGGAGCAACACGCTCCGATTTATGCTTCTTCAGAACTCACTCTGGTTGCTCTGTGGAGAATGTAAAGAACTCCAACAACTCAACGGAAAACACACACGGGCTTCCCTGGTGGCGCAGTGGTTGAGAGTCCGCCTGCCGATGCAGGGGACACGGGTTCGTGCCCCGGTCCGGGAAGATCCCACATGCCGGGGAGCGGCTGGGCCCGTGAGCCATGGCCGCTGAGCCTGCACGTCCGGAGCCTGTGCTCTGCAACGGGAGAGGCCACAGCAGTGAGAGGCCCGCGTACGGCAAAAAAAAAAAAAAAAAAATACACACAACCCAAGTAAAAAATGGGCGAAAGACTTGCGTGGATATTTCTCCAAAGAAGATATACAAATGGCCAATCAATTAATGAAGAGATGCTTAACATCATTGGTCATTAGGGAAATGCAGATCAAAACCACAACGAGGGGGACTTCCCTGGCGGTCCAGTGGTTAAGACTCTGCGCTCCCAGTGCAAGGGATACAGGTTTGATCCCTGGTCGGGGAACTATAAAATCCCACATGCCACACAGCATGGCCAAAAATTAAAAAAACAAAACCAAAAAAACCCCACAATGAGGTACCACCTACTAGGATGTCTATGATAAAAAATAAAACAGAAAATAGCAAGGGTTGGAGAGGATGTGGAGAAACTGGAAACTTCCTGCTTTGCTGGTGGGAATGTGAAATGGTGCAGCCTCTGTGGGAAAGCATCTGGCAGTTTTCCAAAAAGTTAAACATGGAATTATATGACCAGTGCGATATTGTGATATGATAAATATATATTTTGGTCTTCCCCTGTTTTCCCGGTACCAACTCCAAACACCGTTGGGATTTCCTAAGTGATAAGAGCAACAGAGGTGTCTTTTGTTATTCATAACAAGCCCTTCAAACACACCTGAGTTTATGTTAATGAGGTGACTTTTGGACCGCCCCTAAGGAAGGAGGCTGGTTGCCAGGTGAATCAGCCTTATAGTTAGAGGGTTGGAACTTTCAGCCCCACCCCCTGAACTCTGAGGAGGGAAAGGGGGATAGATTCAATTACTCACCAATGGCCAATGATTTAATCAGTCTTGCCTAAGTAATGAAGCCTTCATAAAAATCCCTACGGTACAGGTTCAGAGAGCTTCCAAGTGGATGAACCAGAACGCCTCCATGTGCCAGGAGGGTAGCGCACCTCAAACTCCATTGGGACAGAAGTCCCTGTGCTCTGTACCCTTGTGGACCTGGCCCTCTGTACCTCTTCATCTGGCTGTTCATTCATATCCTTTAACATCCTTTGTAATAAACTGGAAATCTAGTAAGGAAATTGTTAACCTGATTCTGTGAGCCACTCTAGCAAATGACTGAACCCAAGAAGGGAGTCATGGAAACCTCTAATTTATCACCAGCCCTTCAGAAGCTCAGGTGACAACCTGGATTTAGGATTGGCATCCAAAGTGGGGTCAGTCTTGTGGAATTGAGCCCTTAACCTGTGGGATCTGATGCTATCTCCAGGTAGATAGCATTAAAATTGAGTTAAAGTATAGACCCACTAAGCTGGTGTCTGAAAATTGGTTGGTGTGGGAAAAACCCCACACATTTGGTGACCAGAAATGCAGAATGTTGTAATAGAGGAGAAACACAGGAGTTTTTCATTTTCGCCTAGCAATTCCACGCTAAGGCGTTACCCTAGGGAATTGAAAGCAGGGACTCAAATAGGTATTTGTATACCAATGTTCATTACAACATTATTCACAATAGCCAAAAGGTGGAAACAACCCGAAGTCCACCAACAGATGAACTGATAAGCAAAATGTAGTGTATCCATACAATGGAATATGATTTAGCCACAAAAAGGAATGAAGTTCTGATACCTGCTACAATAGGGATGAACCTTGAAAACATGCTGAGTGAAAGAAGCCAGGCACAAAAGGGCAACTAGTGTACGGCTCCATTTCTATAAGGTATTTGGACAGGCAAATTCACAGAGACAGAAAGGAGATTCGAGGTTACCAGGGGCTAGGAGGGGAGGGGAAAGAATGGGGAAGGATTATTCTTTCTTCCTTTTTTTTTTTTGGCTGCGCCACACAACTTGTGCAATCTTAGTTCCCTGACCAGGGATCGAACCTGGGCCCTCGGCAATGAAAGCACAGAGTCCTACCGCTGGACGTCCAGGGAATTCCCTGGGGAATGATTATTTAATGGGTACAGAGTTTCTGTTTGGGATGATGAAAACATTCTGGAAATAGTGGTGATGGTTACACATCATTGTGAGTGTACTTAATGCCACTGAGTTATGCACCTAAATAGTGAGTGTTATATATTTTTTTACCATGATTAAAAACAAAATTTTTTTAAGCATTCTGGCTGCTGTGTGGAGGAGAGTGGTGGCATCTAGATGACCTCTCTAGTCATTGAAATCAAATTCTCTCCTTCCGTTTTTCCCACCATCCATCCATGCTGGAAAAAGCACGTAGTATTGACCATAGCATCCTCAGCCTGCCATTCAAAGATTCCCTGGCCCACCCGGGTGATCGGAAGCCCCTTGGACACTTATAGGTGGGCATCTGGGAGACCCAAGCTTGTCTTGATCCAACCCAACCCAGCTGGTCCAGGGAAAGCAAGTCCCTCCAGAGCATCTTGAAACTACACCACTGTAGAGAAATTTTGAAGGTAGGGGGACCCCTTCCAGGGCCCGAGAATGGGCTCTTGTCTAACACTTGGAAATGAATTGTCCAAGGAGATACACGTGCTGACAAAGCAAGAGACTTTATTGGGAAGGGCGCCTGGGCGGAGAGCAGCAGGGTAAGGGAACCCAGGAGAACCGCTCTGCCACGTGGCTTACGGTCTCGGGTTTTATGGTAACTGGGTTGTCTCTGGCCAATCACTCTGACTCAGGGTCCTTCCTGGTGGCGTGCACATCACTCAGCCAGGGTGGATTTCAGCGAGAAGGATTCTGGGAGGTTGGTAGGACATATGGACTAGCGTCTCCTCTCTCCTTTTGACCTTTCCCGAATTCTTCTGGTTGGTGGTAGCTTGTTAGTTCCGCATTCCTTACCAGGACCTCCTGTTGCAAGTGACTACTATCTTGCCTGGCTAGGGTGGGCGGTTTCTGTCAGTGGCTCCCCTAACAGAGAGAATAGCCCCAGAGGGCTTTGTGTCAATGATGGCAGTGCCAGTGCTGAGTACTCTAAGTGCCATGACTGGCGATGCTTCCCAGAGGCAGTCCGTGCAGATCCCTGAGTGGCCACAGGCACCAGGAAGAGGGCAGGTTCAGGGCCCAGTGGGGGCTGAGTCACTCTCCATCTGGAGGGAGGAGGAAATTCCATCTTTCTGGATCATGGGGATCCTTTTTTGTGACTGTATCTTGCCATACCAACTGCTGGCCAGTTGCTCAAGGGTCCGGGAATCCCACTCCTCTCCCAGGCCTGAGTCTGACACACGGAGGGGTTTCTCAGAACCAGTGTGATGAATGAACGGGTGCTGAGGCCACAGACGCCAGCCTGGGAGTCCAGGGAGGCCCAGCCCCTGCCCAGGGTGACAAACAGGAAGTTGGTGGCTGAGTAAGGATTGGACCCGGGTGCCCCCTCCCAGACTGAGCCTCTCTCTGTCTCGCCCCCCCCCACCCCGGGAAGGGAGGTCTCTCCAACCCCAGACCCTGAGGAGGGGCAGCTGTTGAGTCACACACATGCTCTTTTCACCGGTTTTTTTATGGGTTTCTTTTCTTTTGTTCTCTTTCTGGGAAATCTGATTTGAACTTTGAAAGCCGAGCCATCTTAGGATCGGGTTGCCAGATTTAGCAAATAAAAATACAGGATGCTCCGTTAAATGTGATTTTCAGATCAACACCAAATAATTCTTCAGTATATGTATATCCCATGCAATATTTGACACAGAACTTACACTAAAAGTAATTATTTGGTGTTGATCTGAAATTCAAATTTCTGTATTTTTCTGGCAACCTCCCCTAGAAGCTAGACTCTGTTATCTGCAGAGAAAAGGCGGCCTTTGAGCGGGGGAGGATGGAGGAAGAAACAAAGCGATCAGGCCTGGTCCAGGAAAATGGTGGCGTCTCTCCACCGGCTCCCCCAGAACCTAGCTGGGCCCCGCCAAGCTGAGCTGCCATTCCTTCCACGGTGCACCTCTGAACAATCCCAGAGGCTCTCTGTTTGCTCCCAGCCTGTCTGCCTTTCTCAACACAGAAGCAGCCCAGACACCTGCTGCAAGACGTCGAGAGATAAATGAGGAAGCTGCTCAGACAGCCGGAGGGGACAGGAAGCTTCTGGCTGCCTCGAGAGAGGAAATTGGAGCAGGGAGGCAGTGCTGGGGGAGGTGGGTCCAGGACAGCAGCACTGCGGCCCTCACCCTGACCCCTTGGTGGCACAGAGTGAGGGCCATGACGGCTCCAGAAAGTGAAGAATCACTGAAAAGCCCAAGCACAGTCAGCTGCAGTTTTGCTTGTGATTTGGTCCGGACACCTGGCTCCTGTGTGCCGCAGCCCTGCTCAGCTGCATGTACGGCGGGATCCGGCCCCAAGGCCAGGCCCCCAGAGCAGGCAAGGTAACTGAGCCCTGCTCCTGAAAGCCAGGACCGCTGGGGAGCCTGGGGCCCGCGCTACATGCCACAGCCGTGCTAGGCCACAGGTCAGGACCCCTGCCTTGTGCCGTCCGCTGATCCCGGGCCCCAGCTACCCCTGGCCGCTCCCCTTCTCTGCCAGGCTGCACCTGACCCTGGAGCCTCCTGTCTCCAGGCGGGGTTCTGATGATCTCCTGGGTGCCTGCGTTGTTAGGCTGCCGGTGCTAGGGCCCCACCCTCCACGCCAAGGCCTGCGGAACACTCTGAATCTGGTGGCGTTGGCTTAAACTACAGAGCTCTTCCGAATCTTCCTTTTCCTCAGTCTCCCCACGCCTGGCTCCACGACACTCTCTGTAGTACCTGCCCAGTCACTGGGGCCCAGCTTGCCTTGAACCTGAGCTGGCTGAGTGATAACGGGTAATTCCAAGAAGGTGTTGTACCCTTTTTCTTTCTTCCTCTCTCCCTTTTTATTCTGTTGTTTTGTTTTTGTTTCCGTTTGGCCACACCACGCATCATGCAGGATCTTAGTTCCCCAAGCAGGGATTGAACCCGTGCCCCCTGCAGCGGAAGCTCAGAGTCTTAACCACTGGACTGCCAGGGAAGTCCCTTCCTCTCTTTTTTTTGTAAGGTTTTGGGACACTATTGTATTTTATCACGAAATTAACGAACGTTTCCTGTACCAATGTCAACAACATAGAGTACAAATGGAAACTTAATAATCTCGACTGTGCCTCCAAGCTTATCCGTTGCTATTAACTGTCAACGTTCATGGTGACATGTGTATCCTTCAACATCTTTATGCTGGTATAATTCATCACACACAAACATCCACTGGTAATTTTTCTCCCTTTTTTTTTCCTTTAAATGAAAATGGATCCCACGGTAATCAGGAGTGCATGCAGCACCTAAATGGTGGCTTAAGTAAGAAATGTGTTTTGTTAGGTGATGTGGGCTGCCGCCGCCACTCAGGCACACATCTCTTTATGTTTCCCCATCCTGAAAGTGTGACTTTGGTCCCCTGGTCACAAGACGGCTCTGCCTTGCATTCGCTGAGTCCATGTTCCAGGCGGACAGGAGAAGGAAGGCAACAGATAACAGGCATATACCAGCTGACTCTGATTAAAAGCATAATAACGTGCTACAAAAAAAACAACGGTTTCCCCAGAGGTTCCTTCCTGTCGATTTCTGCTTATAGATCTCATTAGCCAGAAATATGTCATGTGGTCATGCCTAGCTGCAAGGGAAGCTGAGAAATCAAGATTGATTGATCGATTGATTGATTGATTTTAGAATTTTTGATGTGGACCATTTTTAAAGTCTTTATTGAATTTCTTACAATATTGCTTTTGTTTTATGTTTTGGTTTTTTGGCTGTGAGGCTGTGCTATCTTAGCTCCCCGACCAGGGAATCAAACCTGTACCCCCTGCACTGGAAGGGGGAGTCTTAACCACTGGACCGCCAGGGAAGTCCCAAGGTTTATTTTTTAAGCTGGGTACATGGCCTGTGAATAAGGAAGAAGGGGAGTACAGGTATTGGGGAGACACATCCAGCAATGCCTACTATAGATACCATACCAATAACTCAGCAACTCTTTTTCTCCGCACTTGATGTATCATGAATCTTTTCAGATTCCTATCAAAAGCTGTACAATCGTCCTACAGAATAGTACCACCATAATTTATAATTATACCGAATCATTTTCCAAAACAAAGCCAGTGGCAATAAACGTCCTTGTAGATACATCCTTTACTGCTGGTTGCTTCTGTTTCTGAAGTTTACATTTACCCAAAGTGGCTTACTGCATGAAAGAGGGGTATCTATTGCTTTTATCGATTGCTGTGAACCAATTACCCTGACATTTCATAGCTTAAAATAACAAACATTTATTATCTAATATTGATTCTGAGGGTCAGGAATCTAAGAGCAGCTTAGATGGGTGGTTTTGGATCAGAGTTTCCTAGGAAGTTGCACTCAAGCTGTGGGTTGGGCTGCAGTCATCTAAGGGTTCAGTTGGGGCAGGAGAATCTGCTCCAAGCTTACTCACATGGCTGCTGGCAAACCTCAGTTTCTTTTCCTTTTTTTTTTTTATAACTTTATTTATTTATTTTTGGCTGTGTTGGGTCTTCATTGCTGTGCACAGGCTTTCTCTAGTTGCGGCAAGCGGGGACTACTCTTCATTGCACCGTGTGGGCTTCTCATTGCGGTGGCTTCTCTTGTGGCAGAGCACGGGCTCTAGGCGCACAGGCTTCAGTAGCTGTGGCTCGCAGGCTCAGTAGTTGTGGCTCGTGGGCTCTAGAGTGCAGGCTCAGTAGTTGTGGCGCATGGGCTTAGCTGCTCTGCGGCATGTGGGATCTTCCCGGACCAGGGCTCGAACCTGTTTCCCCTGGATTGGCAGGTGGATTCTTAACCACTGTGCCACCAGGGAAACCCAAACCTCAGTTTCTTGTTGGTTGCTGGACAGCAGCTTCAGTTTCCCAGCACATAGGCCTCACCTTAGGACCGCTGACAACGTGGCAGCATGCTTCCCCCAGAAAGAGTGATTCAAGAGAGAAAATGAGCA
This sequence comes from Phocoena phocoena, assembly GCF_963924675.1. Classification (NCBI taxonomy): domain Eukaryota; kingdom Metazoa; phylum Chordata; class Mammalia; order Artiodactyla; family Phocoenidae; genus Phocoena; species Phocoena phocoena. Next base: position 10,024,392 of record NC_089233.1, read on the forward strand.
CCAAAGACAGAAGCTTCAGGCTTTTTAATCCCCTGAGATCATCATTTCTGCCTTCTGCTGCTGATCACACAGCACACCTAGTACAACTTAAGAGGACTACACAGGGTGTGAATCCCTGGAGGCAGGGAACGTTGGGGTCCATGTTCCCCCAGTGGCTGGCTACCAACTTATCTGTTTTTTTCTCTTGTTGCTATAGTTGTCATATCTAAGAAACCACTGCCTAATCCGAGGTCACAAAGATTTACCCTCTTCTGAGACTGAGTTTTAAGCTCTTACATTTAGGTTGATGTCCCATTTTGAGTTAATTTTTGTATATGGTGTGAAATAGGCATCTAATTTCATTCTTTTGCATGTATATATAAAACCCTACCAGGGCTTCCCTGGTGGCGCAGTGGTTGAGAGTCCGCCTGCCGATGCAGGGGACGTGGGTTCGTGCCCCGGTCCGGGAAGATCCCACGTGCCGCGGAGCGGCTAGGCCCGTGAGCCATGGCCACTGAGCCTGCGCGTCCGGAGACTGTGCTCCGCAATGGGAGAGGCCACAATAGTGAGAGGCCTGCGTACAGCAAAAAAAACAAAAACAAAAACAAAAACAAAACTCTACCAGTCCCATTTGTTGACAGGACAATTTTTTCCCCATTGATTGGTCTTGGCACACTTGTCAAAGATCGATTAACTAGAAGTGAGAGTTTATTTCTGGGCTGTCAATGCTGTCCCACTGATACAGGTATCTCTCCTCATGCCAGTACTGCACTCTATTATAGAAGTTTTGAAATCAGGAAGTAGTGAGTCCTCCAACTTTGTTCCCCTTTTTCAAGATTGTTTTGGCTATTCTGGGTCCTTTATATTTCCATATAAATCTTAGGATCAGCTTCTTAATTTCTGCTCAAAAAAGCTAGTTAGGATTTTGATAGGGATCGCTTGGAATCTATAAATCAATTTGGGGAGTATTATCATCTTAATAACATTGTCTTCTAATCCATGAACATGGGATGTCTTTACATTAATTGAGGTCTTCCTTAATTTCTTTTTTTAATTAATTAAGTTATTTATAAATTTATTTATTTACTTTTGGCTGCGTTGGGTCTTTGTTGCTGTGCACGGGCTTTCTCTAGTTGCGGTGAGTGGGGGCTGGTCTTCGTTGTAGCGTGCGGGCTTCTCATTGCAGTGGCTTCTCTTGTTGCAGAGCACGGGCTCTAGGCCTGTGGGCTTCAGTAGCTGTGGTACTCAGGCTCAGTAGTTGTGGCTCGCGGGCTCTAAAGCGCAGGCTCAGTAGTTGTGGTGCACAGGCTTTCTTGCTCTGCAGCATGTGGGATCTTCCCCCATGCAAGGCTGGACTAGGGCTTAAACCCATGTCCCCTGCATTGGCAAGCAGACTCTTAACCACTGTGCCACCAGGGAAGTCCCATTCCTTAATTTCTTTAATGATGTTTTATAGTCTTCAGTGTACAAATCTTACATTACTTTTTAAACTGTTATTCCTAAATATTGTATTATTTTTGAGTTTGTTGTAAGTAGAATTCTTTTTTTTTTCACATCTTTATTGGAGTATAAATGCTTTACAATGTTGTGTTAGTTTCTTCTGTACAACAAAGTGAATCAGCTATATGTATACATATATCCCCATATCGCCTCCCTCCCACCCTCCCTATCCCATCCCTCTAGGTCGTCACAAAGCATCGAGTTGATCTCCCTGTGCTATGCAGCAGCTTCCCACTAGCCCTCTATCTTACATTTGGTAGTGTATATATGTCAGTGCTACTCTCTCACTTCATCCCAGGTTCCCCTTCCCCTGCTGTGCCCTCAAGTCCGTTCTCTACGTCTGCGTCTTTATTCCTGCCCTGCCACTAGGTTCATCAGTAACACTTTTTAAAATTCCATATACGTGTGTTAGCATTATAAGCAGAATTCTTTTCTTAATACCATTTTTGGATTGAAATGCAATTGTTGTTTTTTGTATACTGGCCTTGTATCCTACAACCTTGCTAAGTTCATTCATTTGCTCTAATAATTTGTGTGTGTGTGTGTGTGTGTGTGTGTGTGTGTGTAATGGCTTCCTTAGGTTTTACATATACATGATCATGTCATCTGCAAGTAGAAGTAATTTAGTTCTTTCATTCTGACCTGGAAGCCTTTTATTTCTTCTTCTTGCTTAACTGTCCTGGCTTGAACGTCCAGTACAAAGTTGAACAGCGGGACTTCCCTGCTGGTCCAGTGTGTACGACTCTGAACTCCCAACGCAGGGGGCCCAGTTCGATCCCTGGGCGGGGCATCCCAGATGCATGCCGCAACTAAGAGTTCACATGCCACAACTAAAGATCCCACATGCCACAACTAGGAAACGGCACAGCCAAAATAAATTAATTAATTAACAAAAAAACAACCAAAGTTGAATAGCAATGGTGAGAATTGCCGTCGTCATCCTGTTCCTGATTTTAGCTTTTTAGTCTCTGACTATTAAGTATGATGTTAGCTGTGGGGGGTTTTGTAGATGTTCTTTATCAGGTTGTAAACCGTAACTTATACTTAAATGGTAATTTTCGTATAAAGTCATCGGTACAGTGTTTGGCACAGAGTAAGCCGTGAAGAATGTTGGTTATGATTCTCATCAGCAGCATCTAGTTAACTGTCCTCCTACTGTGGGACATTTAGATATTTCCTCTAGTTGACCATTATAAATAACCCAGCAATGAACATCTGTGCCGATCCCTCTGCCCTTTAAAAACCAAATAATATTTCACAATATATGTAAGTCAAGTCATTATGCTGTACACCTTAAACTTATACAGTGCTCTATGTCAATTATATCTCAGTAAAACGGCGAAAAAAATAGTGGCCCCCAAATCTTAAATACTGTATCACATTGGCTTCAACTTCACCCACAAAGGTTAAGAATATGGCAATTCTACCAATCCTCTAACAGTAATATCTTCAAATCTTCTCCATAACTGTTATGGGTTGAATTGTGACCTCCCAAAAAAGATATGTTGAAATCTTCATCCCTAGTACCTTAGAATGTGACCTTATTGGGAAATAGGGTCATCACAGAGGTAATTAAGTTAAAATGATGTCATTAGGGTTGGCCCTAATTCAGTATGACTAATGTCCTTATAAAAAGCGGAAATTTGGACACAGAAACAGACGAGCACAGGGGAAGACAATGTGAAGAGACACAGGGAGAATGCCACGTGAAAGCAAAGGAATTCCAAAGACCACTGGTGAACCACAGGAAGCTAGGAGAGAGACCTGTAACAGATGCTCCCTCCTCACCCTCAGAAGGAACCAACTCTGCTGACACCTTGATCTTGGACTTCTAGCCTCCAGAACTGAGACAATAAATTTCTGTTATTTTTATTTTTAGCTTATGGTATTTTATCACGGCAGCCCTAGGAAATTAACTAAAACAGAGGGGAATATGGAGATATGGGGAGGCAACTGGAGGTATCTGCAGCTCAGGGTCTGGAAAGGAAGCGTTTCTTCCCACGCTGGGCTTCTGACCCAGATGCCTTACCATCACGTGCACAGGTTCGGTTCTGGGCTGCGTGTTAGCTGATGTCAACTTTGCGTGCCTGATGGGACTTCCCTGGTGGCGCAGTAGATAATACTTCGTGCTCCCGATGCAGGGGGCTCGGGTTCGATCCCTGGTCAAGGAACTAGATCCCACACACATGCCACAACTGAGAGTTTGCATGCCACAACTAAGGAGGCCGCCTGCCACAAGTAAGACCCAATGCAACAAAACAAACAAATAAATAAATATTAAAAAAAACTTTGTGTGCCTGAGGCTGCCTGGAGCTTGCCCTCTCCTAAGCCTGGTGTAATGTATACAAGTTAGAACTAGACTTGGAATGGGGGGCTAGAACATGCCTGGGCAGGGGAGAGAGAGCTCCGGCCCCAGCGCACACACACTCCCTCAGAGATCACCATTGTGACAATATTTGTGTGGAAAATGAGCTTTTAAACGTCTCATTTGTGCACACCTGCATTCACCAAACACAACTGAGCACTGCTTGACTCACTTTGTTCTAAATGGAAGAATCAGAGATGCAAAAGGCCTGTGCTTGGGAGAGACAGACCTGCACATGGGGCATTACAATGTGGACAGTAGCAATGAGAGTTCACACTTCCAGAGGGTTGCCTCTTTGCCAGGCCCTGTTCTAAGCGTGTGACGGCTATTAGCTCATTGAAGGCTTATAATAACCCTTTGAGGTAAGACTATAATTATCTTCCTTTTGCGCCAGAGAAAACTTGCTCATGGCTCCACAGCTAGTAATAGGCAAAGCCAGGATTTGAACCCGGAGTGGGAGCTCTCAGCTCTCACACCATTCCCTCCACAAAATTATGACAGTAAAAGGAATAAAGTGCTACAGCAGTAAATATGGTAACAGTAAATATGACCCTAGCAGTGGGCACAATTTCCTGTGGAAACAAAGAGGGAAACATGACCCACTCTGCCTGGATGAGCTGAAGGATGTTTCCACGGAGGAGCCATTCCTTAGCTGAGCTTTGAAAAAAAGAATTCACCCGAACCCAATGCTGGGAAGGTCATTTCACGTATGTGCAAGACCAGGCAGGCATGAGCTACAGAGAACACATTTCATCATTAGGTCCTCTCTGCTCATTTCAACTACAACTGAAATAATATTTATTTTAAAAAGAACTATTTAAAAATTTAAATTAAAAAATTTTACATTTAAAATATTTTAAGAATAAGTATTATTACTTAATAGCTAATCCCATTGTTTCTATGATATGCTAACCATTTTCGAAGCGACCTCAAAGGATATAAAAGCTGTACTTGGGGCTTCCCTGGTGGCGCAGTGGTTGAGAGTCCGCCTGCCGATACAGGGGATGCGGGTTCGTGCCCCGGTCCGGGAGGATCCCGCATGACGCGGAGCGGCTTGGCCCGTGAGCCATGGCCGCTGAGCCTGCGCGTCCGGAGCCTGTGCTCCGCAACGGGAGAGGCCACAGCAGTGAGAGGCCCGCGTACCGCAAAAAAAAAAAAAAAAAAAAGCTGCAGCTGGCAGGCCAAAGATTCCCAGGGGTTTTGGTCCCAGGGAGTGTTACACAGTAGCAGTGACTAGAAGGCCTTAGAAGACAGCAAACATGGATTCTTGCCTAAACTGGAAGTTTATAAAAATTTTCCGTGAGGTGGCAGCAGTTCTTCAAGTAGTTGTGGAAAATAATCTTGCTTGAAAATTTAAAAAAAAAAATTGCCAATGAAGTGATCTCTTTCCTACCCTTGAATTTTGCCTGCCTTGAAATAAAATCTGTGATTTACAAGTCCTTCAGCTTAAAAATGGAAACTGTTCAAGTGTCGCTATTCTCTTGACAGTATTTTCTACCAACGAACAAAAGTTGAGGTCCTTCTATCTTTCAAGGTCATTTCCAAAGCGTCTAACAAAAGATGCAAAAATTTAATTCCCATCCCAGCTACTGGAAAGCAGTATTTAATTTTAGCCCTGCCAAAGAAAGTGAAGCGGGCAGTAAGTGATTTGGGCATCTGGAAGTGTTTCATGCTTCAAGACCGACCAACTGTGTCCCTCACTTTTCACTCTCAGGATGGCTGCCCTGTTAATTTCTAGTTTCTCGGAAATTAACACTGATCTCAATTTACACTGTAAGAAAAAGAATAAGAAAAGAACTAAGCTAGCTGGATTGCAGCAGAGAACAAAAAGTAGAATGGATGGGCCCTTACAGAAGAGAATTGTTTCAGTCTCAGAACAAAGGGGCAGATGGATTAAGCCAGTCTGAGCCCTAGCTCCGCCTCTTGCCAGCTGGGCCCCTCACCTGATCTCTCTAAACCAGTTTTTTTCAACCATAAACATAATGACAACAATATCTATTCACGGGATTGTAGAGTGCAAAGCAGAGAACATCTTTGAAAACACTTTAAAGACTCTTCACGTGCCATACACATTAGCTGGAGTTAGAGCAGACATTTACCAGGTCACCAAAATATTTTTATCCACTGGCTTTTTCTTCTTCGCCAGTCTCCCATGCAGGACAAACAATGGAAGTAAGACCAAAGTCATCATCCTCTTGTCAGTCAATTCTTGGCTGGTTTTCATCCGCAGCTGCACGTCAGAGTCACCAGGGAGCCCTCACCCCAGCCTGGGGCAATCACCACAGTCCCTCTGGGGTGGGGTGGGGCCGGCGTGGACTTGAAGCAGCCACTTCATAAACCTCTGAATGTCCTTGAAGGGACTTGGCCTTACCCTGAGTGGTCACATGGTTTCCTTGCTGAGGACACTGCCAGCCAAGAAACCAAAGCTTTTGCTTAAATGAGTCTGTTAAACAGCTGCTTCAAATTCAACCTAACAGATCCCTTGGGGGCTAAAGCCAGCCTGACCTCACTGAGTTAAATGGACATCCTTTCATTCATTTTAAATAGCATCTTTATAGAATTATTCAACATTGAAAGTGGATATCTGTGGCCTATAATTTGAAAGATCTTTACTATAATTATAGAGACACTTCTGAAATTAATGTCCAAATAGCCAAAGGCACTAGATGACTACCCTCATACATTATTATTATTTTTTTTTGTCTATGTTAATTTTTAAAAAAATATTTATTTACTTAGGCTGTGCCGGGTCTTAGTTGCGGCACACAGGATCTTCATTGTGGCATGAGGGATCTTTAGTTGCAGCATGCGTGCGGGATCGAACCTGGGCCTCCTGAATTGGAAGTGCAGTCTTACCCACTGGACTACCAGGGAAGTCCTGTTCATACATTATTTTAACACCTTCCTTCCTCCATTCCCCATCTCTTCTGCAAAACAATACTTAAATTCAGAGTTTTTAACTAATTTTAAGTACTTCATTTATTGCGACCAAGTTTATTAAGCCCCTCTAGTGAAAATATTAGCAGTTTTTGGTTAGTTTTAAATCAGAGGGACTTCCCTGGTGGCTCAGTGGTTAAGAATCCGCCTGCCAATGCAGGGGACACAGGTTTGTGCCCCAGTCCGGGAAGATCCCACACGCCGCGGAGCGGCTGGGCCCGTGAGCCATGGCCGCTGAGCCTGTGCATCTGGAGCCTGTGCTCCGCGATGGGAGAGGCCACAACAGGGAGAGGCCCGTGTACCGCAAAAAAAAAAAACAAAAGAAGTAGTTATGATGGGCCATGGCTGTGGTTAGGATGATGTGATGAAGGCGTTACAGATATGCAATCTGGCTACATCCCAGTGAATGTGTGGCCCCTAACAGAGAAATACCTGGACCCCAGCAGCCTAAATTTTGCATTTGGCCAGAAGTTGCTGCCCTTCCTTGGTTTCCAAGGCTGCAAGACAGAGTTTATTTTGAAGAGGTGAAGCTCATCGCACATTTGTTTTCTACCATGGCATGTCAGGACCACGTTTTACAAGGCCTTGTTTCATTTGCTATTATTCCTGGAAAGGAAAGTTGTATGAAATTATTCTGGTTTTATTACAGAATGGTTTTTCTTTTTTTTAATTTAGGATTTATTTTGAAAAATGATGAGTTCAATTCAAATGTGTGCAGATACCTTCCAAAGAAAGGTAATTTTATAGCAAATTAATGTTGATCAGATAGCATGGAGAAATTTTCTGGAATATTCTTTTTTTTTTTTTGTCTGTGCATTGCAACACGCACGGTCTTAGTTCCCCGACCAGGAATCAAACCCGTGCTCCCTGCAGTGGAAGTGTGAATTCCTAACCACTGGACTGCCAGGGAATTCCCTGGAATATTCATATTTGAAGATTATTAATGAATGCCTCTGATTTTATTTATTTATTTATTTATGGCTGTGTTGGGTCTTCATTGCTGTGTGCGGGCTTTCTCTAGTTGCAGTGAGCGGGGGCTACTCTTTGTTGTGATGCACAGGTTTCTCATTGCGGTGGCTTCTCTTGTTGCGGAGCGCGGGCTCTAGATGCACAGGCTTCAGTAGTTGTAGCACGCAGGCTCAGTAGTTGTGGCTCACAGGCTCTAGAGCGCAGGCTCAGTAGTTGCGGTGCACGGGCTTAGTTGCTCCACGGCATGTGGGATCTTCCTGGACCAGCCACCAGGGAAGCCCTTCTTTCTTTTTTTTATTGAAATATAGTTGACATACTTTTATGTTAGTTTCAGATGGACTACATAGTGATTTGACATTTGCATACAGCATGCAATGATCACCACGATAAGTCTAGTAACCATCTGTCCCTATACAAAGTTATTACAATATTATTGACCATATTCCTTATGCTGTATATAAATAAGCCACATCCCTGTGGGTTATTTATTTTATAACTGGATGTTTGTGCCTGTTAATCCCCTTCACCTATTTTGCTCCCCTTCCCCCCAGCATCCTAACTTCTGATTCATACTCTGGGCCTGCAAAGTGCTTATATCTGACAACTATCGCTATACAAAAAGCCATCCACTCTTGGGTCTTACAAAGCCATAGAATATTCACGATCTTCTGTAGGCCAAGTAAATTGAAAAAACAATTTTTATTGGAGTATAGTTGATTTACAACGTTGTGTTAATTTCTGCTGTACAGCAAAGTGATTCAGTTACACATATATATATTCTTTTTCATATTCTTTTCCACTGTGGTTTATCATAGGATACTGACTGTAGTTCCCTGTGCTCTACAATAGGACCTGTCATTTATCCATCCTATACGTAATGGTTTGCATCTGCTAATCCCAAACTCCCAGTCCTTCCCTCCCCCACTCCCCGCAAATTGTTTTTTAATCGTGGTAAAACGCATATAACATCAAATGCATCATCATTTTTAAGTGTTGCAGTTCAGTAGTGTTACGTATGTTCACGGTATTGTGCGGCCCAGCTCCAGAACTGTTTTCATCTTGCAAAACTGAAACTCTGTACCCATTCAACAACTCCTCTTTCCCTCTACCTCTCAGCCCCTGGCAACCACCATTCTATTTTCTGTCTCTATGAATGTGACTACTCTAAGTAGTGCATACAAGTGGAATCATACAGTATTTGTCTTTTCGTGCAAGCAAATGTTTTTAACCGTAATTGTGTCTGTCCCACCGAATTCATAGCCAGAAAGCAGAAGATCTGAAAACTTGAACTTTATGAATAAGTATGTAAAACGCGCTACACATACACACAGACTCCAGACACATGCTTCCCACAGCACTGACCTTGGGACAAAGTCCATCTGTGGGGGCCACCGAAGGCCTGTTGTGCAAGACTGCTGCCCCAGGTGTTTCATCTGAGTGAGCAGAAAAGAAAGGTGTGCTTATGGCAGCCGGGAAGGGTCAAGGTCTTTCAAGTTATACGAGAATGGACATGCAGGGGCTTCTCTGGTGGCACAGTGGATAGGGATCTGCCTGCCAATGCAGGGGACATGGGTTCGAGCCTGGTCCGGGAAGATCCCACATGCCGCGGAGCAACTAAGCCCGTGTGCCGCAACTACTGAGCCTGCGCTCTAGAGCCTGCAAGCCACAACTACTGAAGCCCACACACCTAGAGCCCATGCTCCACCACAAGGGAAGCCACCGCAATGAGAAGCCCGCACACTGCAACGAAGAGTAGCCCCTGCTCACCACAACTAGAGAAAGCCCGCACGCAGCAACGAAGACCCAACACAGCCAAAAAAAAAAAATTCGTACTGCTGAAAAGGCTCCCTCACACACACACACACACACACACAAAGAATGGACATGCAGAGAGGGTTCTCAGGACACAACCTATAGCTGAAAGTTGACACGAAACCAGTGGCAATGGCAGGAGGGAACAGCAGCCGCCTGTGAGATCAAACCCAGGGCCAGGTGTGCCAAGAGGCCTTGGGGCTCAGAGCTCTGGCCTGGGAATTTCACAGAAGCCTCATCTGGTTCTGCAGTTTTGGCTTTGAGGCTGTGTTCCTAGGCCTCCCAACGCTATTTGCATCTCCTGGGCCAACTTGGCCCAGCGTCAAGGTAGGCTGGATCCAGGAGAAACCAGAGAGCAGGTGCCCTGACGATGGAGCCAGGAAGCCCATTGGGAGCACTTCTTACTGTCTCCACGCTGAAAACCACTGTGTTCTTGCTTCATAAAAGGTTCTGGCAAATTTGCTCAGGGGTGGAAGCCATTGCTGGCTGCTCTGCTGGTGACAGGGCCAGAGTGGGGCGCAGAGGCCGGCAGCCTTGCCAGGGACGCGGTGCAGTGCGCCCGGCCTGTGGCTTCTCCCGCTTCCCAAGGTGGGGCGTCAGGAATGCGGGTGGGGAGGGGCCTTCACTAAGGGCTCTGCACTGTTATTCTTCCCCCCTCCCTTTGCCGCAGTTGGATCTCTCCAGAGAGTTCCTCCATCTTGAAGCGCTTGCGGCCGCCTGTGCTGGCTGCCAGGTGGGCCCGAGCAGGCCGCTCCCGGGGCCTGGCAGGTGGGCTCACGGGACAGGCGCTTCCTCCGTCCTCAGGGCCTCCATCCTCATGCCTTTAGGGGGCCTCGGGAAGACCGGTGGGCACCACCTCGCCTCTCCACGCATCCCACCCTGCCTGCCCTCCAAGGCCTGAATCCCCGGGGTCCAGCCCGCCTCCGCTCCCAACTGCACGTGGTCTCAGGCTTCCGGGGACTCCTGGCGGCACCCGCTCTGGCTCTTTCATGGGGGCGCCTCGGGTTCCATGTACTATTCCGTATGGCTTTACGTGTTGGGAGGAGAAGGGGCTTCCCCCGGCTGCTGCGGTGGCCATGCTGGTGGGGCCGGGACACTGATGTGGATGCGGGGCCGCCCAGCACGTGCCTCCCCCGCCCCCTCCCAAATAATCCGGCTGCTGCTTTCTAATCTTAATTCCCCCGCTGGCTTGAGAAGCTCGCACTGTCTCCTCTGTCTCTCTCGCTCTCTCTTTTTTTTTTTTTTTTTGGCATTGGCCAGGGGCATGCAGGATCTTAGTTCCCCTAGCAGGGATCCATTGACCCCCTCCTCCCCTGCAATGGAAGAAAGAGTCTTAACCACCGGTCCACCAGGGAAGTCCCTCTCTCTTATCTGTCTCTATCTCTCTGCCCCCCACTTACCTCCTTTTCTTCTCTCTCTCTCTAACAGTTCCGCAGTTTCTAAGTTAAACGCACGAATTACAAATACATACAATAGCATGAATTAATCTCCAAAATGCTAGGCTGAGCGAGTGAACCAAGCCTGACACAAACACTACATGTTGGATGACTCCATTTCTATGAAGTTCTGGAACAGGAGGACCAGTGACAGAAAGCAGATCGGGTGAGGCCATGCCTGGAGTGGGTGCGGGTGGGATCAATGCATGCAGAAGGGCAGGAGGCAACTTTTTAAGGTGATGGAAACGTGCTATATCTTGATGGTGGCAGGGGGTCATGTGGGTAAACACATTTGTCAAAACTCATTTAACTAAACATACAAAAAGGAATCATTTTATTCTGTGTAAATAAAATACTTGAATGCAGGTTTTGTTATTTGTTTAAAACCGCTTAGTCCAGCTTCCCTGAGTGGGTGGCACAATTTTGCCTGGAAATAGAAGCTGGAATGACAGGCATCCTGACTAACGTGTCCAGCACAAACTTCTTAGGTGGTACAGAAGGCCCATTGTGATCAGACACAAGTCCCTCTGCAGCCTGGTCTGCTCCTGGCCCCGAGCCCCTGCCACCAGCACCCCCTCTGTGAGCCGTGTACGTTGACACTTCCGTATCTTTTTTTTTTTTTTTTTGCGGTACGCGGGCCTCTCAGTGCTGTGGCCTCTCCCACTGCGGAGCACGGGCTCCGGACGCGCAGGCTCAGCGGCCATGGCTCACGGGCCCAGCCCCTCCGCGGCATGTGGGATCTTCCCGGACCGGGGCACGAACCCGCGTCCCCTGCATCGGCAGGCGGACTCTCAACCACTGCGCCACCAGCGAAGCCCAGCACTTCCGTATCTTTGACACCCTCTTCTCTTTGCCTGCAGTACCCTCCACCCTCCATCTTCTCTGCTAGAAACTTCCATGCATCCTTCAAAGCCTGACTCAAGGGTCCCTTCCCCACCTCCTCAGGGCCTCATGACAGTGTACCAGTCATACTGTGTGATTACCTGTTTATTACTCTGTCCTTTCACAAGTCTGTAGACTCCCTGAGGTCAAGGACAGGGCCATATTCCTTCCTGCATCCTCCATAGCAGCTAGCATATTCCCTTGAATGCCTGTTAGGCAATATGGTAGGCCTAAATCAATTTGCTAAATAAACTCTCACAGCCTCCCGAAGAAATAGATGCTATTCTCCTCAACACACAGATGAGGAAAATGCAGTTCAGAGAGTTTAGGCAATGATGCTGAATATCTCAGAGGCAGGATGTGGTGGAGTTAAATCTAAGTCCTCGAAGCCTGTGCTCTTTACCTTCACGCAGTCAGTCAAAAAAAGCCAAAGGGGGCTTCCCTGGTGGCACAGTGGTTGAGAGTCCGCCTGCCGATGCAGGGGACACGGGTTCGTGCCCTGGTCCGGGAGGCCCAATGCCACAGAGCGGCTGGGCCCGTGAGCCATGGCCACTGAGCCTGTGCATCTGGAGCCTGTGCTACGCGACGGGAGAGGCCACAACAGTGAGAGGCCCGCGTTCCGCAAAAAAAAAAAAAAAAAAAAGCCAAAGGCCTACTGTGTGTGTGAGGCACTGTCCTAGACCCAGAGGGTGGGAAAATAAATGAAGCTCAGAGAGGAGAAAAGTTCACAGATAGTGCAAACATATATTCAAACATTGAATAAATGAATGAATGAATACGAGCTACCTTTCCTCCTCTTTGCTGTCCGCACCCGCATGCACCAATATGTACAGCAGGGTCCCACCATTTCTTCTCTATGCACACCTCCACACACACCCTGAGGGACCTAATCCATGGAACCTTTGCACACTCCCTCTCAAGGGCAGCCAGCTATGGATCTAAGGATTTGGTTTGGCTAATGGATTTATAGTTCTTTGGTGGGCTTATAGTCACTGCTGTGTTGTGAAAAATCTGGTTGGTTTTATTAACTAGGTTGATGCTGGCACTGCTTGCATTTTTGCTGGAATTTGAGTTTGGAGTATGTGGTCACCACACATGTAAGAGACCAAACATGACTTTCCCTGTCCATTTATAAACTCAGTGGCTTTTCTGGTGCCTTGAACAGTGCTGAAATGGACTAAATGACCAGATATTTGTTATAAGTTTTGTCCATTTCATTTGCTGAAACTTGATTTTGAGAGAGTGAACTTTCCTAGTCAGATTTCTAAAAAAAAAAAAAAAAAGAAAAAGAAAAAATCTTTCATTTCCTATGTCTGCAATATGTCAGGAAATAGCTCAGAGATCATTTCACTTTACTTGAAAACAAAGTTAACCTCTGATTGGGGGCCGAGTGTTACTTGTTTTCACCTGCTTTCCGATTCGTTGGTGGAACAGATAAATTTGTGCTAAATATTTTGCTACGTAGTCCCACTGAGAATAATGCAATTTAGAAATTAGTGCCTGTATTTTACTTTATGTTTTTATAAAAATTAAACCTATCATCAAGATATGATGAAACCAAAGTACTGCTACTTAGAACAACATGGATGAATCTCATAATATTGAGGGAGGAAAAAGAATACAAAAGAGTATATACATGTCATGATTCCTCAAAAAGAGGCAAAATGGATCTGTAGGAAAGGAAGTAAGGGCTGTGGTTCTCACTGGGGGGTAGTAACTGTGAAGGGGGTCCAGGGGGCCTCCTGCGATGCTGTCACTGTGCTATTTTTTTTTTTAATTTTATTTATTTTTGGCTGTGTTGGGTCTTCTTTGCTGCGTGGGCTTTCTCTAGTCGCAGCGAACGGGGGCTACTCTTCGTTGCAGGCTTCTCATTGTGGTGGCTTCTCTTGTTGCGGAGCACGGGCTCTAGGCACGCAGGCTTCAGTAGTTGTGGCTCGCAGGCTCCAGAGCGCAGGCTCAGTAGCTGTGGTGCACGGGCTCAGCTGCTCTGCGGCATGTGGGATCCTCCCAGACCAGGGCTCGAACCCGTGTCCCCTGCATTGGTAGGCAGATTCTTAACCATTGTGCCACCAGGGAAGTCCCACTGTACTATTTCTTGATCTGATTACACAGGTGTGCTCACTGTGAAAGTTTATAAAACTATTCAACATATGTGCTCCTGTCTGTACGCATGGCATATGTCAACAAAAATGAAAAATGTGTTGAAACCAAATTTCAGCACCTTTTCTAGATAAAATGAGGGATTTTCCTCCAATTGCCCTTTATCTTCTGTAAACCAAGAAGTAGTGACAATAAGGTAAAATTTGTTTTGAGTTTTTAATTCTACTTCATTGAATTAACAGTTTCATTTAATTTAGTCAACATTTTGGACCTTTGTTCTAAGATAGTCTCTAAGATTACCCATATCTATCATAATTGATTTATTTCTCAGGATTTTGCCCAATATGACCGCTCCTTTTTTCTTTCTTTTTTCGATGGCTTCAATGTGTTCTTTTTAAAAAAATTTTTATTGGAGTATAGTTGATTTTCAATGTTGTGTTAGTTTCAGGTGTACAGCAAAGTGAATCAGTTATACATATATCCACTCTTTTTCAGATTCTTTTCCCATATAGGCCATTACAGAGTATTGAGTAGAGTTCCCTGAGGTATACAGTAGGTCCTTATTAATTATCTATTTTATATATAGTAGTGGGTATATGTCAATCCCATTCTTCCAATTTAACCCTCCCCTCCCTTACCTCCTGGTAACCATAAGTTTGTTTTCTACATCTGTAACTCTATTTCTGTTTTGTAGATAAGTTCATTTGTACCCATTTTTTTGATTCCACATGTGAGCAATATCATATGATATTTGTCTTTGTCTGATTTACTTCACTCAGTATGACAATCTCTAGGTCCATCCATGTTGCTGGAAATGGCATAATTTCATTCTTTTTTATGGCTGAGTAATATTCCATACATTATTGTTTCATAAAGAAATACCTTTAAAAAGGTACATGATGGGACTTCCCTGGTGGCACAGTAGTTAAGAATCTGCCTGCCAGTGCAGGGGACATGGGTTCCATCCCTGGTCAGGGAAGATCCCACATGCCGCGGAGCAACTAAGCCCGTGCGCCACAACTACTGAGCCTGCGCTCTAGAGCCCGCGATCCACAACTACTGAAGCCCGCGTGCCTAGAGCCCGTGCTCTGCAACGAGAGAAGCCACCGCAATGAGGAGACCGTGCACCGCAACGAAGAGTAGCCCCCGCTCGCCGCAACTAGAGAAAGCCCGAGCGCAGCAACGAAGACCCAACGTAGCCAAAAATAAATAAATAAAATAAATAAATTTAAACAAACAAACAAAAGGTACGTGATGTCCAGAAATAAAATTTTCCCCATAGTTCATTTCCTACTTAGCACACCTCCTGATTTGTTTTGCTGTTTAGTAAGCTATGCTTAGGTGCTAAATGTGACAAGATGAACACACATGAAAATGCCACTTTGGTAAATGAAGCCCAGGGACATTTTCAGGTTCCAGAGACCCCACAGCAGCCAATTCTGTAAGCTAAGCAGATAGCACTATTCCAATAGTAATGATGCTCATTTGAAAACTCCTTCCTCTTGTATTTATTTAAATTTTTTCCCTTTGAACTCTGAATATTTATATGATTAAAAAAATCAATGGAGTTTCACCAAAATTCAAATTGTCTGGTTTATCTTAATCAGAAGATTCAGTCACAAGAGACCTATGTTCCTGATTGGCAGCAAATGGCTGATTCACATTTATTTTGTCAGGTGTCTGACATGTGACAGGCATTTGCACTGTGCCAGGATTGGGATCAAAAAAATGAATGAGATGAGATCTTTGTTTTCAAGAAATCAGAATCGAAAACGTAAGAGAGGTATACAGATAGTTATAATACAAACTAGAATGTGGTATGTGTCCTAAGAGATTTATAGAAAGCTATAAAATTCCAAAGAAGGGAGAAATCACATAGCAATAGAGAGCTCACCAAGGCCTTTACCACGTTTTTCCAATTATAAATAAAACATTCTTATCGTAGAAAAATTAGAAGATTCAAACATATAAATGACTATTTAAAAAACACTCAACCAGGAGTTCCCTGGTGGTCCAGTGGTTAGGACTCAGTGCTTTCACTGCCGTGGCCTGGGTTCAATCCCTGGTTGGGGAACTAAGATCCCTCAAACCACGTGGCAGGGCCAAAAAACAAACAAATGAAAACAAAACTCAACCATAATACCTCCACACATTTTGGTATATTTCTTCCAATCTTATATTTTTGTGTGTATATCTTCATAAAAATGACATATCATATTTATAGGCTGCTTTTAGTTGCCCAAGATATGGTGTGAGCATTTTCCATGTCATTATTGTTTCAGAATCCTGTTTTTCTTTTCTTTAGAATTTTAAAAAATTAATTAATATATTAATTTATTTTTGGCTGCGTTGGGTCTTCATTGCTGCGCGTGGGCTTTCTTTTTAGTTGCAGCAAGTGGGGGCTACTCTTCATTGCGGTGCACAGGCTTCTCATTGCGGTGGCTTCTCTTGTTGCGGAGTGTGGGCTCTAGGCGTGCAGGCTTCAGTAGTTGTGGCGCACAGGCTCAGTAGTTGTGGCTCATGGACTCTAGAGTGCAGGCTCAGTAGTTGTGGTGCATGGGCTTAGTTGCTCCACGACATGTGGGATCTTCCCAGACCATGGCTCGAACCTGTGTCCCCTGCATTGGCAGGTAGATTCTTTTTTTTTTTTTTTGGCAGGTGGATTCTTAACCACTGCAACACCAGGGAAGTCCCCAGAATCCTGGATAAAATCCTGAGGCATTTTATCTCATAATATATAGATGCACCAACATCATTTTATCTAGTGCTCTATTATTGAGCATTTAGATGGTTTTTACTTTTCTGCTATTATGAATAATGCTAAGGTAAATCTATTTATTCGAAAATATATGTCCCCAGCTACAGAAAATTTTTTGAAGCAAGTGTCATTTGGACTTTGCAGAAGTTGGTAGAAGTTTTTACAATGATGCAGAGTATTACTTGAGGATAACCACTGAGATAGGTCACCAAAGGAAGATACCTTGAGAATTAACTAATACTATTTAGGGAATGGTTTTGTCCTAAAACTTTTCAGGTATCTGTGTTCAGTATTTATAATTTTTGCAGTATCTTTGTACCAATTGCACAGATTTATATATAAATATTATAAGTATTCATATAAAATATTAAGAATATTTATAATATAGTCTAAATATTTACTAAATGACATATAAATATGATAACATAATAATTATATAAATTTACATATATAAAGACTTTTAAATTTTTAAGTACTTTTTAAAAAATTGAAATATAGTTGATGTACAACATTATGTTAGTTTCAGGTATACTACATAGTGATTTGACATTTGCATACATTAGGAAATGATCACCACTATAAGTGTGGTAACCATCTGTGTCCATACAAAATTATTACAATATTATTGACCATATTACTTACACTGTACATTACATCCCCATGGCTTATTGGCTTATTTATTGTATAAGTGGAGGTGTTTTTTCTGTTTGTTTGTTTTTGTTTTTGTTTTTTGCCATGCCATGCAGCCTGCAGGATTTTAGTTCCCCAACAAGGGTCAATCCCAGGCCCCCCTGCAGTGGAAGCACAGAGTCCTAACCACTGGATTGCCAGGGAAGTCCCTGGAGGTGGTTTATACCTTTTAATCCCTTTCACCTCTTTTGCTCCCCCTACTCCCCTCCTCTCTGGCAACCATTCCTTCGTTCTCTGTATCTATTAGATACATTTTCTTTGTTCTCAGTATCTACGATATACATTTTCACTTTCTTTCCTTTGTTTTTTTTTTAGATTCCACATATATGTGAGATCACATGGTACTTGTCTTTCTCTGACCTATTTCCTTTAGCATAATACCTTCCTGATCCATCCATGTTGTTGCAGATGGCAAGAGTTCATTTTTTTAATGACTGAGTAATATTCCGTTTTATATGTGTACCACATCTTCTTTATCCATTCATGTATCCATGGACACGGGTTGCTTCCATATATTGGATACTGTAAATAATACTGAAATGAACATTGTTGTGCATAAAAATTTAAGTACATTTATATATTTAGTAAGAAATCTTTATATCACTACCTCAAATGGAAAAAAATCAGTATACACACACAGATCATTGGAATAGAACAGAGAGTCCAGAAATAGACCACACATACATGGACAGTTGATTTTTGACCAGGGTACCGAGGTAATTCAGTGGGGAAAGGTGAGAATATAAAATAGTGTACCCACTTTGGAACACAATTTGTCAGTTTCTTATAAAATTACTAACCATAAGACCCTGCAATTCCACTTCTAGGTATTTACCCAAGAAAAATGGAGATATTCATATAAAAATATTCATAGCAGCTTTATATCCCCCAACTGGAAGCAACCCAAATATTCATCAACAAGTGATTGAATATGGACTTCTCTGGCCGTGCAATGGTAAAGACTCCACACTCCCAATGCAGGGGGCGTGGGTTCAATCCCTGGTCCGGGAACTAAGATCCCCATATGTCCTGTTGCGTGGCCAAAAAAAACCCAAAAAACAGCAAGTGCTGGGATAAACAAATTGTGGCATATCTGTACAATAGAATACTACTCAGTAAGAAAACAAAACGAAATAAAAAGACAAATGACCAAAAACTACTAACATAGGAAACAATGCAATTGAGTGTCAAAAACACTGTGCTGGGTGATAGAAGACAGATAAGCTGGGACGAAGTGAGAGGGTGGCATGGACTTATATATACTACCAAATGTAAAATAGATAGCTAGTGGGAAGCAGGCGCATAGCGCAGGGAGATCAGCTCAGTGCTTTGCGACCACCTAGAGGGGTGGGATAAGGAGGGTGGGAGGGAGATGCAAGAGGGAGGGGATATGAGGATATATGTATACGTACAGCTGATTCACTTTGTTATAAAGCAGAAACTAACACACCACTGTAAAGCAATTATACTCCAATAAAGATGTTAAAAAAAAAAAAGACAGATACAAAAGATTGCATATGGTATAACTCCATTTATATGAAAAGTCAGGAGTGACAAATCTAACCTATGGTGGTAGGACCCACGGTGGCCTAGGGCTGGTTGAGGATTGAATAGGAAGGGGCCACAAATGGACTCTACTTTGATGACAACAGTTATTATATATTTGTCAAAACTCAAAGAACTGTACTTTTAAAATGAGCATATTTAAGTTGATTTTTTTAAATTCCATTCTATTCTTAGCATACACACAGAGGTAACTATGTGAGGTGATGAATGTGTTAACTGACCTTATTATGGTAATCACCTCACAATATATACATAGATCAAATCATCACGTTGTATACCTTAAGCTTACACAATATTATATGTCATGTATATCTCAGTAAAGCTGGGAAAAACATAAAAAATAAATTCTTATGACCAAAAAAAAAAAAAAAGTCCATTCCAGTGTCCCACGAGATGGTGGAGTAGGAAGCTCTGGGGATTAGTCCCTCCTCCATTGAAGCAAACTTTGAGCTGGAAAGAACGACTGTAATCCACTATTTCCAAACTCTGGAACCTGATCAAACACTTATAACAACCAGGAGAGTGCTTGATGAGGGAGAGGTGCTGATTTTTCACAACCGGTGTACACAAACCAGCTACTATTGCCAATTCCTCAGTCCCACCATGACTGTAGGGATAGCAGCCTATGTTCCTGGAGCAGCTGGATTTGTGCCAGGGTGGGTAGTGGGGATCTTTGGGGTTGTGCATTTTGGCTGGTCTGATGGTACCCTAAGGGACTAGTGCAGATACTTGCCTTGGTTTTGCCCCCCTTGAGCTACTGCAGGTTCCCTGGCAGTACTTATTGGAAAATTTGAGGGACCAGAACATTTTTTTGTGTGTGGGGGGGAGGTGGGGCTCTTTCTAGGTCACTGGTTTTGTGTGTGTGTGTGTGTGTGTGTGTGTCCCTTAACTATTTATTGTGGATATAAATGCTTTTACTCCTTTTGTCTTCTTTATAAAATTATTTATTTATTTATTTATTTTGGGCTGCGTTGGGTCTTAGTTGCGGCACACGGGATCCTATTGCGGCATGCGGGATCTTTTTTTTTTTTTTGCGGTATGCGGGCCTCTTACTGCTGTGACGTCTCCCGTTGCGGAGCACAGGCTCCAGACGCGCAGGCTCAGTGGCCATGGCTCACGGGCCTAGCCGCTCCATAGCATGTGGGATCTTCCCGGACCGGGCCACGAACCCGTGTCCCCTGCATCGGCAGGCGGACTCTCAACCACTGCACCACCAGGGAAGCCCATGCGGGATCTTTTGTTGCAGTGCGTGGGCTCTTCATTGTAGCGTGTGGGCTTCTCTCTCTAGTTGTGGTGGGCGGGCTCAGTAGTTGCGGCGTGCGGGCTTAGTTGCCCCGCGGCATGTGGAATCTTAGTTCCCCCACCAGGGATCAAGCGCGCATCCCCTGCATTGGAAGGTGGATTCTTAACCACTGGACCACCAGGGAAGTCCCTAGGTCGCTGGCTGACTGCAGAGATAATGGACTATAAACTTCAGTGACCACATACAATAAATACATCTTATGAAAACAGTTTGGAAAAGACAGACAGTCCCAGCCCTCAACAAGCAAAATCAGCAATCCCTGAGGACTGAGAGAATCAGATTTTCTAGAGCTACCACATTATAATACTTAGAACGCCCAGGGCTCAACAAAAAATTACAAAGCATGTAAAGAAACAGGAAAGTATGACCCATTCATAGGAAGAAAAGAATTTGACAGAAATCATCCCTGAAGAAGCAAAGACACTGGAATTACTAGTTAAGATATTAAATCACTATTTTAAATATGCCCAACATGCTAAAGGAAACTATGGACAGAGAACTAAAAGCAATCAGGGAAACAATGTATGAGCAAAATGAGAATATCAATAAAAGAGATAGAAATTATCAAAAAGAACCAATCAAATTCTGTAATGGAAAAAACACAACAACTGAAATGAAAATTTCACTAAGGGGGTTTAACGTATACACACAGAGCCCCAAAATACATGAAGCAAAAATTGGCAGAACTGAAGGGAGAAAGACTGTTCTACAATAGGAGACTCCAATACCTGACTTTTAATAATTGATAGAACAACCAGATAGAAGATCAATAAGTAAACAGAGGACTTGAACAACAACACAAACCAATTAGACCTAATAGACATAAGTAACACTTCACTCAACAACAGATTTTCTCAAGTAAACATAGGTCATTCTTGAGAATAGACCACAAGTCTTAACAAAGTTGAAAAGATTGAAATCATGCAAAGTATCTTTCCTGGTCCCAATGGGGTGAAACTAGAAATCAATTACAGAAGGAAAATTGGAAAATTCACAAATATGTGGCCATTACACAACATGTTCTTAAACAGCTAATGAATCAAAGAAGAAGTCATAAGGGAAATTAGAAAATACTTTGAGATGAATGAAAATAAAACATAACATACTAAAACTAACAGGATGCAGGACTTCCTGGTGGCGCAGTGGTTAAGAATCCACCTGCCAATGCAGGGGACACAGGTTCAGGCCCTGGTCTGGGAAGATCCTACATGCCACGGAGCAACTAAGCCCGTGAGCCACAACTAGTGAGCCTGCGCTCTAGAGCCCGGGAGCCACAACTAATGAGCCTGCGTGCCACAACTACTGAAGCCCACACACCTAGAGCCCATGCTCCGCAATAAGAGAAGCCACCGCAATGAGAAGCCCGTGCACCGCAACGAAGGGCAGCCCCTGCTCGCTGCAACTAGAGAAAGCCTGTGCACGCAACAAAGACCCAGCACAGCCAAAAAAAAAAAGATAAATAAATAAATAAAATTTTTAAATAAATAAAACTAATACAATGCAGTGAAAACAGTGCTAAGAGGAAAATTTATAACTGTAAATATCCATACTAAAGAAGAAGAAAAATGTCTATAACCTAATTGTACAATTCAAGGGACTAGAAAAAGAAAAGCAAACTAAACCTTCAAAGGCTAATAGAAGGAAGGAAATATTAAAGAATTGAGTGGAGTTAAAATAGAGAACAGAAAAACAACAGAGAAAATCAGTGAAACCAACAGTTGGTTCTTTGAGAAGTTCAACAAAATCTTAGCTAGACTGACTAAGAAAAAAGAGAGGACTTAAATTACTAAAATCAGGAATGAAAGTAGAGACATTACTATCAACTCTACAGAAATAAAAAGGATTATAAGAGAATACTGTGAACAATTATGCCAACAAGTTGGATAACCTAGATGAAATGTACAAGTTTCTAAAAACACACAAGCTACCAAAACTGACTCAAAAAGAAAAAATCACAAAAAAAGAAAAAGAAAAAGTCTCAACAGACATTTAACAAGGAAGAAGATTAAACCGGAAATCAAAAACCTATCAACAAAGAAAATCTCAGGACTGGATGGCTTAACTGGTGGATTCTACCAAACATTTAAAGAATAATTGACACTAATCTTTCTCAAACTTGTCCAGGGTACTGGAGAGGAGAGAACACTGGAGAGGAGAGAAGACAGTGGGGGTTATTGCTTAATCGATAGTTTTTTGGGTGATGACAAAAGTTCTGGAAACAGTGATGATGGTTACACAACATTGTGAATGCATGTAATACCATTGAATTTTACACTTAAAATGGTAAATTTTGTTATACATATTTTACTGCAATAAAACAAAACCAAAATCCGTACCAAACTGAGACTGTCTCTTCAACTTACTTATAAAGATCAAAAGGGCGTGTTAAAGGGAAACCTTTTTCACCATTTAGGTAACGATGCCATCTGGCTGAACAGGACTCAGACGAGGATTGCGGAGGCTAACCCGTGCTAAGCAAGCTCCCGCAGACGGAACTATAAAACCAAAATACCTATTTACCTATTCACAGTTTATAATGAGAACAGATATGTCCGACGGACCAAAGGGGCTTTTGTTCTAAGCTGTTTATGTTCTGTCTGAAAACTATATGGAGAGGGAAATCCCTCCCTAGATGGGGATTTCCCCGTTGCTTGGCAGCTGTCCAAGAGCGATTGCGGCAGGATTCAGCGGTATCCTTGGCCCTTTCTCCCACTTCCTCACCCAGGACCTAAGTACCCTACGAGACTTTCCTTCGGCCACGTGCTTCTGGGATTCGCAGGGACGCTCAGAACCAGCGTGCTCAGGACCACCGTTGAAGCAGATAAGCCAGTGGTGCGAGCCTAAGGGAACGTAAGGTCGACTTCCGCTGTGCCAGGAAAATGATGGCCCGGGGACGCAAGGGAAGTGACGAGCCTGCGGGGTCGCCGGAGCCCTGGAGGCGGCCCCACGCCGAGAGGGGCGCGGGAAAGGATGACTCCAGGCTCCAACTCATCCCACCTGGACCCGCGGGACCCAGAGGGAGAGGCTTAAAAGAGACCATGAAATGGAAAGCCCCAGACAGGCCAAGCAAAGGAAGGAAAAGATGAAAGAGACAGAGAAATACAGAAATCTTGCTGTGGAGAGACTATGTGTGTGCATGTACACATCTCTCTCTCTCTCTCACACACACACACACACCTATCTTGGTGTGGGGGAGGCTTTTCTTACCATTGATTTATAACACTGACGACATGGAGAAAAAAATGGCTAACTTTGACCATGTAAAAATGAAACTTCAGTATGACAGCAACACACAAAAAATGTCACAATCTGGGGAAATACTTGTTAACACTTTAAACAAAAGGAGAATTTCTTTCAATTAAAAACCACTTAAGGAGTGGGGAGCGATAAATTAGGAGTTTGGGATTAGCAGATAGAAACTACTATATATAAAATAGATAATCAACAAGGACCTGCTGTATAGCACAGGGAACTATACTCAATATGTTGTAATAACCTATAAGGGAAAAGAATCTGAAAAAGAATATATATTATATATTCATACCTATATCTATATCTGAATCACTTTGCTGTATACCTGAAACTAACACTGCATTGTAAATCAGCTATACTTCAATTAAAAATAAATAAATAAATAGCACTCACATAATAAAATAAGGGGAGAAAAAAGAGCAAAGACGTAATTGCAAAAATGCAAATGATTAGTTTGCAAAAACATAAATGTAAATGGCAAATAAGAATATGAAAAGATGCCCAACTTCGTTCACAATGTGTGCATTAGGACCACTAAAATAAAAAGTTACTTTCCACCAAAATTGGGCAGGTGTGGAGGAAATGGGCATTTTCTCACCTTGTATGTATAGCGGTGCTATCTTTTTGGAGGGCAAACTGACAATGTGTATCAAAGTTTTAGGTGCACAGGTTTGTATTTTTTTAACATTTAAAAAGTCAGGGACTTCCCTGGTGGTGCAGTGGTTAAGACTGCGCTCCTAATGCAGAGGGCCCGGGTTTGATCCCTGGTCAGCGAACTAGATCCCACATGCATGTCACAACTAAGAGTTCATATGCCACAACTAAGGATCCCGCCAGCTGCAACCAAGACATGGTGCAACCAAATAAATAAATTTTAAAAACTAAAATAAAAAGTCATTTAAAATTTTTATTGTGGTAAGAACACTTGACATGAGATCTGTGGTCTTGACAAAGTTTTTTTTTTTTTTTGCGGTACGCGGGCCTCTCACTGTTGTGGCCTCTCCCGTTGCGGAGCACAGGCTCCGGACGCGCAGGCTCAGCGGCCATGGCTCATGGGCCTAGTCGCTCCGCGGCATGTGGGATCTTCCCAGACGGGGGCACGAACCCGTATCCCCTGCATCGGCAGGCGGACTCTCAACCACTGCGCCACCAGGGAGACCCTTGACAAAGTTTTAAGTGTACATCATTGTTGACTACAGGTACAGTATTGTACAGCAGATTTCTAGAACCTATTCATCTTACTTAACAAACTTCCTGCCTGTTGATTAATAACTCCCATTTCCCCTTTTCCCCAACCCCTGACAACCCCCATTCTACTCTTTGAGTCTGTGAGTGTGTATTTTATCTCTTCTACTTTTTTTCTCATATTTTGGAATTAATTTCTTGGAAATTTCTTTACACGGACCTCTCACTGCTGTGGCCTCTCCCGTTGTGAAGCACAGGCTCCGGACGCGCAGGCTCAGTGGCCATGGCTCACGGGCCCAGCCGCTCCGCGGCATGTGGGATCTTCCCGGATTGGGGCACGAACCCGTATCTCCTGCATCGGCAGGCGGACTTTCAACCACTGTGCCACCAGGGAAGCCCTCGAGTGTGTATTTTAGATACCTCATATTCGTGAAATCATGCTGTATTTGTCTTTCTGTGACTGGCTTATTTCAGTTAGCATAATGTTCTCAAGGTTCATCCATGTTGTTCCATACTGCAGAATTTCCTTCTTTTTTAAGGCTGAATAGTATTCCATATATATATATATATATATATATATATATATATATATATATATATATATATATATATGGATCGCATTTTTAAATTTATCCATTTATCTGTGGATGACAAGTTAAGGTTGTTTCCACATCTGAGCTACTGTGAATAGTGCTGCAATGAACATAGGAGGGTGCACAGATCCTTTTACGTGATAATTTTGCTGCCAAGAATTTGCTTTAAAAACATGCCAGTATAAGAAACAACCTAAAGGTCCATCGTTAAGGAATTGATTAGAAGAATATTCATAGTATGATCTCATCTCTATACATTTTTTTTTTTTTTCTATACATTTTTAAGCGATGTGTATACACCACTATAGGCTTCCACGCCCCCCCCCACCAGGATGACTTTGATTAGAAGTCTTAGAAGTGTCAATGAAAAATTAACCAGTCAATCTAACAAGGAAATGGAAAATTTTATTCGAGCTGTATTTGAGGATTATAACTGGGAAGATCATCTCAGAAAGCTCTGAGAACTGTTCTGCCTGTTAGAAGTCAAGGCACAGTTATATAAGTTTTTTCAGGTGGAGGGCTGTACATCAAATAATGTATTTTTTTAAGTTATTTTATTATTATTGAAGTAGAGTTGATTTATAATGTGTTAATTTCTGCTGTACAGCAAAGTGATTCCATTATACATATATACACATTCTTTTTCATATTCTTTTCCATTATGGTTTATCACAGGATATTGAATATAGTTCCCTGTGCTATACAGTAGGACCTTGTTGTTTATCCATTCTATATATAATACTTTGCATCTGCTAAACCAAACTCCCAACCCATCCCTCAGGAATGTTATCTTTTAAGGAGCTGTCTTGTCGATGTGGGGAGAATGTTGTTGTTTATAGTTGAGCAGGTATTCCTGAGGATGGGGGAGGTCTGGTCGATGCATTATGCAAATACACAATGCACACGATGGGGGGAGAGGAGGCCAAAGGGCAGAGAAGAATTTTTATGTTTAAATTTTTCTTGTCTTGCCATAAAATATGAATTTCATTTCACAGAAGGCTAAGAGAGTTCCTCCCCCTTTAAAAAAATTCATGTTATTATTATTTTTTAAATTCTATCCATCCTTTAATATTCATTGCAGATGCTGCCTCCTCCATTTAAAATTGCATGCTTTATCTCCACCCATCTTGTACTATCTGATGGTGTTTGCTGGAGTGTACTTTGTATTTGATTCATGTGTCACATCAACCTGGATGAGATGAGTGTAGCCTACAAATAAATAGACACCAATAGTTAAAAATTCAGACTTGGACACGGGCTGATTTAGATGAGAATCTGGATTTTTGCCATCTGTGTATCATTGGCCAAGCAACTTAACCTTTCAGAGCCTTTTTAGCATATGAGGAGGTGCTAAGCGCCTACCACAGGGGGTAGTTGTCAGTGCAGTGAGATAACCTACTAAGTGTCGAGCAAAGCAAGTGGCATGGAGGCAATGCTCAATAAGTGTTAGCCTTTATTATACATTTCTGGAGGACAGAAGCCGTCTCTCAGGCTTTCCAGAATTTAGTCGGTGCTCAGCCTCTTCCCTGTTGCTCACTTTGGGGTTAATCCGAGTTCACTGGGGATTGGACCACATAGTTTGCTGGAATGAAGTCAGAGGCCCCAGGTACACCACAGAGCCTGCCTAACCCCTCTCCTTAGATTCAGGGGGAAGAGAAAAGATGGTTAGCATACCTTCCCACTGCTGGGAAAACAATTTAAAGTAGTACTTGGCTACTTGATGATGGCTAACTTCACATTTGAACTGCATCATTATTTTTGGCTTCTTTTTTTCTCCCTCTAAGCCGTTGTTCAAAATTTTCCTTTATTCTTAGATGAAAACTTTCCCAATGTATTTACCTTAATTATAATAAACACAGGGCCAGGAGGGGGTTAAAAAGTTGCTTTGATTCACCAGAAAAAGAGAGTAAAGGCTTGGTAAATGCAAAGATAATAATCAAGCACCTGGACATTAAGTTGATATTGGAAACAAAAATAGAAAAGGGAAAGAGGGGCTTCTGTGGTGGTCCAGTGGCTAAGACTCCTCGCTCCCAATTGCAGGGGGCCCGGATTTGATCCCTGGTCAGGGAACTAGATCCCGCATGCTGCAACTAAGAGTCCGCATGCCGCAAGGAAGATCCTGAGTGCCGCAACTAAGACCAGATGCAGCCGAATAAATAAATAAATATTAACATAAATAAAGGGAAAGAATAGGGCTATTTGTTTTCAGCATTAAGTCCAAATTATCCTTTTCTTGATTTTAGGAATGAAACGTTGCATGGCTATCGATTATGTATTTCGTTTGGAAGTAACTTTCCTTGATTCGATTTTGTACTCAAAGGTTTCTGAGTATGATATTCTTGGCAGAGATATATTCTGAAAGGATGTGTTGCTTATAATGCCCGTTATTTTATTAGTTGCATCACCTGATCAGTCAGATATGATAACAAGTCCACCTGAATCCAGTGATAAGTGTATCTGTAAATATATTTTCTTAAATCTTAGAACAAAAAGCATTTTTTAAATTTAGTTAGAAAAGAAACATAAACATTTTGTTCATAAGATATTTTAAAATACTGTTTTGAATGCTAAATTATACCATTTAATATTTATAGAACACTTAACTAAGAGTCTATAAAGTATTTTCATTTACATATTGTCTGATTTCCCCAAATCCCTGAGGGAGGCAGAGAAAATACTATAGAGATTTTTATGTTTTAAAAATGAACTTACACAACAATTACAGCAATAGTAACAAAATACTAAATAGAAGATAACATTCATTTAAATCCTGTTAAAACAACAAATAAAACTGTTTATTTCAATTGACGTTACATGAATATTAGATTTACTGCATAGGGCAGATTTTGCACAAAAAGGCATAGCAAGAGCTAGAAGGTCTATTTAGGTTACATCTACATTATTAATTATTATGAATAAATTATAACTCGGATTTAGTTGGTTTTTTTTTCCGCCTTTGGAAGAGTTCTCTGAAAGGTAATTTACTCAGGATTCGAAATATTCAGATTGTCCAAACAAAAACCTGCTCAAAAAGAGTGTTTTATAAGCAGTTAAAAAAGCATCCTTGTAATAACAAAGGAGTTATCTGTTACAGGGCAGACACCCATGCAGAAGCTAAAGATGTCGTTTTGGCCCTACCCATGTGATCTGGACTAGGTATGCAATTCCTAACTGATCCCAGATCTAAAAGATCAAACAGTTATTTTACACATGATAGATACGTTACATCCCATTCTCTCTATACTGTACTATGTATATACTGTAAAGAAAAACCAAGAAATTGGACCCAGAAGTTTGGGTCCTGCATGAAGCAGAGTCATGGGGAAAAAAAGACCTCTGTTTAGTGTTCATCAAAAGACTGATGTACTTCGAAAAAAGGGTGTGTCAAGAGTGTCTCAGCTTGAGGACTTCCCTGGTGGTCCAGTGGGTAAGACTCGAACTCACAACGCAGGGGGCCTGGGTTCCATCCCTGGTGGGGAACTAGATCCCGCATGCCGCAACTAAGACCCGGTACAGCCAAAATAAATAAGTAAATTAAAAAAAAAATTAATAAAAAAGAGTATCTCAGTTTTCGCTAGAGTTACGGTTTTGAGCAACCTAAAATACACGACAGGGTCACAAAAAGATTAATTATTCAGTTTGGATTCCAAAGAGCATCTTTTTAACACTAGGGAATTCCTTGGTGGTCCAGTAGTTAGGACTCGGTGCTTTCACTGTTGGTACGGTTTCGATCGCTGGTTGGGGAACTAAGATCACAGCATAACCCACACTCCCCCCCCGAAAAATACCCCAAAAAACCCCACTAAATAATCTCAACCACAGTGACCTTGACCAAGTGGTGTAAGTGTGGTTCTGTCAGCATAGGTAGCTGATAGGGATTTCCTATGGGGGTGGGTCCCATGATAATGGAGAAAGCAGACTCCTGATACCAGTATTAAAAATCCAAGAAGAAGGTGATTATTTTTCAGGACTAGTGAAGACATTCAAACATTGCCACATCACTTGCTATTTAAAAGCAATTAACAAGTCTGTAAGTGCTCAGAGACTGTATGAAGATGCACTTAAGTTGGTGGAAGAGCTCACACTTGGTTTAGATCCTTATCTATCCTGGCTGTGGCCCTTCTGACTTGGCTTTTGTCTCCCACAGTACAGTAGACCCCCTTATCTGCGGTTTCACTTTCCACGGTTTCAGTTACAGGCATTTGGAAAATATTACAGCCGTCCCTTGGTCTCGAAGGGGGATTGGTTCCAGGACCGCCCCGCCCCCCTCAATACTCCCCAGATGCCAAAGTCTGCAGATGCTCAAGTCCCTTATATAAAATGGCTGTAGTATTAGCATACAACCTACACACATCCTCCCCATTTACTTTTAATCACCTCTGAATTTCTAATAACTAACTGCTATGTAAATAATTGTAAACCAATGTAAATTCTATGTAAACAGTTGCCGGGCACCCAGCCAGCAAATTCAAGTTTTGCTTTTTGAAAGTTTCTGGCATTTTTTTGTTTGTTTGTTTTAGAATATTTTCCATCCATGGTTTGCTGAATCCGCAGATGCAGAACCCGCGGATACGGAGGGCTGACTGCAGATGGAAAATTCCAGAAATAAACAATTCATAAGTTTTAAGTTTCACGCCCGCCCGCTCCGTCCTGCCTGGGTCGTGAATCATCCCTTTGTCCAGCGTATCCTGCCCGGTAGTCACTTAGTAGCCGCCTGGGTTATCAGATCAACTGCCAGGTATCGCAGTGCTTGTGCTCAAGTAACCCTTATTTTACTTAATAATGGCCCCAAAGCGCAAGAGTAGTGATGCTGGCAGTTCGGATATGCCAAAGAGAAGCCGTAAAGTGCTTCCTTTAATTGAAAAAGTGAAAGTTCTCGACTTAGTAAGGAAAGAAAAAAAATCGTATGCTGAGGTTGCTAAGATCTACGGTAAGAACGAATCTTCTATCCGTGAAATTGTGAAGAAGGAAAGAGAAATCCGTGCTAGTTTTGCTGTAGCGCCTCAAACTGCAAAAGTTACAGCCACAGTGCGTGATAAGTGCATAGTTAAGATGGAAGAGGCATTAAATTTGTGGGTGGAAGACATGAACAGAAAACGTGTTCCCATTGACAGCAATGTGTTGCGCCAGAAAGCACTGAGCCTGTACGAAGACTTCAGCCAGGGATCCCCAGAAACGGGTGATACCAAGCCATTTACTGCAAGTAAGGGATGGTTACACAGATTCAGGAATAGGTTTGGACTGAAGAATATAAAAATTACTGGAAAGGCTGTGTCTGCTAAGGAAGAAGCTGCTGCCACACTTCCAGCAGAGTTGAAGAAGTTGATTAAGGACAGAGAATATTATCCAAAGCAAGTCTTCAACTGTGATGAAACTGGGCTCTTCTGGAAGAAGATGCCCAATAGAACCTACATTCATAAAAGTGCAAAGGAGGCACCAGGGCATAAAACACGGAAGGACAGATTAACTCTGGTGCTACCTGGCATCTCACATCATCACAAGAAGGGTAAGTACAGTATAATAAGACATTTTGAATTTTTTTTTAATTTTATTTTTTGGCCTCACTGCTCAGCATGTGGGATACTAGCTCCTCAAACAGGGGTCGAACCAGCGCCCCCTGCATTGGGAAAATGAAGTCCTAACCACTGGACCACCAGGGAAGTCCTAATAAGATATTTTGAGAGAGACCACATTCACATAACTCTTATTTATTTTAATTTTTATTAATTTTATTTATTTTTGGCTGCGTTGGGTCTTTGTTGCTGTGCGCCGGCTTCCTCTAGTTGGGGTGAGCACAGGCTACTCTTCGTTGCAGTGCGCAGGCTTCTCATTGCATTGGCCTCTCTTGTTGTGGAGCACGGGCTCTAGGTGCACAGGCTCAGTAGCTGTGGTGCGCGGGCTCAGTAGCTGTGGTGCACTGGGCTCAGTAGTTGTGGCTCACGGGCTCTAGAGCGCAGGCTCAGTAGTTGTGGTGCACGGGCTTAGTTGCTCTGTGGCATGTGGGATCTTCCCGGACCAGGGCTCGAACCCGTGCCCCCTGCATTGGCAGGCGGATTCTTAACCACTGTGCCACCAGGGAAGTCCCCACATAACTTTTATTGCAATATATATTGTTATAATTATTCTATGTCACTCTTTTTTATTTTTTTAAGAAGATGTTGGGGGTAGGAGTTTATTAATTAATTAATCTATTTTTGCTGTGTTGCGTCTTCGTTTCTGTGCGAGGGCTTTCTCTAGTTGTGGCAAGCGGGGGCCACTCGTCATCGCGGTGCGCGGGCCTCTCACTATCGCGGCCTATCTTGTTGTGGAGCACAGGCTCCAGACGCGCAGGCTCAGTAGTTGTGGCTCATGGGCCTAGTTGCTCCGCAGCATGTGGGATCTTCCAAGACCAGGGCTCGAACCCGTGTCCCCTGCATTAGCAGGCAGATTCTCAACCACTGCGCCACCAGGGAAGCCCTCTATGTTATTTTTTAATGAATACTTTCTCTCATTGGAAATTTCTAGGACATGATCTTTTTATTTTTTACATATTTATTTATTTGGCTTCGCCAGCTCTTAGTTGCGGCATGCAGGATCTTGGTTGTGGCATGTGGATCTAGTTCCCTGACCAGGGCCCCCTGAATTGGGAGCACAGAGTCTTAGCCACCGGACCACCAGGGAAGTCCCTTTTCCATGTTATTATTAATCTCTTACTCTGCCTAATTTCTAAACTTTATCATAGGTATGTACATATAGGCATATAGGAAAAAACATAGTCTATGGAGTGTTCAGTATTATCTTTGGTTTCAGGCATCCACTTAGGGGTCTTGGAATGTAGCCCCCACGGATCAGGAGGGGTTACTGTATGCAGTCGAATGGAGTGTCATGTTATTTGGACGCTCATCTGCAGGACTGCATCCACTAAGTTAAACATTAAAGAGAGAAATATTTAAAATAATTTGAAATAAGCTGCAAGATTCTGCCAACTGTTGGCCTCCGTGTACTCATGTCTCAAGTGAGCTGGAGCCAAGAGCTGGGAATCTTCTTTTCCTGCAATCTCGGTCGGTCTCGGTACACACATCTTGTTATGTTGAATGTCATTCTAAACAAAGTTGAGTGTGATTTAAACAAAGGATTCCATACGAAATCATCCCTAAATACAAATCAATGATTTTTTTTTTTTTTTTTTTTTTCATTTCTTGCTCAACCCAAAAAACAGCAGTACAATCCTGTGCTGGAAAAACAACTGGCTGTACTGAGCTGGTATCCAAGTGGCTTGCAACTCTGGTCACCATTAACATAGCATCTGTACCAATGAGGTGAGGGAGAAACTGGCTAACAAACGGCAACAAGCGTATCACTAGCAGCCGAGGTGGCAAGCCAGGCCTCAGGGGAAACTGAAATTGCATGCGATTTATGACTGTGAGACATGAATTTGAGGGTTACACCTGCCAACAGCCATACACTGGGAAAAAAGCTTGGTCTCTACACACTGTTCACACCACATACCCTTCCACACACTGTTCATTGTCCCCAAAGGGCCAGCTTTCTGTCCAGAGGCAATTCAAAGCCAGCTAAAGTTTTGGGACCTGCGTTAGGATTTGATAGTTTTAGGAACAGCTTCAACCTCCAAGGAAATTGGAGTTGTTCATGAAGCAGCAGCAAAATTTCACACTGAGCTGTTCAATTCATAAAAAGTGAAGGGACTATCTCCTAAATAAGTCAATGGCAAAGGTAATCTCGACTAAGTGAACTTTTGCTTTACTAACTCACTTTGTGACACCCTTCCAATGCTACTCCATGGCTCCACCATACCCAGTGCATCCTCCCTTCATTGTCCTCAACCTCCCAGTCTTCCCAAGAATCCGTTCAGGACTCCAGTCCCTCTATAAAACATACTCACTGATGCTCACAGCAGCTGAGTTTGCAGCTCGTAGGCTGGCTGCTCTTAGCAGCTGAGTTGTAGGCTTCTCAAGAGTTAATGTTTGTTCCTAAATATGTCAGTTGTACTTGGTACTGGGAAGACGGAATAATTAAATATGCCAAAATGTTAAGAAACATGAGGGCAAAAATTGTCCTTATGAAAAACTAAACGCTGCGGAGAGACTTGACAAAGGAGAGTTCTAATCGATTTAGGCGAAGACAAAATTACTGTAAAAGATTGCAAGGGAAATGGGAAAAATGTGGAAGTCTTCTGTAACCAGATTGCTTCGCAAGGGACCTTTAAATTCTCCATCTATTTTAAAGAAATCCAACATGGACATTCTAGACGAGGCATTATGGGTGCGGTCGGTGGAAGAAAGAAGATGGGGAACGCCAATCTGTGAACCCAAATTCAAAGGAAAGGTTTTGGACCTACATCAAAAGACTAGCTGCTCGGAAAGTTTTCTTGCGAGCGACAAAGGCTGGAAAAAGCGCCGTGGTCGCCACCTACCGAGGAGGAGGGGGAGGGGGAGGATGGCCGGCGGGCCCCGAATCTCCGGTGGGGAGAAACATCACAAAATCACTCGATTTTGTTCTTTACATAAACATCTAAAATCTCTGGGCTCGAGTTTTTTGAACTTCTAACTTGGGTGAACAGTAACGTCTCACCATTTTCGAAATTCACGAGCTAGTGAAAGTTGAGATGCAAAAAATTATCGGGGGGAGGGGCTTGAGTGAAATTGCCTAGCGGTTGACAGAACAAAACGGGCTGCAAACCACGTTTTCTGCTCCCCTCCATGGCTTTTCCACTTTAACTTTATAAATGTTGAGTGAAAGTGAGCAAAGCCTGGGGGTTGGAGGGTGAATAAAAACAGAAGGGTGCCTTTCCCTCGCCCGTGCAAAGTTGGGGCAATACTCTCTTTTGGCCGATTTTGAGGCAAGCTTTCAAAACTAACAGGAGTTCTTTGTGTTCCGGAGGGTGGTGCAGGGCGGAGGAGGTCCCTTGGCGGAGCATGGAAGGCGGCAGGCCGTCCTGGGACTCTCCGGCCTTTGCAGTGGTCCGGCCTCTCAATTTGCAAGGAATCTCGGGTGCAAGAGTGAGTGCGAGCCTTGGACCGTGGCTGAGGCCAGCTGCAGAGCGGCAGGGAGCAGGCTGGAACTCTCCTGGCCTGGATTTTCATCCCTGCGCCCCGGCTCCCCTCCCCCACCCGAGCAGCAGCGCAGGCCCCAGGTGCAGCCATGTTCCTCGCTCCCACCACCCGCGCCTCCATTGACAGTCCTTGCCCGAGAGGGCCGGGCGCCGCGCTCGCCGCGTCTCCGGGCTCTGGGCTTGTTGGCGCGAGGCTTCCTGGGAGTCGTAGTCCACTGCCCCCGCCGTCGCGTTGGTGGGGACGAATCAGAGACTACAACTCCCGCTGGGCGGTGTTGCGGGTGCGCACGCGCAGCGCGCCTTCGAGGAACAAAAAAAAAAAAAAAAAAAAAGAGGAGGAGGGTGAGAGAGAAGCTCGGAGAGCAGAGGAAAGGGGCCGCCGATCGCCCCCCCGCTTTCCCGCACGCGCTCTCTAGCCGTGGCTGCCCGCCTGCCGCGGTTACCCCGGCCTATCCCTCGGTCCCCTGTGAGCGGATCTAGGCGCTGAGCGAGGCCCTGCCGGGGCGGCCATGCGGCGGTGACAGGAGCTCGGCCGAGACGCTCGGGCCCCTCGCCCTCTCACCTCCTGCCCGCTCGCCAGCCAGCCTCAGCCCGAGGGTGCTCCGCCGCAGCCGCAGTTCGCGCGCGGCCCACACTCGCTTCCCTTCAGCACCCCCGGCCCCGGCGCTGCCTGGAGGCGGCTGCACTCGGGTGAGTCCCTGTCGCCTCATCTCCGGTCCCCCGCCCCGGTTGCCATCGCGAGCACGGTCTTTATTTGAGACTCGCTCCCTCCGGGGCCTGCACTGACGGGTCCGGGGACCGTCGGCGGCCGTGTTGGGGGCCACAGGTCCCCCCCATCCCGGCCCGGCGGCGTTGGGGGTGGGGCAGGAGCAGACGCGGTCGCGGGGGACGACAGTTGCACGCGCGCGCCTGGGTGCGTGGGGGAGGGGCGCGCGCGCCGGCGCGGCGTGGGGGGGCCCCTCACGCGTGAGGCCCGCGCGCGAGCGAGCCTGCGGGCTGCGCATGCCCGGCCGCTGATTGGCCGGCTCCGGCGATGCGGGTGCGCGCGCGGTGCCAGGCCCGAGCCTTGGGGTCGCGCTCGGCCTGGTGTCTCCGGGGCTCGTGCGCCCGGGCAGCAGACGCGCCGGATTGGCCGGCGGGCGGCGGGGGCGGTGCCGCGCTGCCTGGTAACTGCGGGCCGGCGGGCGGGCCCCGGAGCACCGCCCCTCCTCGCCGCTGCCCCTGCCCGCCCCTACCCGCGCCCAGGTGGAGCCCGGAGTGGGCTTTGTCCCCGGCCCGGCCGGCGCGCCTGCCCCGCGGGGACTGCTCTTTTGGGGAAATAAACACAATGACCGGAAGGAAAACCTCAGCCTGCAGGCTGTGAAAATAAGTCGTCTGGATTCTACCAGCACCCGGTCGGGGGTTCAGGGAAGAAGACGTAAAACTGCCCTCTTTCCCCGCTACTTGTGCTTATCCAAGTTTTGCCTTTTAATAGCGAGTTTCTTTTTTTGTGTTTAATGTTACGGTTTTGCGCTCATTTGCGTCTGAGAATGTTCAGATGTTGGGTCCTGTTGGTGTGGTGCTCACTCCTCGGAATGCGGGGCTCCGGTCAGACTTCTCACCTTCCTGCATTCAACTTTGCTGCAAACAATGGCTTGATGGTCCACTGCATAAAAGTGGTCTTCAGGAGTTCAGGAAACAAAAGGGGAAGTTTGCAAATGAGAATGCCGTAGAGTGCCCTGAGGAGGCCGGGTGTTCCCCCCGCACTCCTCCCCGCTAAGCTCTAGGATTTGGGATATCCGATTTTATTTCCTACTGCATATTTTTGCTTTGTCCGTTTTCCAGCCACTCTAGTCTACTGCCTTGCGCTTCAGTTTCTCCCGCTTCTTGGGATCTTGGCTCACACCTGTAGGCTGGAATGACTTTTTCTTCGCTTGAGGCTGTGTAACTCTTTTGCTCACATGCAGTTACTTTAAAGCCATATCTTTTAACGTTGGGTCAGAATTTGTTGCTTCTTCATACAGTCAACTTGTTTGCCCCTCGTAGGCTGGCGTCTTTATTTCCTCTTGGAGTGTGTTTGGTTATGCTTTGGATACACGTGTCTGACCTAGACACTAGGTATTAAACTCCTGGAGCGGGTAGGGATTAAGCCTTTTCCGTCTTTGTCTTTCTCCCCCTTCCAGTCTACAGCCGTCAAAGTGCTTTGTTTATATTAGTAGCGACAGCTAACGCTTGAATGTTTATATGCCTGGCATCGATCTTAAGCACTTAAGGTATGTTTTTCTTATTTAATATTCATAACCACCCCGTTCCTATAGATGAGGAACAAGACTAGAGAAGCTGTGTAATTACCTCTTGGTTACCCAGCAAGTAAACCTTGAATCGAAGATTTGAACCTAGGCAGTATGACTCTTCACCCCTAAGCCAGTGGTTCTGAAAACCCAAGCAAGCATCATCCCCCCCTGGAGGGCTTGTTAAAACACAATAGCTGGGTCCCACCCCAGGCATTCTGATTCTGCAGGTCTGGGGTGGGGCCGGAAAATTTGCGTTTCTAACGAGTTGCCAGGTGCTGCCGCCGCTCCCTGGACAGATGCTTTGAGAGCTGTTCAACTACCGGAGGAAGTTAAGTACTGAGGGAAGTTTATTCTAGATGCTTGCTCTTCATTACTTTAAAATGAGATCTTAAAGAACCAAAAGTAATTCGTACTGCTTACTGTAGATTGCTTGGAAAACTGAGAGTTAAGAATTTTTCTTAGTGTTGGTTACAAAATTAAACAGGTCTCCAGTTTAAAAAGGAGCCATGGATTTGAGTACAGAATACAATTAGAAATCTAATCTTGGCTTTTCCCCCCTCTCATTCATTTATTTTTTCATGGCACAGGCATTTATGTCTTTCAAGTGATGCCTAAAGCATCCTATCCCCACCAGAGTCTAAAGATAGGGCCTGAGCTTGGAACTGAGGTAGGCTGGGCCAGGCCGGGGCGGGCAGAGCAGCTGGGGCTCCTTAACTCCACCCTCCTGCTGGTTCCATGCACCAAGGATTTGGCTAACTTTTAAGAAAATGGCTACGAAGACTTTGTCATTAAAATGTAGGCTTTCGGCTTCTTTTTCTTGGGGCACAAGTCTTGGTGAGAATGATTTTTAGTTTTTTTGGTATAATGGATTTCTGTCTGAGGAAAGTGAGTAAGCTCAAATCAGGTAGGAGTGGGATTAGCTTATGGTAATCTATCATTTTAAAATTTTTATTTATTTATTTTTTGGCTGCGTTGGGTCTTCGTTGTGGTATGCAGCTTCTCATTGCGGTGGCTTCTCTTGTGGGGCATGGGCTCTAGGTGCGCGAGCTTCAGTAGTTGCAGTAGGCGGGCTCTAGGGCGCGCGTGGTTTCAGTCGTCGTGGCACGCGGACTTAGTTGTTCCGCGACATGTGATCCTGGACCAGGGATCAAACCCGTGTCCCCTGCATTGGCAGGTGGATTCTTAACCCCTGCGCTACCAGGGAAGTCTCTCATATCATTTTTTTGATGATCCATAGATCAGTGGTGTGTTCCAAAACGTAAAAAAGACAAGGTCCCTGCTCCAGGTTGTTATTATCTAAAGGAGCAGTAAATAAAACACTTAAGCTTTTCTGTTATTACTGGTGTGTAGCTATTTGCATTGCATTCTACCTAATTCAGTTCTACCATTGTTTCTTTCTTCATTGAAAACATGAATTTTTAAAATATTGCAATCCTCTTCATATAACTGCTGTGGTATAATTAACATGAATTTGTCTTAATCACTGGCTTAAACAGATGCTGATAAGTAATTTTTATGTATGTCTAAGGGAAAGCATTTTTTGAAGAGTTGTTTGAGAAGTAATACCCTTTGAGCCTGGTATTTCACCTTTCCCGAAATGCATTAGAGGTAATCTACCTGAAAGATAAATACCATGAATTTTATTAATAGCAGTTTACCAAAGGTCATTGGTACCATTTTTCTTCAAAAGTTGTCTACATTTATTTGGGTTAAGCTTATTCATTGTTACTAACTGAAAGAAAGTAGGAAATGCAATTAATCAGTTGTTCATTATAATTGTAGAGTTGAGTTTCCTTGTAATCAGTGGGCTTTAAATGGCAGCATAGCAATATGAAGAATAAAATTTGGTTAAACAAAGTGTAACTGAGGCTACCTGCCTCGGAGAGTAAAATTAAGAATTAGTATTTTAGAGGATGTATTAAAAATAAATTATGGGAAAATTACAGAAAAAAATCACGTGGATAGATCAGAAGCGCTGAAGGTATTATCTTAATATTCTTCATTTTCCATTCTTTCCTCTTTCTTCATTTACCATTTACCCTCTTTCTTGTCTTTCCTTTACTGGAATGCTCAACGATGCAGTTTCCCTGTTTTTTCTTTTTTCCTCTTTGTTTCTACAATCCTTGTCT
The DNA here is from genome assembly GCF_963924675.1 of Phocoena phocoena. Classification (NCBI taxonomy): domain Eukaryota; kingdom Metazoa; phylum Chordata; class Mammalia; order Artiodactyla; family Phocoenidae; genus Phocoena; species Phocoena phocoena. The sequence goes on from NC_089233.1 coordinate 10,063,173, forward strand.
TCATATCCCATGCCTGTCTCTGGCACTACTCCTTTGCTTTAAACACTTTGACCTAGTGGGAAAGTAAGAAAGTTCCATGTAACCAGGGACTGTCAGAGTTGATGGCGGATTGACTCATGTTCCTTGGTTTAACTTGATGAAAAATTATAGAGGATTTTAAAAGAATTAGTTTATTTAAAAAGTAACTTGAGGCAAAATGAATCTATAATAGAGAGGGAGTATGGCTTAGTGGGTATAGACCTAGGTTCTTTTTTTTTAATATTTATTTATTTGGTTGCGCTGGGTTTTAGTTGCGGTAGGCGGACCCCTCAGTTGTCGCTCACTGGCTCCTTAGTTGCGGCACGCGTGTGGGATCTAGTTCCCTGACCAGGGGTTGAACCCGGACCCCTGCATTGGGAGCGTGGATTCTTATCCACTGCGCCACCAGAGAAGTCCCTTTATAGTGATTTTTTTTAAATTGTGGTAGGGACTTCCCTGGTAGTCCAGTGGTTAACACTCCGTGCTTCCACTGCAGGGGCCGTGCACGCCATGTGGCACGGTCAAAAAAAAAAAAAGTAGCAAAAAATTGGTAAAATATACATAACACAAAACTTAACACACGGTGTTAAGTGCACAGTTTGTACAATCACATTGTTGAGCAGCCATCCCACCATCCATCTCCAGGACTTCTTCATATTCCTAAACTGAAATTGCCCGTTAAAGAGTAATTCCCATTCCCTCTTCTCTCCAGCCCCTGGCACCTGCTGTGAGGCATGTGGGATCTTAGTTCCCTGACCAGGGATGGAACTGGTGCCCCTTACACTGCAAGCGTGAAGTCTTAACCACTGGTCCACCAGGGAAGTCCCAAATTTGACTGTTTTAGGTACCTCATGTAAGTGGAATTATTTGGACAGTATTTGTCCTTTTGTGATTGGTTTATTTCATTTAGCGTAATGTCCTCACGGTTCATCCACGTTTTAGGATGTGTCAGAATTTCCATCCTTTTTGATTGTTATAGTGATTTTTAAAGTTTTTGTTTTTATAGTATGGCAAAGGAGGTAATTTTTTTAAAGTACTGTATATGACTATATCATGGTATAATTATAGAAGTGGAGAGTAATGAAGAGTTTGATCCTATTTAGGGTATTTGGTTAAAATCAGCCCTGGATAGACTGAGCCTGTGAAGATTTCTGATTGTATAGGTCCCACACTTTTGAAAGTTGATGTGTGTTTTGATTACATTTGCATACACTGTCTCTAGAGACCATAGTATTTTTTATTATATGTTAAAAATTATTTTCTGATTATGTATTTTTGTTGTGTTGATTGCTCTGTAAAGCTTTTAGAGTACTTTTTCTTAGGGTATGTTGTAAAACAGTGGGGTAGTCACTTTACCCAACTAGATACTCACTTCATAATTTTTTTCTTTATTTGTAGTCTTACCTATAGGAAAATCAGTTTTCTTTATAATAACAAAATGAGTGTTTGAACTATTGTTCACTATTCATTGTCTATGTTTTAAGCTTTGGAAAAGAAGAGATCCCTTACCACATTTGGAACAGTACTCATTTATCTACTTACCCAACATATTGAAGGCCTTCTGGGTGGGTTAGGTATTGTGTGATGCCCTCAGAACACAACCCCCAGAACTCAGTCTATTTCTAGGAGAATGCTGGTATGGGCAAATTCTGTTGTTTGTTGAGAGCTTCACAATAAAGACTCCTTAGTTCAGTTTGTATATTCAGTCTAGTTTACTTTTTTTGGTATTTAGCGCAAGGTGACTTTTAAACTTAAATTGTAAAGCAATCTTTGAGGAGTAGGTTTGATACAAGCAAATTTTCATGCTTGTTGGATGTATGCTTTAAAAGGTGCACATACTATATTTCAAAGCAGTGATTTGTTGTTTATCTTAAATTTAGACAATATTATAGGTCAATTATATCTCAAAAATAGCTGGGAAAAAAATAAATGGTTAAAAAAAAGCAGTGATTTATTTTGACAACGTATTATTTTTCCTGCCCCATCAGAAAATAGGTTATTTTATTTAGCAGTATTAATTAAAGCAGTTAGTTGGGAAATTTTCATTTGTCAGGCTTGGATTTGGAGAGTTTATTGGTGGATAAATAGGTATTACATATATGTGTATTTTAAAAATAACTAAAATTTTTTTTAATTTACTTTATTTAAATTTTTGGCTGCGTCAGGTCTTTGTTGCTGTGCGTGGGATTTCTCTAGTTGCGGCGAGTGGGGGCTACTCTTTGTGGCGGAGCACAGGCTCTAGGCGCGCAGGCTTCAGTAGTTGTGGCACATGGGCTCGGTAGTTGTGGCCTGCAGGCTCTAGAGCACAAGCTCAGTAGTTGTGGCGCACGGGCTTAGTTGCTCCGTGGCATGTGGGATCTTCCTGGACCAGGGATCGAGCCCATGTCCCCTGTGCTGGCAGGTGGATTCTTAACCACTCTGCCACCAGGGAAATCCCTAATTAAATTTAAAGTTAAGTGCTGGGACTTCCCTGGTGGTTCAGTGGCTAAGACTCCACGCTCCCAGTGCAGGGGGCCCAGGTTCAATCCCTGGTCAGGGAATTAGATCCCACATGCTGCAACTGAGAGTTTGCATACTGCAACTAAAAATCCTGCATGCTGCAACGAAGATCCCGTGTGCCTCAACTAAGACCCGACGCAGCCAAATAAATAAATAAATATTAAAAAAAAAGAAAATTAAATGCTTACTCAATTTATTGAATGCTTGTGTTAAGCGCTGTGCCAGGAACTTAATAGCTTCTCATACCAACCTTGTGAGGTAAGTACACATATTATTGTCATTTTCCGGATTAGTATATTTGGGATTAAAGAATCCCACAGTCAGCCATATCTAATATTGGAGCTAGGACTTGAATTCAGAATTTGGCATGATTCCAAAGCTGCCATTCATAATAGCTTTGCTCTGTTGCCTGCTTTCTGTAAACAATACATTAAAAAGATAAAGATGGAACTTTTAGGTCACAGTTACTTGATTTTCATTTCCTCTTCCAATTCATACAAAGTTAGAAGAAGAACAAGTGAGCCAGCTTATCAACTACCAAATGCTTTTTAAATTTGAAGTAAGGACAAAGGGGCACATTCTTTGTGTATTGGCAGAGAAAGCTGCTACTTTTTAAAAATCTGCAGTATCAATTTAAAAGTATAACTTACACATTTGTGAAAAATTTCAAACTAGTGCCAAGAAAAGTTGTGGGTCTTCCTGAATAGTTGATAAGGTGTTTGTTTGTTTGTTTGTTTCAGAGACAGTGTTTTGGTTACTGTGACACTCAGTATTGAACTTCTTTGATCCACCTTTGGGCAGATTCTCTTTCCATGCTTTCATTTTTAAAATTTTATCATTCTTCCCTTCACCTGGCTTTTTAAAAAAAGATAAAATTTAGCTATTTTTGTTAGCTATCTAAACAGTATTTTGGAAATGGGGTGGAGAGGGTATAAAGTTTTAAGTATAAAAATAAACACACTTGGAGATCATTTCAAATCTTAACCTTTCAAATGTATTTTGTTTCTTCTCGAGAGATCACTTGGTGTTTACTGATAAAATTACCAGCTTTATTTCAGCAGAAAGAAAAATTTCAGTAGCTTAAAATGTAAGCATAGCCTGCTATGAAAACTTAAAAGCCTTGACTTTTAAAAATCAATCTTGATCAAAGGTTTGTTTTAGGGATTTCTAATTTTCTTTCTAAATGGTCTCTTTGGCTCTATTTCTCTTGTTTGCTGAGGTGTATATGTTAAATATATGTGTTACCATATTAATATAAATTGTGATACTTTGTATTCTTTTATTAAATGTTTGTAAAATGGAACCTCTGACGAAACACCAACCTAATTTATTCCCTTTGAAAATACCTATTAAGCCTGTAGAGATAAACTCTTAGAGATGCGTATTAAAATATTCCTCTGTGTTAATAGGCAAAGGAATAAGGAAATTCTGGGAGTTACAGGTTCTAGTGTAGTCTCTGGCAAACTGATCTTATCCAAAATGTTCTGTCCACTTCTGGGACATTGCCTAGACAAACTAGAGACTATCTTGAGAATGGTGCCGCTGAGGAATATTTTGGAAATCATGTTACAGGTAAAGCACAGGACAAACTGGGGATGCTTGGTTTGGAGAAGAGAATTAAGGAGCACGATGCATTGAAAAGGCTCTTTTGTAGAAGAAGGCTCTTTTAGGAGACAGCAGTGGCTGAGACAGATTTGTTTGTTTGTTTTTAATATTTATTTATTTGGTTGCACTGGGGCTTAGTTGCTTCAGGTGGGCTCCTTAGGTGCGACATGCAGGCTTCTTAGTTGTGGCATGCGAACTCTTGGTTTCGGCATGCATGTGGGATCTGTTTCCCTGACCAGGGATCGAACCCAGCCCCCTGCACTGGGAGCGTGGAGGCTTAACCACTGTGCCACCAGGGAAGTCCCTTGAATTTTCTTCTTTATCTAAGATTGTAAATTTTAAGATTGAAATGGAGAAATGTTTGTTGCAAATAACAAAATAATAACACAAAAAAGAAATAAGACATAAATGGAATAAAAGAAACAAGATCAGTGTTATGGGTCCCCCCCCCCACCTCCCACGGACTGAAGTCTGACCTGAACCTTAATTTGAAGCAGAAACACGTTGAAAATTTAGAATATTTTAGAAATCAACATAATCAGAAATATTGAGAATCTCAATTTTTTGTTAGAGTGATGATGGCCTGTGTGAAAGTGTTTTAATTTATTTTATTTATCTATTTTTGGCTCCCTTGGGTCTTCGTTGCTGCACGTGGGCTTTCTCTAGTTGTGGCGAGCCAGGGCTACTCTTCATTGTGGTGCATGGGCTTCTCCTTGCGGTGCCTTCTCGTTGCGGAGCACGGGCTCTAGGTGTGTGGGCTTCAGTAGTTGTGGCATGTGGGCTCAGTAGTTGTGGCTTGGGGGCTCTAGAGCGCAGGCCCTGTAGTTGTGGCGCATGGGCTTAGTTGCTCTGCAGCATGTGGGATCTTCCCGGACCAGGGCTGGAACCTGTGCCCCCCCTGCATTGGCAGGCGGATTCTTAACAACTGCGCCACCAGGAAGGTCCCTGAAAGTATTTTAGAGTTCTCTTTGACTCACTGTAAAATTTCTTTTTATTGTTTTGCTGTTCATCATTAACGGCAAGGATCAATAAATTAAAAGCAAAAGTGTGGTCAAATAAAAACACTTACATGAAGTTAATTATGGGCTTATTTTGAGGTAGAATGGATCAGTGCGGTAAGGACACAGATACACCTAATCCCTGAAATGGATCTCCAATAAGAAACACAAGAAGATTTTAAAGAATGGCTGGAGTCTGTTTTCAGAGACATAAAAGAAGGCATTGCTTCTATTAAACTGTAGCTGACAGGATAAAAGATAAAAAGATGAAACAGCAACAGGCCAATTAAGTTCAGCTTTGAACTTAAAGGAGAATTAAAATCAAATCAGGGAGACAAAAGATGAAGTCAAAAAAAAGTTCAGAATTGAAGAATTAAGGAAATTGAAAAAATGGGAAAGAAAATGGAACGGACTCTGGTAGCTATTATTTTTGTGTACTGGCACACTTTATCAACCCTTTTCTCCTGATAACAGTGTCCTGCTTTGCCTTTTAACTGCTTACCTTCCTATTCCACGTGGTTCTGGCTAGACTGCCAATAACAGTGTATCCCAGGTAATCTTGTAATGACTAGCCACGTGGGCTTGGGATAGGCCCGTGACACAAATCCCCAGAATTTTTGTGCAAAAAATAGCAGGAAGATATGATAGTACGCTGCCTCTAGGATCACAGTATAGGTGTGTGGTAAGCATAAAGATGCGTGTGGCCATCATTGTCTTAGGAAAGAAACCTATCTGCTCGAGAAGTGAGGCCTGCAGGGAGGGAATAGAGAGAACTCTAATGATTATCTCTTGTGTTCCTTGATCTAGCTGTGTATAGAATGAGTGCAGTGTTTAGGCTGAATAGTTAAATAAAACAATAAAAATTCCTTTGTTCACTTGTGGTGGTTTGAATTGGGTATTTGTAACCTTGTAGTGTAAGATAGTTCTGGCTAATTCATAAATTGTTCTTGAAAATAGAAGACTATTATAAGTCAGTTGTGGTTCCCAGAGTTGGTGGGACTAATAAGAATGTTCTAGAATTATAAAACAAAACTTTTGTAAAAATACCAAAAAGTTGATAAGATAGGAATTTTGAAGAGCTATTATGAGAAGCTAATATTAAAAGGAAAATGGGGGAGTTCCTTGGCGGTCCTGTGGTTAGGACGCCTCACTTTTCTGCTGTAGGGGGCATGGCTTTGACCAGGAACTAAGATCCTGCAAGTTCTGTGGCGCAGGCAAAATTAAAAAAAAAAAAAAAAGGAAAATGGGAACTAATGGTAGAAGTGGGAATCTCTTTTGCCCTAAGGGCATCTGCCAATTTCACCATATGAACTTGAGTTTTGAAAACCGTGTGAGATGAGAGGCTGAAATCAAAACCCAGAATCTGCACAAAATTCAGGGGACAGATAGACCCTTCCCCTCAATAAGTTGAGACCTCAAATTGGTTAAGGCTGATTAAGAAATAAGCCAGCTTGCATCCCTATTTGTGGTCTGGGTTACCATCTCTGGGTGATTCGAGGAACCTAAAGCTTTGGATTATGGTGATCCCAGGCAGGTATTGTTCCCAGATAATAGGTCTCATATTTAAAACAGTGTTTTGATGTAAAATGACCAGCATACAGTAAAAGACAATCAGGCATACATGGGAACGAGAACCATGAGTTTGAGCTAGAACTATGAGAAACATCAGAAATACACCTGCAAAGACTTGAGATTTTTGAATTATCATAGACTGTAAAACAACTACCCGTACTATGTTTAAAGAAATACGTCAAGCTTGAAAATCTTTAGGGAGTAGGAAACTTTAAACGTGACATGGCAACAAATAGAAATTGTATAAATGAAAATTATAAACAAAATAAAAAACCTGGTGGGTGGTTTTAACCACAGAATAAGTATAAGTGAAGAAGGAATTAGTGAAATGGAAGATAAGTCAGAAGAAAGATAAGTCAGGGAGGAAAAATGAGAAAAATTCAGAAGAGTGTAAGAGATTTAAGGATTAGCGTACATTTAGTCTGCGTCTCTGTGTAGGATAGGAGGTAGACAATGGGACAGAGACAATACCTGAAGAGATAATAACTGAGAATTTGCCACTACTGAAAGATGACAGTCCTTAGCCCAGTGAATGGTAAATGTACTGAATAAAAGGAAATGTGCACTACACACACACTACGGAGTGAAACTGTAGAAAACCAGACAAAGAAAACATCTTAAAAACAGCAGGGATGAGGATTGGGATTACCTTCAAAAGAGATTCTAGATGATTTCTGACTAGCAACAGTGGAAGCCGAAAGATAATGAAATAACCTCAGTGTGCTGACAGGAAGTATTTGTCAACCCAGATTCTTATCCTAGTTGAAAGAATAAAGAATTTTTAGCAAACAGTAAGTTTGCCATTAGAAAGAAACTAAAGGATTAACTTTAGGCAGAAGGAAAATCTGAGATGCAAGAAAGAATGAGCAAAGAATTTCATAAATATGTGGTTAAATCAAAATGAAAATTAAATTGTTCAAAACAAATAATATTGCATTTAAGAATACAGAATTAAAATACACATACACAAAAGCTGAATAATTAAGGAGCTATATCCACATAATAATGATCAGAATTCTGACAGTTTATGCAATGTGTAGTCATCATCAGAGGTCAGTTTAGTTAGGACCCTAAGCAGATGAGTCACTCAGGAAGAAATACAGATGATAAAACTATGAAAAGTGTTTCTTTAGTAAGCAAAGAATTTCAGCTGTTTAGTAATAATGAGGTATTCATAGTGATTAGGTCACAGTTCTCCAATATGTTGGTGAGACTGAAGAATTTAGTGTTTTTAAACATTTCTGGTAGCAATGGGAAAATTTTAGCATTATGTATTAAGAGGTGTAAAGATTTTCATGCTATATTTCAGTATTAAATTTTTAAAATATAGAAATAAAAAGGCAAAAGCCAATTTTATGAAGATGTTGAGAGAAATCGTGTGATTCCATTTCGATGGGCTATTATGCAGCTGTTTAAAGAACTGGTTCTGTAAGAATATGTAACATGACAGGTAGATGGTGCTAGTTGATCACTGAGGCAAGGTCACTGTACTCACAGTGGGTTAGGCTCTTTGTAATTTTACTAATTTATTCTGAGAATCTGCATCCCGGATGTCTTGTGTATGCATTTTAACTTTACTATATCATAAAACTGTACTTCTCTGTTCCTTTTCTGTGTTCTTTTTCTCAGGCTACGTTGGTACTCTGTTCTATGGGGATACTCTTGTAGCAATAATCCTTGGAGATTGGGACTTCCCTGGTGGTGCAGTGGTTAGGAATCTGTCTGCCAGTGTGGGGGACACGGGTTCGAGCCCATGTGGTCCGGTTGGATCCCACATGCGCGGAGCAACTGGGCCTGTGCGCCACACTACTGAGCCTGCGCTCTGGAGCCCACGCGCCACAACTACTGAAGCCCGCGTGCCTAGAGCCCATACTCCTACGCAACAAGAGAAGCCACCGCAATGAGAAGGCTGCACACCGCAATGAAGAGTAGCCCCCGCTCGCAGTAACTAGAGAAAGCCTGCGCACAACAACGAAGACCCAACGCAGCCAAATGAATAAATTAATTAAAAAAAAGAATCCTTGGAGATTGGCAGTGAAGAATGCGCACACAGAGTTGGGATTGGCCTTTGTATCCTGGCTCATGTTCCCTTAAGTTTCTTTTCCATTTATTAGTTCATTTTACTATAGCTACTACCCTGGTGGCTCAAGAGGTCATGAGAATTTAAAAGTTTACTCAACATAGTTTAATTTCTATAGCAGTATAGTTTTTGTGATAATGGAAAAGTTCTGTATCTGTGATTCTTCACTACAAAAGTCACTAACTACATGTGGCTGCTAAACACTTGAACTGTGGCTAAGACTACTGAGGAACTGAATTTTCAATTTTACTTAATCTCGATTAATTTCAATTTAAGTAACTACCTGTGGTTATTGGCTACCATGTTGGATAGCACATCTCTGGAGGGATACCTTCCAGCTGTTTCCTTGACTGCGGATTTTCTGCCTTGGATTATGGCCTCCTTCCTTACAAAGAGAGATCCCCATTTCTCTCCACACCACCCCTCCTTTACCAAGACAGCATCAGAGATAAGAAAATCGGAAATAAATACATTGTGGTACAAATCCCAGAAGTCATTTTCTTGTCTAACATTGGGCTCATCTTTTTTTTTTTTTTAAGTTAGTTTCCTGTAGTGCGTGTGTGTGTTTCTTTAATATTTACTTATTCATTTTTATTTGTTTTGGCTGCAGTAGATCTTAGTTGCGGCACACAGGATCTTTGTTGCAGCACGTGGGGGTCTTTTTTTTTTTTTTAACTGTGGCATGCGGACTCTTAGTTGAGGCATGCATGTGGGATCTAGCTCCCCGAACAGGGATCGAACCCAGGCTCCCTGCATTGGGAGTGTGGAGTCTTACCCGCTGGACCGCCAGGGAAGTCCCAGGGCTCACCTTCTGAATTGTCTCAGTTCAGTTTTTCTTCCTTCTCTGTGTTTAAAAAGATTAAAAGGGATCTACCATTTTTATATTTACTGTTTTATGGCGGACATGATCATTTTGGTCATTTTCCTTTTTGTTCTAAAGAACTAACTGTCCCATTTTAGGTACTTTAAATTTTTGTTTCATGGTCACTTTATTTTTATTTTATTTTATTTTTTTGGCCGTGCCGCATGGCGTGCGGGATCTTAGTTCCCCGACCAGGGATTGAACCCAGACCCTGGGCAGTGAAAGCGTGGAGTCCTAACCACTGGACCGCCAGGGAGTTCCCCATGATCTATCTTTCTTTTCTTTTCTCTTCTCTTCTCTTTTCTTTTCTTTCTTTTCCTTCTTTTCTTTCTTTCATTTTTTTCTTTCTTTCTACCTACCTACCTATCTATCCTTCGCTGCATTGGGTCTCAGTTGTGGCACGTAGGATTTTCATTGAGGCAGGTGGGATCTTTCATTGAGGCGCGTGTGGGCTCTCTGTTGTGGCACGCGGGCTCTAGTTGAGGCCCGCGAGCACAGTAGTTGTGGAAGTGAAGGTTATTATGGAAAAATAATACGCCTTGTCCATTTTGACTGAGCCACATTTTACTATAAGTTTACTTAAAACTTATTTATCCAAGAGAAAAGAATAGGACCTAGGCTGTTACGGAAAATAATTTCTATCATCTAACTATTCTCTTGCTTGATACTGCCTTTTCTGTTTTGGGAAACAAAATTCTTTTTGTTAACAGATACGGGGATGTGTCAGTTTTTTTATTATCACATTTTATTTCCTAAGTATATATACTTCATTAGTTTTTTGCGGTACACGGGCCTCTCACTGTTGTGGCCTCTCCCGTTGCGGAGCACAGGCTTCGAACGCGCAAGCTCTGCGGCATGTGGGATCTTCCCGGACTGGGACACAAACCCGTGTCCACTGTATTGGCAGGCGGACTCGCAACCACTGCACCACCAGGGAAGCCCATTCATTAGTTTTTGATGCCCAAATCTAGCCTAGCAGTTAATTCACATGCTAACACGTGGTGGAGCTAGATCACAGTTTCATTTATCTATCTATCTATCTATCTATCTATCTATTTATCTATTTATTTATGGCTGTGTTGGGTCTTCGTTTCTGCGCGAGGGCTTTCTCTAGTTGTGGGAAGCGGGGAACACTCTTCATCTCGGTGCGCCGGCCTCTCACTATCGCGGCTTCTCTTGTTGCGGAGCACAGGCTCCAGACGCGCAGGCTCAGTAGTTGTGGCTCACGGGCCCAGTTGTTCCACGGCGTGTGGGATCTTCCCAGACCAGGGCTCGAACCCGTGTCCCCTGCATTGGCAGGCAGATTCTCAACCACTGTGCCACCAGGGAAGCCCCACAGTTTTTAATAATAGGGAAATCATCCTCTTTTTTTTAATTGAAATTTAGTTGATTTACAATACTATAGTAATTTCAGGTGTACAACATAGTGATTCAATATTTTTATAGCTTGTACTCCATTTAAAGTTATTATAAAATATTGACAATATTCTCCTGCGCTGTATAATATATCCTTCTAGCTTATTTATTTAATATAGTAGTTGGTACCTTATAATCCCTTATCCGTATCTTGCCCCTCCTCCTTTCCCTGATGATCTTTATTAATAGGGAAAAGGGGGCTTCCCTGGTGGTGCAGTGGTTGGGAGTCCGCCTGCCGATGCGGGGGATGCGGGTTCTTGCCCCGGTCCAGGAGGATCCCACGTGCCGTGGGGCGGCTGGGCCCGTGGGCCATGGCCGCTGGGCCTGCGCGTCTGGAGCCTGTGCTCCGCAACGGGAGAGGCCACAACAGTGAGAGGCCCACGTACCACAAAAAAAAAAAAGAAAAAAAATTAGGGGAAAGATTTACATACATTTTTAGCCAAAACGATTTTTCATGCTAACAGCTCACCATGTTCTGTAATATTGGGCCTTCAGTTAAGGAACACCCAGATGTCTTTAGTAAATTAACTTATATACACAGATTTATTTTTAGAATTTCTATTTATGCTTCCGGTCATTAATTTTTTAGTCATCCTTTCATACTAGTTTCATTTGATTATTTGGTCTCTTGCTAAAACCTAGAATTAACCAAATTGAAAAGGGGTACTTTTTAATAGGCATCTAATTTGCATGGTATTTATAGAAAGACAGTTCTTTTAGTATTAGAATTTTTAAAAATTTACTTTAGGGGCTTCCCCGTTGGCACAGTGGTTGAGTCTGCCTGCCGATGCAGGGGACACGGGTTCTTGCCCCGGTCCGGGAGGATCCCACGTGCCGTGGAGCAGCTGGGCCCGTGGGCCATGGCCGCTGGGCCTGCGTGTCTGGAGCCTGTGCTCCGTAACGGGAGAGTCCACAACAGCGAGGGGCCCGCGTACCGCAAAAAAAAAAAAAAATTTGCTTTAGGTTTTGGCTTCTTAGAATGTCTTTATGGGATGTATTTTTGCCTTTTAATTTTTAAATTTTGATGAAATAAATATGACATAAAATTTACCATTTTAGCCATTTAAAAATGTACAGTCCCCCTGGCATTGAGTGCATTCACATTGTGGGTTTTTTTTATTCTATTAAAAAAATTTTTTTATACATCTTTATTGGAGTATAATTGCTTCACAATGCAGTCTTAGTTTCTGTTGTACAACAAAGTGGATCAGCCATATGCATACATATATCCCCATATCCCCTCCCTCTTGAGCCTCCCTCCCACACTCCCTGTCCCACCCCTCTAGGTCATCGAAAAGCACCGAGCAGATCTCCCTGTGCTATGCTGCTGCTTCACACTAGCTAGCTCTTTTACATTTGGTAGTGTATATACATCAATGCTACTCTCACTTCACCCCAGCTTCCCCCCCACCCCTTGTCCTCAAGTCCATTCTGTATGTCTGTATTCCTGCCCTGCCACTAGGTTCATCAGTACCATTTTTTTTTACACTGCATATATATGCATTAGCATACGGTATTTGTTTTTCTCTTTCTGACTTCACTCTGTATGACAGACTCTAGGTCCATTCACCTCACTACAAGTAACTCAATTTCGTTTCTTTTTATATCTGAGTAATATTCCATTGTATATATATATATATATATGCCGCATCTTCTTTATCCATTCATCTGTCAGTGGACGTTTAGGTTGTTTCCATGTCCTGGCCACCATAAATCGTGCTGCAGTGAACACTGTGGTACATGTCTCTTTTTGACATTCACATTGTTGTGTGACCATCATCACTATCTATCTCCGGAACTTTTTGGTCATCCCAAACTAAAACTCTGTATACGTTAAATAATGAATTGTCATTGCTCCCTCCTTCTAGACCTTGGCAACCAACATTCTACTTTCTGTCTCTATGAATTTGATTATTATAGGTAATCTCATGTGAGTGGATCACACAGCATTTATCAATTTGTGTCTGGATTATCTCACTTAGAATAATATTTTTAAGATTCATCTATATTGTAGTATGTATCAGAACTTCATTCCTTTTTAAGGCTGAATTACATTCCATTGTGTGGATAATATATTTTGTTTATTCATCTGACAGTGGACACTTTGGTTTCTACCTTTTGGCTGTTATGAATAATGCTGCTGTGAACTTGAGTGTTCAAATATCTGTTCAAGTCCCTGCTTTCAGTTCTCTTGAGTATATACCCGGAAGTGGAATTGCTGCATCATGGAAAATCTGTTTAATTTTTTAGAGAGCTACCAAACTGTTTTCCACAGTGGATGTACCATTTTACACTCCTGAGAGCAATGCTCAGGGGTCCTCATTTCTCCACATCCTTGCCAGCACTTACTATTGAATGGTCTGTGTGTTTGTATTTTTATAGTGCTTGAAATTCAGCTGAGCCTCTTTGCTGATGCAAAAGTATCAGACAGTGTTTTCTAAAGAGAATGTATTATAAAGGAATCTTAGCTCTTATTTGTCCTGCAGCCTATTTACTTCTTAATAAGAAAGGAGGAATTCTCTTCACCCAACCTCAGTCGACTTAGCCCACTCTTGAGTAATCAGTGTGCGCATGGGAGAAAGGGGAGGTTGTGTCTATTTCCTATGTGGAACTGTGATAAACTATCACTGGATTGTGAAGTGCATCACCTCTTCCTCATTGGGAAATTTTTAAACTGGTTCTGGGTGACACCTAAATTTATTTTGGGAGGTGATGCTGACCTAGTTTTATGGAACTAAAACTAGATGGAAAGTTGGGGGTTAGATTCTCTCTCTTATAGGATAACAGGAGTTTGGGGCAAATATTGATAGATTACTTGGTTTTTAAGTCTTATTTTTTCTCTTAAGCAAGAAAACTGTAAATTAGGCAATTTATGGAGGACCCTCACAGCTCTAAACATATGTTGAGCAAGACACTGAATTTCTACCACTCACTTTCCTAATACTTCTCTTTCTTAGGGATCATGGCCCAAGTAGCAATGTCTACCCTGCCCGTCGAAGATGAGGAGTCCTCGGAGAGCAGGATGGTGGTGACATTCCTTATGTCTGCTCTTGAGTCCATGGTGAGATGGCTTTGCAGTTCTGTAAAGTTTTCCGTAGTTGGATAAGATTGGGCTTGTGAATGATATTGATTTGTTTTTGGAAAACATACACTGTGTCTATTATTTTTAATAAATACATACTGTTTTTGCTTGAGTAATAGTTATGGATTTAAGCCTTTCAAATTTTATTGCATGTTTCAGAATGTTCTTAACTTATCTGAATGTGTAATTTTTTACATTTAATTTCAATTTTTTACCTCCCAGTATCTTAGGCAATCCCTTGTTTTGTAAGCATTAACTTTGAATTTAAGTGTAATATTTGAAGTTACTCAGAATGAGTTTGTATGTTATAATGTGGTGCTGGTGTCTTATTGTATCTCTGTAAAGAACATTACCACAATTTTGGGCCATAAGAGCATATTCACTGTTTTACATCTATTCTTTATTTTATTGTGCTGTGCTTCACAATTGTCTGAATTCTGTGACCTTCTACTCAATACGTAGTGTGTTAACTCTTTATTTTTAAAAATCTTATACACATAATTGCAAAATATTAAGTAGTATTCTTTTGCTGTACTTTTATATTACTATCATGGTAGTAATTCAGTTGGCTTATCATGTTTTTCTGAATATGTATTTGAACTCATAGCTTTAAGAAACATCAGACTTAAGTATTTTCTGACACGATGAAATGATATATTCTGAGCAGGAGGATGCTGTGTATTTCCTGTCTTAAGCATTGACTAGGATTATATAGCATCTAACCTCACAGTTCTCAATATGACATAGTTTGTGGAATCTTTTTTGTTTTTCTGTTAGGGCATTTTTTTTCTTCTTTCTGCTGTATAAGAATTAAAAAAATTACCTCCTTAAAGAAAGAAATTTTAGAATGGTTAGTGGCTATATATACTATTACTTTTTTTTTTTTTTTTAAGTATTTGTTTATTTGGCTGCACCAAATCTTAGTTTCATCATGTGGGCTCTTAGTTGCGGCATGTGGGATCTAGTTCCCCGACCAGGGATCGAACCCAGGCCCCCTGCATTGGGAGCATGGAGTCTTAACCACTGGACGACCAGGGAAGTCCCTACTATTACTTTCTTTCTTTTTTTTTTTTTTTTCCTACTATAACTTTCTGACTGTCACTTATTTCTTGCTTTTGGTCATAAAGTTAGCCAAAATTTGTGGCTGTAACGTTAAATAATTTAGAGATTAAATCCTATTCTGTTGATATTAAATAATTTTCTTTAATACTACTCTCTATGTAGAATGAAATAGGGTCACATAGGACCCATTGCCTTCCTTAGAATGTCTTTATAGTTTTCTCATCTTTGGCAGAAGTAAGAGGATCTCTCCTCCTGTTCCCAGTTGTATACTGTGAAGTATAATTTATAGGTGTATAGGTCAGCTTCATCCTTCTTCCTTTGTCCCATAGATTTCTTTGATCTAATCCTTAGACAGTACATGAATCTTGCTTTACTGTTTCGTAAATGCTGCCTTTGGGGACAGGGTTGTCCAACTAAGAGTGTGGATAGTGCAGCAAGAATGCACCGTCATTGATCACAAGGTAGTAAATAATAGTTCCTTACAAGTGAGCAGTCATGGTACATCTCATAGGTATGTACCATATAACATATCATAGAAACGTCATATAACAAAATTACAGTACAGCATTGTTTGCCGTGCTGGAACGATTGTTGGCTCACCTCGGTCACAAGTTTTCTACTGTGGCTTTATTACAGTTCATTTCTGATCGTGACAGTAGGTATAAAATTATTCATTTGAGATACTGTTTTTAAGCGATATTATTCAAGTAATTTCCATTTAAGAAATTAGGGGCTTACCTGGTGGCGCAGTGGTTGAGAGTCCACCTGCCAATGCAGGGGACATGGGTTTGTGCCCCGGTCTGGGAAGATCCCACATGCCGCGGAGCGGCTGGGCTCGTGAGCCATGCCGCTGAGCCTGTGCGTCCAGAGCCTGTGCTCTGCAACGGGAGAGGCCACAACAGTGAGAGGCCTGCATACCGCAAAAAAAAAAAAAAAAAAAAAAAAGAAAGAAATTAGAGGGTGGTAATTGTACAAATCAAAAACAAATGGAGGGGGCTTCCCTGGGTGGTGCAGTGGTTAAGAATCTGCCTTCCAATGCTAGGGGACACGGGTTCGAGCCCTGGTCCGGGAATCCTACGTGCCGCGGAGCAACTAAGCCCGTGCGCCACAACCACTAAGCCTGCGCTCTAGAGCCCGTGAGCCACAACTACTGAGCCTGCGCTCTAGAGCCCACGAGCCACAACTACTGAGGCCTGCGTGCCTAGAGCCCGTGCTCTGCAACAAGAGAAGCCACCGCAATGAGGAGCCCACGCACGGCAATGAAGAGTAGCTCCCGCCCACCGCAGCCAGAGAAAGCCCGCACACAGCAACCAAGACCCAACGCAGCCAAAAATAAATAAATTAAATAAATAAATTTAAAAAACAAAAAACAAATGGAGGAAGCTGTAGTTTTCAACAAATGATGCTGAGAACATAGGTTCTTTGGGGGGGAAAAAGTCTTTATTGTGCAAGTTAAACTCTAGATGAGTAAAAATTTTTAAAAATTGTCATATTAAGGGGCTTCCCTGGTGGCGCAGTGGTTGAGAGTCCGCCTGCCGATGCAGGGGACACGGGTTCGTGCCCCGGTCCGGGAAGATCCCACATGCCGCGGAGCGGCTGGGCCTGTGAGCCATGGCTGCTGAGCCTGCGCGTCCGGAGCCTGTGCTCCGCAATGGGAGAGGCCACAACAGTGAGAGGCCCGCGTACCGCAAAAAAAACAAACAAAAAAATTGTCATATTAAGATGAACTAAAAGACCAGAAGAAAATATGTATAATTATGTATTTAATTATGTATTCCATAAACAGCTTTTCTATGCCTAAAATCAGTGAGGCACTGTTAGGCATTAATAGAGAAACACTTAACATAGTAGAAAAATAAGCTAAAGTTAGCCTAATTTACAAAAAACTGTCCAAGGTACAATACTCTTAATTTATTTTATTTATTTTTATTTATGGCTGTGTTGGGTCTTTGTTGCTGCACACAGGCTTTCTCTAGTCGTGGCGAGCAGGGGCTACTCTTCGTTGCAGTGCGCGGGCTTCTCATTGCAGTGGCTTCTCTTGTTGCAGAGCATGGGCTCTAGGCACGCGGGTTTCAGTAATTGTGGCACGCGGCTCAGTAGTTGTGGCTCGCGGGCTCTAGAGTGCAGGCTCAGTAGTTGTGGCGCACGGGCTTAGTTGCTCCGCGGCTTGCGGGTGGATTCTTAACTACTGCGCCACCAGGGAAGTCCTAAAGTACCCTTTTTAAATGGTTCTGGGAAAGTTGCACAATAACATTTGCTAGTATATTGTGAGTTAGCTCTTCTAGAAGTGCAAATGGGAGTATCAACTGATAGAACCTTCTTAGAAAGCAATTTTTAGTAGGTTTTGAGAACCTTAAAAGTATTTACTTTCAGAGTCAGAATTTTTTGGCTGTGTTGTTTCATGTCTCTGACTCTGTTCTGAGAAAGTCACTCAAGATACACGTTGTTCCCAGATTAGTATTTCATTGTTATTCTTAGGAGTGATAATTAGAATCAGCAACATTTTCAGTAAGGTTTGCACTAAATGAATTATTGTTTATCCATAAAATGGAATGGTATATGCTCTGTTAAGAGTTTAAAGAATATTTAATGTCATAGGAATATACTCAGTAAAAGTGTACTCATCTAAATGGAATTCCTGGTGTGTACATATGGAGATACTTCTGGAGGTGGGATTATGTGGTGGAAGTTGTAGTGTGTCTTCCAGACCCCACCTCCCCCATTCAGGACTGATGGCACTAATCCTCCAGTTTCTATGAGTGTCAGAGGCTCCCTTGCCCAGGGTCTTTCCCCTTCCTTGGGGAGGCCTGTCCCAGCTCCAGAATTTCTTCGGTGCATCTGTGGCAGCTGTTGATTCCCCCTTTGCAGAATCCTGCCCCCTCACAGTTCACAGCTGTTGTTATTGGGAGTGCTTGCCAGTAAGCCTGTGTGCGACTCTGAGTCTGTTCCTTGGATATTTGACCTATAACAGATTACAAATGATTTCTGCCTTTTTTCTTATAAATTGTGTGATTTCTTCTGTTTAAAATCAGGGTTGTTGGGACTTCCCTGGTCGTCCAGTGGGTAAGACTCCAAGCTCCCAATGCAGGTGGCCTGGGTTCGATCCCTGGTCGGGGAACTAGATCCAGCACGCATGCCACAACTAAGAAGCCCCACATACCACAACTAAAAGCCCTCATGCTGCAACTAAAGGATCCCAGATGCTGCAACGAAGATCATGCGTGCCGCAACTGAGACCCGGTGCAGCCAAAATAAATAAATAAATAAATATCAAAAAATAAAATCAGGGTTGTAAACTATCTGTTAGAAAAGAGAGGTCCCTTAAAAAAAATGGGGACTCTGTTGTGTATATGATAACTTAAGGTCAAAACTAGGAACTTCACCTCGTCCACATTAGGTATTAAGGCAGGTCGAGTGATAAGATTTTTTATTCATCCAGCAGAAACAGTGCTTTTAAACATCTGTACATAACATAAGATTTCCTATTTGTGTATTTCAGTGTAAAGAACTGGCCAAGTCCAAGGCGGAAGTGGCCTGCATCGCAGTGTATGAAACAGACGTATTTGTTGTTGGAACAGAGAGAGGACGTGCTTTTGTCAACACCAGAAAGGATTTTCAGAAAGATTTCGTAAAATACTGTAAGTATTGTATTTTTATCTTCGGTATTTCATAAATATTAAACCTAAATATTTATAGATAGCACATAGTATTTTCTTCTAAAGCTGAATGAGATTTATACCCAAAAAGACTTTCTGGAGTCCATGGAGACATTTCAGGATGCTCAAAGTGAATCACTGACATGGTAACATATTAGGGGAAATACTGAAGAGCTTAAGAAAAATGGTAAATGTTTATTGTACCGTGCTCCTTGCTTGACATTACTCTGGATTAGTGAAACATGTTAGAAGGTACAGAAATGTCAAACTTATTAAAATTTCTTATTCAGATAAGCAGGTCTTTCCCTGATACATGTTTGGTGGGTTGGGAAAAAAAAAAGTTTTTGTCTGTGCATTAAATTTGAGTAAGCATGAAGCAAAGTTAAACAGGTCTTCTTGACTCCCTCAGTGGAATCATCTTATCCTCTGTCCTCAGTCAGTTTTGTGATCCTCCATCAGGAGTTCATCCAAGTAGTGTACTTATTTGATACCAGAACAAATGTAGTAGAGAAATTTACTGTAGGGTGTTAATACCTAGGACTTCTCGCAGTGTGACAGTTTTCGTATGTGTTTAACGTGCCACTCTCCATAGGTTTTATGTTAACTCAGTGATACAGCATTTTCTTAAACATGTCTATCAGCATATAATATGTATGTCTTTAAGATCCAAACTTAAATTTCCATTATCCAGTTAGATCCAATTCATGATACAACAAGCAGATAATGGGTGACTAAAAATAGTTTACTTAATTCATTAATTTTAATTCTCAATTGTATTTTTTTTCAATTTTTTTTTTTTTTGCGGTACGCGGGCCTCTCACTGTTGTGGCCTCTCCCGTTGCGGAGCACAGGCTCCAGACGTGCAGGCTCAGCGGCCATGGCTCAAGGGCACAGCCACTCCGCGGCATGTGGGATCTTCCCAGACCAGGGCACGAACCCGTGTCCCCTGCATCAGCAGGCGGACTCCCAACCACTGCGCCACCAGGGAAGCCCTTCAATAGTATTTTTAAAACACATATCCCCTCCACTGTAAAACATCCCTCCCCGCACCACCCCCCCCCCGCCCGCTATAATCTTTTGAGCTTTATGGTAGCAATCTGTTTAAATTTTTTTCCATTATTTCTTATCATTTTGAGAATTTTTAAGACTTTGATTATGTTTATATATTTAAATTTATATTAATAATGTTGCTTTGATTATGTGTATATCAGTTGCCATCTGTCCTATGAATACTGTAATCCAACTGGCAGCTGTGTTTACGTTTCAGTTCCCTATACTGTCTTGCTAATGTGGTTCTTCAGTGGTTAGAACTAAGCATTAGGGGAATTGTCCTCAGTTGCAAATTGTAGTCCCTGCCTATTAGTATTCATTCTTTTTTTTGTTACCAATAATTTGATGCCACAGAGAATAATCTTTGGATATAATTCTTAAGTTCCTAATATTTGTTTCTATAAATTATTCTGCAGACAAGGATCAGTAGTTGTCTCCTGCAACTAAATCAATAGGTGTATAAGTCAGTTTTTTTTTTTTTTAATTTATTTATTTATTTTTGACTGCGTTGGGTCTTCGTTGCTGCGCGCAGGCTTTCTCTAGTTGTGGTGAGCAGGGGGGCTACTCTTCGTTGCAGTGTGCAGGCTTCTTGTTGCAGTGGCTTCTCTTGTTGTGGAGCATGGGCTCTAGGTGTGCGGGCTTCAGTAGTTGAGGCATATGGGTTCAGTAGTTGTGGCTCGCGGGCTCTAGAGCGCAGGCTCTGTAGTTGTGGCACACGGGCTTAGTTGCTCCGTGGCATGTGGGATCTTCCCGGACCAGGGCTCAAACCCGTGTCCCCTGCATTGGCAGATGGATTCTTAACCACTGTACCACCATGGAAGTCCCTATGAGTCAGTTTTAGAAATTCTTGGAAGAAAATTCTAAGCTCTCTTTCAGAGTTTTGAAAAGCACTGTCCAATAGAAATAACGTAATGTAAATCACTTAGGTAATTTAAAATTTTCTAATAAAAAGTAAGGAGAAACAAATAATTCATTGTAGTCGTATTTTAAACTGGTGTCTAAAACATCATTCAACATGTAATCAATATAAAAAATTATCAGTGGGGTATTTTGCACACTGTTTTTTGTACTGAGTCTTCAAAATCTAGTGTATATTGTAAACTTACAACACATCTTAATTCGGACTGGTCACATTTCAAGTGCTCAGTAACCACAGGTGTTTAGTGGCTATTGTGTTAAACTTTGCAACAAGAATGTTTTTTGTAGTGATAATCTTGCCATATTTAAGTTTGTAGTTAGTCTTAAGGTATCTTTCCATTTTAAAACTACTGTTATCTAATTTTTACTTTGTAGAATGGTTATAGCTACTCTTATTTCAGAGATAATCACCGTTTCTTATTATTTCCATTCAAGTCATTTATGTCTTTTAGGTGTTTATGTTTTAATTTTTAATTTTTTAACAATTTTATTTATTTTTATTTTGGCTGCGTTGGGTCTTCGTTGCTGTGTGCGGGCTTTCTCTAGTTGAGGCGAGCGGGGGCTACTCTTCGTTGTGGTGCATGGCCTTCTCATTGCGGTGGCCTCTCCCACTTCGGAGCACGGGCTCTAGGTGTGTGGGCCTCAGCAGTTGCTTGCAGGTGGGCTCCAGAGTGCAGGCTCAGTAGTTGTGGCGCATGGGCTTAGTTGCTCCGTGGTACGTGGGATCTTCTCAGACCAGGGATCGAACCCGCTTCCCCTGCATTGGCAGGTGAGCTCCCACCCACTGCACCACCAGGGAAGCCCCTAGGTGTTTATTTTATTTATTTATTTATTTTGCGGTATGCGGGCTTCTTTCTCAGTGTTGTTGTGGCCTCTCCCGTTGCGGAGCACAGGCTCCGGACGCGCAGGCTGAGCGGCCATGGCTCACGAGCCTAGCCGCTCCGCGGCATGTGGGATCTTCCCGGATCGGGGCTTGAACCCGTGTCCCCTGCATTGGCAGACGGACTCTCAACCACTGCGCCACCAGGGAACCCTAGGTGTTTATTTTTAAAGTTCCTCCTCCTCCCTTTCCTTTCTGTCAAATCATAAATGTTAGTATTAGGAAAAAAAATTCTTAATAAAAAATCAAATATTGAGATAATGGATATGGACCTTATATATCATTAATATTTTACAGGTGTTGAGGAAGAAGAAAAGGCTGCAGAGATGCATAAAATGAAATCAACAACCCAGGCGAATCGGATGAATGTCGATGCTGTAGAGATTGAAACACTCAGAAAAACAGTTGAGGACTATTTCTGCTTTTGCTATGGTAGGGTTATACACTTGAATTTTCTAAAAGATACGTTATACAGTTGACTTTTCTAAAGGGCAGATCACATAATTGACTTAACATTCATGTAACATACTTTTACAAATGAATGGGTTAATTCCCAAATATTGGGTTAACATTACAGATGACCTTTCTTCTTTTTTTTTTTTTTTTTTTTTTTTGATAAAGTAGATTTCATGGAAATGACCTTACTTTCTAGTTCCAGTTTGTGGGAGCCCAGAAATAAATGTAGCTGTTAGAGGTTTTGTTTTGTTTTTAATTAAAGAGCAGTTTTAAGGTTCACAGCAAAATTAAGAGGAGGGTACAGAGATTTCCCACATGACCCTGCCCGGCACATGCATATCTTCCCCACTGTCAGCATCCCCACCAGAGAAACTACAGGACACATCACAGATACCTAAAGAGGGCTGTTTATGTTTGACATGCGTGCTGGTCTTACCAAATCCCTGGGAAAAACCACCTTTTGTTAGTCTAATTATGCAGTAAACAGCTCTTTTTAAGAATAAGGGAAAGAGGGGGAGGATATAGGTTGCACTGTGAGGTTGTAGGTAAAACTCAACTCTGGGGAACAGAGTTTCTAGCATGTGTGGGCTCACTGATACAGACAGCTGATAGGATATATTCATTTGTGAATGTAGCATGTGTTTATCTAATAAGTTTTCAATGAGAATATTAGCCAAAAACTGCCTGGTATGTTATGATAACACTTGGGTTTGTCAGGGTTCCATGTTCTGAGGCTGAATTGCATATGAAAAGATTGTGTTATACCAGGGTGGGGCTGTTGTTCCTTTCCTTTTGCATGGGTTTTATATAAGTGTTTTATATCTTTTTCATTTTGGCCTTTTGAATTCATTTCAGGTTTAGACTTCTGCTAACGTGGGAATAGGGCCCTATAGTATTTGAATGTAGTTTTGAAATCAGATATTACAAAAATATGAATGCCGGGAAATTCCCTGGTGGCCTAGTGGTTAGGATTTCGGGCTTTCACTGTCGTGGCCTGGATTCAATTCCTGGTTGGGGAACTGAGATCTTGTAAGCCGCGTGGCCAAAAAAACCCAAAAAACCAAAAACAAAACCCACGAATGCCATCTATTAAGCCATGATAACTAATGCTGGTTTAGTTTTTTCAAATCTTAACCATTTAATGATTATCCTTTTTTTTTTTTTACCTCATCCCTGTCTCTTAACCTCAGGGAAAGCTCTAGGCAAATCAACAGTGGTACCTGTTCCATATGAAAAGATGCTACGAGATCAGTCAGCTGTGGTGGTGCAGGGGCTTCCAGAAGGAGTATCCTTTAAACATCCTGAAAATTATGATCTTGCAACCCTGAAGTGGATTTTGGAGAACAAAGCAGGGATTTCATTTATCATTAAGAGGTGAAGTACTTTTTCCCTTGCCCTCAACAGTTTATTCCTATAAGGTTGAATATTTAAGTTATGTTAATATGTTTTAAAAATTCTTCTTTACTGTAGAAGCCATTTAAATTTATGCTTTATGATAATTTTGTATATTTACGTATAGTTTTTTGTTTTGTTTTAATGCAGACCTTTCCTAGAGCCAAAGAAGCTCCTAGGTAAGTGATTGTTTTGCTTACATGATAACAGGATGGGTTCCTAAACCTGTTGTGTCAAATTTAATACATTTTAATGATTTCTCCTTTATTTTCTTTGAGAATATGTTGTAAGGCGTTTTAGAGTGGAGTGTTATGGTGTTTATATAAACCAGCGAAAAGTCATTGAGCTGAAAAACCAGAGACTTGTTTTTTGTTTTCAACTCAGCTGCTTGCTTTATGATGTATTCAAGGTTTTATGTTTGCAATGTGTAGGGTCATATCCTGGATCTGCCCTCATTTCCCAGAATTATGAGTGATTTAATTTACATAGTGTTCACTGAGCAGGCACGGAAATATTGGGGATAAGATTGGGTGAAGAGGGGATACAAAACCATGTATAAGCATTAAAGCGTTTTAGTGCTGGTAGTCTAGTGGTGGAGATAAAAACCTGTAAAGTCACCACAAGGAGAGCACAGTGTACACATTGTAGGAATGGTTAGTGGAGGTTCGTTGGAGGAAGCCCAGGAAGATGTTAATGAGGAAGAGGGCATTAAGATGGATCCTTGAAGAAAGAAGAGGATTTCAATAGGACTTCCTTCTGGGAAGGCCAGACATTCCATTTGAAGGGAAAAGGGATATTTAGAAGACTAGTACCCTTTGGAGCCAGGGTTATTTGAGACTTTTAAAAGGAAATAACCGTTGTCATTGGCAACCCCTTAAGCAACGTAAACATGAAAGGGCAAAATAATATATAGACACCCAAGTGTATATTGTTTTCTGATAAGTAACCTTTGTTATTTTCACCATGATGAAAAGATTAATATATATATATATTTTTTAATAAATTTAATTTTTGGCTGAATTGGGTCTTCGCTGCTGCACGCGGGCTTTCTCTGGTTGCAGTGAGCGGGGGCTACTCTTTATTGTGGTGGGCAGGCTTCTCATTGTGGTGGCTTCTCTTGTTGCAGAGCACAGGCTCTAGGCACGCAGGCTTCAGTAGTTGTGGCACACGGGCTTCAGTAGTTGTGACTCGCGGGCTCTAGAGCACAGGCTCAGTAGTTGGGGCGCACGGGCTTAGTTGCTCCGCGGCATGTGGGATCTTCCCGGATCAGGGCTCGAACCCGTGTCCCCTGCATTGGCAGGCGGATTCTTAACCACTGCGCCACCAGGGAAGCCCGAAAAGATTAATATTTTAGAAGCCTTGTTGAGGTATAGTTGACATGCCATAAAGTTCACACATTTTAATTATATAGTCCCTGTAGTATATTATTGGAATTGCTTTGGCAACTTAGTTGACCCTGTTTATTTCTGGACTTTCTACACAGTTAGTCATGTTGTATGTAAATCAAGATAGTTTACTTTGCAATCTGAATGCTTTTTACTTTTTAATTTTGTTGCGCTGGCAAGGATGTCCAATGCAGTATTGAGTAGAAGTGGCCGTAGCATACATCGCCTTGTTCTTGATACTAGGTGGAAGGCATTCAGGCTTTCACCATTATGATGTTAGCTGTTGGTTTTTGTATACGCCTGTTTTAAGATTGAGAAAGCGTAGATTTATTTGTCATATTTAAATTAAAATTCACTTTTTTGTGCTCAGTATTTTTTTCCCTGAAGTACTCTAAGTAAACTTAAGTGTCCTTAGTTTGCTATTTGTATTTTATGAGGTCTTTGATTCTAGAAACTTGTTCTGAAACATTGGGGCCTGGTGGTTAATTAAAGAATATTTCTAGGGCTTCCCTGGTGGCGCAGTGGTTGAGAGTCTGCCTGCCAATGCAGGGGACACGGGTTCGCGCCCCGGTCCGGGAAGATCCCACATGCTGTGGAGTGGCTGGGCCGGTGAGCCATGGCCGCTGAGCCTGCGTGTCTGGAGCCTGTGCTCCGCAGCGGGAGAGGCCACAGCAGTGAGAGGCTCGTGTACCGCGAGAAAAAAAAAAAAAAAAAAAGAATATTTCTATAGGGTGTTTTATATTAGAGTTGTCCAAGTGGGTGGGTTTGTATGACTCAGGTCTTTTGCCTTACCAACTTTCAAAGTAATTGAAAAGTTGCAATTGTAGTGGGATTGTATTTTCCAGTGTAAAAAATTTTTAACAGGCTTATTGAGATACAATTGACATACAGTAAACTACACTTATTTAAAGTGTACAGTTAAGTTTTGACACATGAATATTCTGTGAAAACCATCACTGCAATCAGGGTAATGAAACATCCTTCACCCACAGGCTTCCTCACACCCCTTGGTAATTCTTCTTTTCTTCTCTCTGCCTCATCCCCAGGCAATCACTCATCTTCTTGTCATCAGCATAGATGTGTCTGCATTTTCTAGATTTTTTTTTTTTAATAGAAATGGAATCTTATAGTATGTACTCTTTTTTGTTTGTTTTGTGATTTTTGCATGTTTCATGGATCAGTAGTTATTGTTTTATTGCTGATTAGTGCTCACTGTATAGTTACACTACAATTTGTTTTCTCATTGACTTGCCCATGAATATTTGGGTTTCCATTTCTTGGCAGTTATAAAGAAAGCCACTATGATATTTGAGGGCAGGTTTTTATGTGGATATATATTTTCATTTCTCTTGGGTAAATACCTGAAAGGGAATAGTGAGATCATATGGTAGTTAGTTACATATTTACCTTTTTAAGACCCTGACAAACTGGTTTTCAATGTGGTTGTTCCAGTTTACGCTCCCACCAGCAGTGTGTGAATTCTAGTTGTTCTACATCTTTGTCATCATTTGGGCGGGGTGGGGGGGTCAGTCTTTCCTCTTTTATTTTCACAAACATAAAATTCCCTATTTTATGTTGTGTAATTCAGTGGGTTTTAGGATATTTATAAGACGTACAACTATCACCCTGTCTCATCACCTCAAGAAGAACACTGTATCTGTTAGCAGTTACTGTTTTCCAGTTCTTCTGATCCAGATCTACTCTTAATAGAAATCTGGCATCATTTATACATCGGTATTGTCTTATTCAGTAATAGTGTATTGGTGTATTTGTTTCACTGATAAGAATAAGAGCTTTCTCATTAAAGGGAGGGTTCTGGAGGGTTGAGGGGATAAAAGCTGTTAGATGATTATCATCCCCATTTACCTTCCTTATAGGGGAGAACGAAGGACACTCTTAAACTAACACCATACTCATTCTGATGACCCAGAGCTGTGAACTCCCTTCCCCAGGTCATTCTGTATTTAGGACCTTTGAAAATATTAGTCATACTTCAAGTACTGGAAGAATCTAAATCTAATTTTCTTTGTACATAGGTGGTCGAGTGACGGTAACAGATGCTGAAAGGTCAATGCTATCTCCAGGTGGAAGGTAAAGCATATCTCATCAGTACTAATGAACCTGTACAACTCAGCAAGTTTTAGTGTTTAGATTATTGAGGTATTAGAATATTAAAAAGCACTGTGTCACACATCTCGATGTTTAATAATGCAGTCGAATCCTTTGGAGGTCCTGTGAAAATGCACTTTTTGACTTAGTAGTTTTGAATGGTAATAGTTCCTGGGTGAAATTGATGTGATTGGTCTGAGGACCACGTTGTGAGTAGGAACGCCTTATAGTAAAAACACGGGATTTGCTACTCGGTGTTGTTTTATTATACTTTTCCCTCCCATATGGTTGATTGGAATTAAAGTACTAAATTCAGTTGACAGGTTATTTATGCAAGAAGTAAATATGTAAATTTTAAAGTGAGTCAGTTTTGCATTGAGCTTGGTCAGGTGAATGAGTTTATACAGTGAGTTCCAGGACATTTGAGCACGGTGTGAGTGGCCCTCACAATGCAGAGCTTCATCAGGGCTTCTTTTCCTTTCAGTTGTGGCCCCATCAAAGTGAAAACTGAACCCACAGAAGATTCTGGTATGTACTTGTGCTTTTAGACTCAATTATGAAATGTAAGAAGCCTTTTCCTTAATGTAGAAGGTTGTATTTTGACTCATTACTTATTGCTTTGGTGAGAAGTAGACAGAACAAATTCATTCCAAAGGTGACGTCGTTAATGTTACTGTATTATACTAAAACCCCAAGATAGTAATTTGTTTGACAAAGTGGTAGCTAGAAATTCATTGCTAATTACACATTTATAGACAAAATTTATTAATAGTTTTTTCCAATTACACAGGAATAATAATAAATGTCATCTAGTCCTATAGTGCTTTTTACAAAAATCAATATAATATCGTCTTGACTCTGCCTTTTCCCATTGCATTGCCATTTTTTTTTTTTACTCCCCAGGGAAACTGTCTTTAACTCTAAGCTGTTTTTGGTATTTAATTCTTTATTTTCATTTTTATTATTTATTTAAAAAATTTTATTAGCATATAGTTGATTTACAATGTTAGTTTAGGTGTACAGCAAAGTGAATCAGTTATACATACACATATATCCACTCTTTTTCAGATTTTTTTTTTTTTTTTATGGCTGTGTTGGGTCTTAGTTGCGGCATGCAGGATCTTTTTTGTTGAGGTGTGCAGGCTCTTCATTGTGGCGTGCGGGCTTCTCTCTAGTTGTGGTGTGCGGGTTTTTTTTTTTTTTCCTGTCTCTCTAGTTGTGTGCGGGCTCTAGTCTGCTTCACGTGAGCTCGGTACTTGTTGCACGTGGCCTTAGTTGCCCAACCAGGGATGGAACCCGCATCCCCTGCATTGGAAGGCAGATTCTTTACCACTGGACCAGCAGGGAAGTCCCTTTTTTTAGATTCTTTTCCCATATTTAGATCCATTCCCATTACAAAGTATTGCTTAGTAATTCTTTATTTTTATATGTCATTCTCATACTATTTCATATACTTTTCTTTTTATAAATTTATTTATTTATTTTTGGCTGCATTGGGTCTTTGTTGCTGTGTGCGGGCTTTCTCTAGTTGCGGTGAGCGGGGGCTACTCTTCATTGTGGTGCGCGGTATTCTCATTGTGGTGGCTTTTCTTGTTGTGGAGCACGGGCTCTAGGCGCGTGGGCTTTGGTAGTTGTGGCGAGCAGATTCAGTAGTTGTGGCTCGCGGGCTCTAGAGTGCAGGCTCAGTAGTTGTGGCGCACGGGCTTGGTTGCTCCGTGGCATGTGGGATCCTCCCGGACCAGGGCTCAAACCCGTGTCCCCTGCACTGGCAGGCGGATTCTTAACCACTGCGCCACCAGGGAAGTCCTGTGGCTTTTCTTTTCTTTTTTTTTTTTTTTTTTTTTTTTAACATCTTTATTGGGGTATAATTGCTTTACAATGGTGTGTTAGTTTCTGATTTATAACAAAGTGAATCAGCTATACATATACATGTGCTCCCATGTGTCTTCCCTCTTGCGTCTCCCTCCCTCCCACTCTCCCCCTCCCACCCCTCCAGGCTGTCCCAAAGCCCCGAGCTTATATCCCTGTGCCTTGCGGCTGCTTCCCCCTAGCTATCTACCTTACTACGTTTGTTAGTGTGTATATGTCCGTGACTCTCTCTCGCCCTGTCAAAACTCACCCTTCCCCCTCCCCTTATCCTCAAGTCCGTTCTCCAGTAGGTCTGCGCCTCTATTCCTGTCTTATCCCTAGGTTCTTCATGACATTTTTTCCCCTTAAATTCCATATATGTGTGTGGCTTTTCTTTTCTTAATGATGTCCTTTGAAGCCTAGGAGTTTTAAATTTTGATCCAGTTTTCCAAGTTTTTCTTCTGTCACTTTTTTTTTTTTTGGCGGTAAGCGGGCTTCTCACCGCCGTGGCCTCTCCTGTTGTGGAGCACAGGCTCCGGACGTGCAGGCTCAGTGGCCATGGCTCACGGGCCCAGCCGCTCCGCGGCATGTGGGATCTTCCCGGACCGGGGCACGAACCCGCATCCCCTACATCAGCAGGCGGACTCCCAACCACTGTGCCACCAGGGAAGCCCTCTTCTGTCACTTTTGCCTTTGGTGTTACATCTAGAAAATCTTTGCCCAACCTAAAGTCATAACGATTTTTATATTTATGCTTTCTTCCTGAATTTATAGTTTTAACTCTTGTATTTTGGTCTAAGAGCCATTTTAAGTTAATTTCTGTGCATGTTGTGATGTAAGGGTCTAAATTTATCTATCATTTATCACATTTATCATGTGAATATCCTGTTGTCCGAGCATCATTTGTTGAAAAGATACCCTTTCTCCATTGGATTGCCTTATTGGCATGTTTGTCAAAAATCAATTGACCAAGTTTACTTCTGCACGTTCAACTCTATTCCATTGAACTCTAATGCCTATTCTTAGGCCAGTACCATACTGTATTTCATGTAGGTTTTTTAAAAAAAATTATTTATTTTGTATTTTATTTATTTTTGGCTGCATTGGGTCTTCGTTGCTGCACATGGGCTTTCTGTAGTCGCGGCGAGCGGGAGCCACTCTTCGTTGCGGTGCACGGTCTCCTCATTGGCGGTGGCTTCTCTTGTTGCGGAACACGGAGCTCTAGGCACGTGGGCTTCAGTAGTCGTGGCACGTAGGCTCTAGAGCGCAGGTTCAGTAGTTGTGGCACACGGGCTTAGTCGCTTCGTGGCATGTGGGATCTTCCCAGACCAGGGCTCGAACCCATGTCCCCTGCATTGGCAGGCTGATTCTTAACCACTGTGCCACCAGGGAAGCCCTTCATGTAGTTTTAAGGTTTGGTTTTATTTGTTGCCTATTAACGTGGAAAATGAGAATATAATTACTTTACCACTTGTTTCCAATACTTCTTCCCTTTTTCCCACTTTTATCATAGAGGTAAATTGATTTTTACTATTCAGGTTCTTTTAGAACTGAGCATTGTCTTGGACATTTTTTTTTTTTTTTTTTTTTTTTTTTTTGTGGTACGTGGGCCTCTCACTGTTGTGGCCTCTCCTGTTGCGGAGCACAGGCTCCGGACACACAGGCTCAGCGGCCATGGCTCATGGGCCCAGCCGCTCTGCGGCATGTGGGATCTTCCCGGACCGGGGCACGAACCCGTGTCCCCTGCATCGGCAGGCGGACTCTCAACCACTGCGCCACCAGGGAAGCCCTGTCTTGGACATTTAATGTTTGCTTTCTTGCCATGTTCCATTTCTAGGGCAGAGTATTTTTGCTTATTTTAAAAACATACAGGTCTTCCTGACTTGATTACAATTTTATTGTGATAATTTACTGTTACTCTGTTTCTATGATAAGAGTCAGAATGAAAGCAACTCCATCTTTTAAAAATAATATATAATTTTTAAAGGTCATCATATTATTACTAGGGATATATTTTTAAATTAGTCTTGGTGATTGGTAAGGAAAAAATGGATTTTTACAGTTTTTTCTTACTAAAGGCACATATAAACTATGATGTCTCCTGTTCGACCTCTTGCAGAGGATGGATGCCAATTGGTATTACGTTGTGTTACATCTGAATTCTCACTGTTGCAGGACCTGTCACTGTGGGGCTTTTGCTGTACTCTTGGATTACTTCAGAAATTATCTTATGCAGTGAATTTCAGATTTAGAGTTCATCTAGGAACACGAGGATGATTTTATTAGAAAAATCTCTTAATTCACTTATGTTATTGAACTAATTACAAATAATATATCATTTAGGTAGATGATGAAAGGCAGCAGAAATTCTTAACATGATTGGGTGGAATATTATGTATAATTGTAAACGCCACTCGTGTTTAATAGTGAACCACAGGAAGCACTCCTCGTAAGACACTAGCACATTCTCATGTTTCTTACCAGTGTTCCAGATGTCCAAACCATTACAAATAAGAGTAAGTAATTAGAAAATGCAGTGTACCATTAACTTTTACAGGTGATATGATTATGTATACAGAACACTAAAGAGAATCAACTAGAAAACTCCTAAAAACAAAACATCCATAATCTATTCTACTTCAAGAAGTGTTAAAAAGTCTGTGTTAAAGTGTTAAAAAGATAATAACAACTTAGATTAAAAGTGATTGAAAAAAAATTTAATAATCCTTTGAAAGCTTTCTAAGCAATAAAATTTGACTAGGGGAAAATTCCAAAAATTTCATATGGCAGAATCAGCCAAAATGTATCAAAGGATATGGAAGAAACAGGGAATGGCTATTTGCAAGACAAATGACAAGGGGTTGTTTTACTTGACTTACAAAGAGCTAATCCAAGAAATAAATGACCAAAGATTCAAGAGAAGATGCTCAGTTTAGTTAAAGAAATGGAGATAAAAATCCAAGAAAGATAAAGTTTTGCACTCAGCAGATTGGCAGACATTAAATTCTGCTTATACCCAGTCTCAGTAAGGGTGTAGAGAAACAGGCAGTTTTAAAAATTCTTGATGTGTGTAATAATTATTGCTGTCTTATGGAGGATACTTTGGTAATATCTCTCATTTGGAGATGCACATGTTCTTTGACCCATTGCTGCTTTGCAAAAAGAGCAATTAACCCACAACTCCATTAGTGAATTCTGTGTTGTCTTTGAACACAGTGAGGCAATAGGTCTGTATCCACTGATGCACAAGTATCTATAAGACAGACTACTTGTTAGCTAGAGAAAAGCTAGATGTGATGAAAGAAATGAACAATATTGTAATGCCTTAAGCTTTGTATTTAAAAATGTTACATTTTGAAATTATTGCAAGCTAATAAAAAACCTGCATGTATAATATAAGGACCTTTTTCCTGTGCCAATGTGATACCCTATCTTTTTTTTTCTTGGTGGGGAGGGAAAAGCAAGAACACCAGGGATCTTTCCCAAAGCAGTGTCTCCCCTGTCACTCTTTTAGCTACTTCAGCCTGTGATTCTTAGAAGCAAGGATATTGTCCCACATTACTACAATATAATCATCAAAATAAGGAAGATAAATTACTCCTAATTCTCAAACCCTTTTCAAGTTTTGGGTTTGTTGGTTTGTTTGTTTCCCCATTAATGGCTTCTTCAGCTTTCTCAGGCTTTTCTGGTCTTCTATGACCATGACACTTTTGAAGGAAGTATCTGATAGTTCCTCATGATTAGATTCATGTAATGCGTTTTTTGCAAGAATAGCACAGAAACGATGCCGTTTTTTTTTTTCTCCTTTCATATCAGATGGAAGTTGTTTTCTGTTTATCCCTTTACTGAAGATATTATTTATGTGACCAGAGTTAGTTTTTCTAGGCTTCTCCACTGTAATTTCTTTATATTAATTGTATTTCCTTTGTAATTATTATATCCATGAGAGTTTCTCTGAGACTATGGAAATATATACCACTCATCAAACTTCCACTTAAAATTAATTCATGTATATTAGAGTACACTCTTTCTATTTTATAGTATATTTCTGTCTTATTCATTATATTACAGTTCATTATTATCATTATTTATTTTGATTTGCAAATAGTCCTTGCTTTGGCCATTGGGAACCACTTCAAGATGTCCCCCGTGTCTTTCCTTGTTTGTAAATATCCCCATTGTTTTTAGAGAACTTTTAATTTTTTGCTAAGCAAGGTTGTTAGGGTTCATCTTATTCTTTCCCTAATCCAGCACTAGAGTCAGCCCTGGTTCCTCACTGTGGAGAGTGTTATTTATTAAGAAACCATAACCTAGGTGTTAGATGTTCTTATTGCAGTTGGGATGTCATTGCTTCTAAGTGGACAAAGCTAGGGTATCTGTTTATTTGTATTTACATACACATAATTATATACATACGTACATCCATTTACATCTATGTTTTTTTCATGCCCATATCTTCAGTTCCACTCTTGACACCCCAAGGTTTTTTCCCTCCCTTTCCTAGAGAGTATTCTTTGTCGCAGTTAGAATCATAGCAACCAGATATTCTCAGTATGTTTACGTACTTCGTTTAAGCCATGTCTTATTGCCAGCCTCCTTGCCTTGCTGACACTTTGACACTCTTGGTTGGACTGTCACCACTCCACTCATGCTTGTCCCCCATTTGTCTCAGTCTCCCAGACCTGTTACTCAGTTTCCTCTCCCCACTCATATAGTCTCATTCTGCTATCCTGCTTTGGACCATCAAACCTCCCCGATGCAGCTGCCTATCTTGGTCAGCGTAATCTAATGGCATTTGGAATGAATTGGTGGGGTAAGGAGAAAGAGAATTCTGTGTGTATGAGTATATGTGAGTGAATGAATGAGACCTTTTATGTATGTTATTTTTAGGGAGGTCTGCAAGACAGGCAGTGTTGAATTCTCCTTTTTGGGAATAAGTATTTGAATCTATTACTCTATTTGTTTTACGGAAGTTTTTTTCTTTCCCCCCTTTTTTCCATGTCACAGGAAATTTCGATTCTCTGTTTAGTTTTTAGTTTATTGTGCTGAAATCACCGTTTCGCAGCTCTTCTCCCCTTTATTTATATATTCCTTTCCTGAATAGTTTGCATCCAAAAATAAACATGCTGACTGGAGAAAAATCATATTTTTGGAATTCTTTATCCATCTTAAGTATAGATATAATAGTACACATCACTATCATAGAGATTATTTTTTCTGCCTTACACTTTGTCTTTATATTCCTTTGTGTGTATGTGTGTCTTAACTTTTCTTGCAGTTTCTTTTAAAATTTCCATTTTATTTTATTTTTTATATTTCTTGGGTATAACAGTTGTGGTCTATTTAGGAGAAAACAGCCATACCAGTTATTTGAACCATACCAGTTATTATTATGGAAAAAATTTACAGATTAATTAGTTGTAATAAAAAGGACTATATACTAAGGTATCATGTAAGTAATGACTCAAGGAATTGGCTGCCACCCCTAAAACTTCGCTTCTGATTTCTAAGGTGGGATGCTATTTGGATGGTACTGGTGTTATGTGGGGGACATGTTGAAACTGGTTCTGATTGTGTTGGAAAACTTGTAAGGTGGATCCAGGTGTTGCTATGGGAAGAGTCTGCTTTCACTAGATTAAAGGAATATACCAAGGAGTGAGTGACCCTGATGGGAACAGGATGCAGCAAGCCAAAAGAAAGATGCAAGTCCCTTTTCTCTCTTCTAGCCTTGTAGCCTCCCTACTCTATTCCCTTGTGGCAGAGATTCTCAAGGAACCAACTGTTTTGCAGTCCATGCGTCAGAAGAGTCTAAGAGGGCTGGTCTGGACCTGAGGCAGCAGCTTAATGACTCACACAAGCTACCCGTACTTTGGCTACATGGCATCCACACACACCTCCGCATATTTAAACCTTCATGTAACAACTAAACAACGGTCCCATCTGACGGGATGCAACTTTCCCTTCCTACAGAGGGAACCATTTTCGCCCTTGTTCTATTCTGATAGTCATTGTACCTGTCTCTGGGAGACTAATTTACTGCCCAGTCATGGGCTATGTTAATTACTCCTCAAATATACCCC
Source organism: Phocoena phocoena (assembly GCF_963924675.1). Classification (NCBI taxonomy): domain Eukaryota; kingdom Metazoa; phylum Chordata; class Mammalia; order Artiodactyla; family Phocoenidae; genus Phocoena; species Phocoena phocoena. Next base: position 10,098,141 of record NC_089233.1, read on the forward strand.
CAGCCTATTTATTCTCTTATCTAAAGGCTAACCGGCAAAGGAAACCTCCAACAAAATTTTTGTAAAATAATAATGGGAAGGAGAAGAGAGAACAGTTAATATAACCAAATATATAATATTTACAGAAACACACATACTCATAACAAGGAAGAAAACATGCAGTGTCCCCATTTCTGCAGCTTGTCACAAAAATTCATACCTTTCTTAATTCATTACCCATTATATTATGTTTTCTTTGCCTTCAGCCAGGACCCTATCTGGTAAGATTCTTTACCTGGTTGAGGTGACCCAAACCTTCATTCCGCAATGGATCTGCCTTTTTTGTTTGCTTTGATTTTCTGTTAACTTCTGCTAATGAGCATGGAAGTACTAGACACCCCACAGAATCCCAGGGTTTCCAGACAAGTTCCCTACCACCATCTTCTGGCAGCAAACCAACCTTCCATTGGTGATTGCTGTCCATAGAGTAACCCCCTTCTTTGCTTGTGGCTTCAGGGATAAATGTCCTTTATTAGTATATCAAACTAACTCTCTTTTTGAAGTATTTCTTCAGTTGAAAATACTCTGTACAAACCTTCTAAAGTCACATAGCACCAGCTCAATATTAAGTCCATGATGGGACTGGTATGATTATAGCTGATATCTTAGTTTGAACTGTGTACATAAACCCATCCACTGTTGATTTCTTAAACTTGTCTGAGAGTATCATCTACTCCTGACATTGCAGATGAGAAAGAGAGAGAGTAGGAACTGCAGTCATTTGGTGAAATCAGCATTTCATTTCTGAAAGCCCCTCCTGTGTAACCCTTTGAGGCCCCCCAGCCAAGGGCTCTTTGTTTTTGAATATATGGGGAATATGTCTTTATTAAGAATTCATTAAAGAATTGGTTAAGAATCTTCTTTCTTAAAACTTTTAATTGAAGTATAATGTATGCAAAGTGTACGTGTATATATGCTCAATAAATAAAAAGTACACACGCCTGTAACCTAACATTCATTGATACAGAACATTAATAACACCCCAAGAAGGTCTTCCCCCTCTCATTACTCTCCTCCCAAGATCAACTGCTTGCTTGAGTGTTTTTTTTTTAACCTGAGGCTTGTGCATTTTAATTTTTCTTCAGCTTTCTTGAGGGATAATTGACATTACTTGAGTTTTAACAACATAAATTTCTTTTCTCTAATTTTGACCTTCCTCTACATGGAATTGTAAAATATGCACTCATTTATATCTGGCCACAAAGGTGTATGTCAAATTATTTATCCTCATTGTGGGCAAAGTGTTATGCTGAAAGGTATGGTTTGTTACCCTTGTTAAAAGAGGGATATATTAAGAGGGGGGGAAAATTAATGTGTTTCATTATTAAAATGGTTATGCCATATTTACTCTGGAATAGCGAGTTATTAAAGTTTATGTTTGCAGGTGATTTGCAGTGATTTATAAAAATATTTTTAAAACTGAGTGAAAATAGAGTGTGACTAATTTTCTTTAATTGCGAAGATCAGAACTTGTTGGAGAACAAATTTAGCATTAAATAATCCCAGAATATTAGTAGTGTGGTTAAAACTACCACACTAGTAGTTGGTAGTACTATTAGTACTACCACTAGTACTACTAGTAATAGTAGTCTAGGTTGGGTTTTAGGTTATTTTTGTCCCCCTGACGACGCCTAGCAAACTTTTGTCTTTTGAAAGCCTTTACAATATGTATGCATTATTCTGCATTATTAGGAGGGCAGAAGGGATTTCCCTATGCTGTCTGAATGCCCTGAAGTGTAATTATGTAATTTAATTTAAAAAAATAATTTGTTTTTACAGGCATTTCTCTGGAAATGGCAGCTGTGACAGTAAAGGAAGAATCAGAAGATCCTGATTACTATCAGTATAACATTCAAGGTAATACTGTTTAATACAGTTTTTCTTTCCAGAAGTTATTGGTGGTTAAAATTAAAATTCTTTAATTGCCCGAATTCCTTAGATACTGTTTTATTGATTGGTCCTTGACTAGCATGTATACTTGTAATTTATCACTGAAATAAAATAGATTTCAAAAATGGGGCACTAAAATAAACTCAGTGTACAGGGGAAATGTTAAATAATCATTAATATTCTTAAAAGGACAAGCAAAAGTTGTGGCACAATTTAGAATTCAATTTGAATTTTCAGTTATTTGCAAGGCGTAAGAGGTCTTCTAAACGTTTAATATCTCTATTGTGCAATAAAAATAACTTTGCATTATCACTATGTTAAAAATCTATAAACGATAAGACATTAATTTTAGGTACTTATCGTCTTGTTCTGTAGCTGCTTGATTATCGAGAGGGAATTAAAGGTCATAAGCTCACAATGCAGTTTGCTTTTATGCTTTGATGGGTTTTAGTTTAGAAGAACACCTATAGTTCATGGTAAGTTTAATTTTTATAGATGCATAAGGTATATTAGACATTTAAAGTATAAGATCTGATTGGTTTTATGTATATACCCATAAAACTATCTTCACTGCAGTCAAGATAAAGAAATGTCCATAACCCTCAAGTTCCCTCGAGTCTCTTTGTAATTCACAGCCCTCCCCAGCCAACCACCGATCTGTTTTCTTTCATTTTAGATTAGTTTGCATTTTTAAGAAATTTATGTAAATGGAATCAGCATAAAGTATGTACTGTTTTCTTGGGGTGGGGAGCTATGACTTCTTAAATTCCACATAACTGTTTTGAAATTTCATCCATAGTGTGGCATTTATCGATGGCTAATTCCATTTTATTGCTGTCATTCCATTGCTCAGCTGTACCACAATTTGTTTATCCCTCTGTCTATTGACGGACATTTTGGTTGTTTCCAGTTTGGGGCTATTAAAAGTAAAGGTGCTGAAACATTTGTTTGGAAATACGCCTTCATTTCTCTTGAGTAGATCCCTAGAACTGGAATAGCTGAGATATATGGTAGGTATTTAAGCTGTTTTCCACTGTGCTTTTACTATTGTACATTTCCATAAGCGGGGACAATAGTTCTAGTGGCTCCACATCCTTATCAGCACTTGTATGGTCCGCATTACTATTTTTAGCCACTTCAGTGGATGTCTTATGATACCTCTTTTTGGTTTTAATTTGCCTTTGCTTAATAGGTTTAGTTCATTTAAAAAGATAAGGCTTTATCAGTTCTGGAGTATTATAAAGAAGTTATGAATAAATTTGTTCTGTTTGTAATCATGTGAATATCTGTATACAGATATTTGAATTTCATAATTTTTATCTGTCAGATTTGAATATTTTATTGCTTGTGATGTTAGTAATTAATCACATGGCTAAAAGGTTGGGTTAATTCTGAGGATTTTTAATTAAAAAGTTAAAAATTTGGGAAATATTTAGCCTTTATAGCAGTTGTTGGCACCTTACTAACATATATTTAATAAATGCTGTTTAATAAAATCTTTTTAGCACATTTTATTTAATTTTTAAAATAAAATGTCTGCCTTTATCTTTGATATTGCCTTTTTAACTTTGCTGTTACTAGGCAGGATTATAGAAGCTTTTTTTTTCCCCCTTTGAAATAGGGAGTGTGAGTGATTTAAGTAATGAGTGGAAATCAGATGTTCATAGAGGAAAAGATTACTGAAATGATAATATTTTAAGTGCAGCTGAAGAAGGTGGGAGCCAGACTATTAGTTTTTCATCTAGGCTGAGGGATACAGTCCATGCAGTTTGGGTACTTCTCTTAATAATTAAGCTTTGGCAATTCTTTGTATATTCTGAATAAAAGTCCTTTGTGATGTGATTTGCAAATAGGTTAATTTGATGGTGTCCAACTTAGTGCTTTTTTTTTTTTTTTCCCCTTATATGAGTTGTGCTTAAGTATCATAGCTAAGAAATCTTGGTCTGACCCAGTGTCACAGAGATTTTCTTCTGTGTCATATAAAAGTTTTCATAGTTTTACATTTAGGTCTGTGATTGGTTTAGACCTAATTTTTGTATAGTGTGCAGAACACCAGCTTCAAACTTAAGGCATACAGATATCCAGTTTTTCCAGTACCTTTTGTTGAAATGACGTTCTTTTTTTTGTTTTAATTTATTTTTGGCTGCGTTGGCAGGCTGTCTCTAGTTGTGGCGAGTGAGGGCTACTCTTCGTTGCGGTCTGCGGGCTTCTCGTTGGGGTGGCTTCTCTTTGTTGCAGAGCACAGGCTCTAGGCACTTGGGCTTCAGTAGTTGTGCTGCACAGGTTTCAGTAGTTGTGGCTTGCAGGTTCTAGAGCATAGGCTCAGTAGTTGTGGCTCACAGGCTCAGTAGTTGTGGTACACAGGCTTAGTTGCTCTGCGGCATGTGGGATCTTCTTGGACCAGGGCTCAAACCCGCGGCCCCTGCATTGGCAGGCAGATTCTTAACCACTGCGCCACCAGGGAAGCCCAACGACTGTTGTTTTTCTATTGTATTACCTTTACATCTCTGTCAGTTTTCTCGAGAATATTCTGTTACATTGATCTGTTTCTATCTTTTTCCAAAATTACATTGTCTTGAGGACTATAGTTTATATAATAAGTCTTAAAATCAGATTGTGAGAGTCCACCAAAATTATCCTTCTTTTTCAACATTATTTTGCCTATTTTAGCTCCTTTTCCTTTTCATATAAATTTTTAAAATCAGCTTATTGATTTGTTCAAAAAGCCCTGTGGGGACTTTTTTTTTTTTTTCGGTACGTGGGCCTCTCACTGTTGTGGCCTCTCCCGTTGCGGAACACAGGCTCCGGACGCGCAGGCTCAGTGGCCATGGCTCATGGGCCTAGCCGCTCCCTGGTATGTGGGATCTTCTCGGACCGGGGCACGAACCCATGTACCCTGCATCGGCAGGCAGACTCTCAACCACTGCGCCACCAGGGAAGCCCGGCTTCTTTTTTTTTAAGAGTTTTTTTTTTTTTTTAATTATTTTATTTTTGGCTGAGTTGGGTCTTCGTTGCTGCGCGCGGGCTTCTCTAGTTGCGGCAAGCAGGGCTACTCTTTGTTGCAGTGCGCGGGCTTCTCACTGCGGTGGCTTCTCTTGTTGTGGAGCATGGGCTCTAGGCACGCAGGCTTCAGTAGTTGTGGCACATGGGCTTAGTTGCTCCACGGCTTGTGGGATCTTCCCGGACCTGGGCTTAAACCCGTGTCCCTTGCCAATGCAAGGCAGGTGGATTCTTAACCACTGCGCCACCAGGGAAGCCCAAGATTTTTATTTTTTTTTTTTTTTGATGTGGACCATTTTTAAAGTCTTTATTGAATTTGTTATAATATTGCTTCAGTTTTATGTTTTGTTTTTTTGGCCGGAAGCATGTGGGATCTTCTTACCTCCCCAACCAGGGATCAAGCCCGCACCCCCTGCATTGGAAGGCGAAGTCTTAACCACTGGACCACCAGGGAAGTCCTTCCTCCTTCCCCCCACACCACCACCATGGGGATTTTGACGGAGATCGTGCTGAATCTATAGACTAATTTAGGTTGAATATCTTAATATTGAATCTTCTGATTCATGAGCATGATATATGTATCTTATCTATTTAGCTCTTTCTTGGTTCCTTTCATCAGTGCTTTGTTTTCAGCATACAGGTCTTGTACATATTTTGTAAGATTTATATCTAAGTATTTAATGTTTTTCAGTGTTATTGTAAATGGTGTACTGTTCTTTTACAGTTTCAGCTTCCAACTATTTATTGCTAATATGTAGAACTACAGTTGACTTTTACATATGGACCTTGTATCTTGTGACCTAGTTAAAATTCATTTATTAGTATAGCAACTATTTGGGAAAAAAATCTTTGGGATTTTGTAAGTAGACAGTATTATTTCTTCCCTTTCATTTTCTTGTGTTAATTGCACCAGCTCTTCAACATTCCAGTGTTATGTTGAATAGTAGTGAGAGTAGGCATCCTTACCTCGTTTGCAGTTTTAGAAGGAAATCTTTTCTCTGTGAAAGCTGTAGGTTTTTTGTAGTTGCCCTTCATCAGATTGAAGAAATTTTCTTCAGTTCAGAGTTTGTAAAGAGCTTTTATGGTGATTGGTTGTTGAATTTTGTGAAAGGTCTTTTCTGTATCTCTGGAGATGATTACATCATTTTTCTCGTTTAGTCTGTTAAAATGGTCATCAACATTAATTTTCAAATGTTGGTTCTGACTAATGTCTCTTAAGAACATTTTCAAATGTTCTTAAGAGATATTAGTTAGAAGTTTCTTTTCTTGTAAATGTCCTTATTTGGTTTTGGTAATACTGGCCTAAGTGAATTGGGAAATGATATATTTGAAGAATTTTTTGTAGAATTGATATTATTCCATTTCTATATATTTTTGGTAAAATTTGCCAGTGAATCCACCTGGACCTTGAGGTTTCTCTAATGGAAAGTTTAAAATTTTGCTCCATTTTTTTAATTTTAAAATTTCTTTTAATCATTGTAGGTCTGCTCGGGTTACGGATTTCTTCTTGATTAAGAGTCGGCAGTTTGTGTCTTTTAAGGAATTTGTCTACTTTGTCTTAAGTTTTCTTTCTTTTTTTAAATTTTAACGTTTGCAGGGTCTGTAGTAATTTAATTATAGTGGTTTGTGTCTTTTTTTTGTTTGTTTCTTATTGGTCATTCTAGCTCAGGGCTTTGTCGTAAAACTTGGCAATATTGACATCTTGATCAAACAATTCATTGTTGTCAGTATCTGTCTTATGGTCTGCATTGTAGGATGTTTAGTATCCTCCCTGGCCTCTCCCTGCTAGATGTATATCAGTAGCATCTCCCTAGTTGTAACAATCCACAACGTCTCCAGACGTTGCCATATGTCCCTTGGGGACAGTATCACTTCCAGTGGAGAACCGTTGCTCTTGCTCTAGAACTTTCTCAATTTTTTTCTTTTTTCCTCAGAGATCTAGCTTTTACAAAAGTTCAGTGATTTTTTGCTCTTATGTTTCTTTCTTTCTTTCTTTTTGGTCGCTTTAATTTTAATTTGGTTTTATTTTATGTTTCTTAAGATGGGAGTTTAAATCATTGAAATATTTTCCAATATAAGTACTTAATGCCGTAAACTTCCCTCTTAAGCATTAGTTAACTGCACCCTATAAACTCTGGTTATTTTCATTCATTTCAAAACATTTTCTAATTTCCCCTTTGTCCTCTGGTTTACACAGAAGTGTAGTCTTTTCTTTTCTTCTTTTTTTTGGCAGCACCGCATGGCTTGTGGGATCCTAGTTCCCTGTCCAGGGATCGAACCCAGGCCCTCAGCAGTGAAAGTGCAGAGCCCTAACCACTGGACAGCCTGGGAATTCCCTGTAGAAGTGTAGTCTTAATCTCCACATACCTGTGGACTTGTCAGGTAGCTTTGTTACTGATTTTTAGTTTATTTCCATTATGGTTGGAGAACATTCTTTGTATAATTTCAGTTATTTCAGCTTTGTTAAGGTTGCTTGATGGTCATTCAGGCCTGCTATATCTGCACTGGCATTTCTCTTTACTTCTATCCACTACAAAAGTATTGAAATCTCCAACTGCCTCTGTCTATTTCTCCTTCCACTTCTTTCACTTTGCTTCATGCATTCTGAAGATCTCTTGTTAGGGATCACTATGCTAGAAGCTCCTTTTCCCTTGGGCTCCTTTCCTGGCAGCCTCTTTCCAGTGCAGACCGTTGTCCTGATTTGTAATAACCTAGGTTAGTTTTGTCTGTTTTTGTAGTTCATATAAATAGAATCCGTCAGCATGTATCAGGCTTCTTCTGTAAACATGTAATTTGTGAGACATTTTGTTGGGTGTACTTGTAGGTCCATTATTTGCATTGCTGTATTGTACAGTCATCCTTTGGTATCCACAGGGGGATTGGTTCCAGGGCCACCCCCCAGTATCAAAACCCACAGATGATCAAGTCCTTTATATAAAACGGTGTAGTATTTGAATATAACCCACAAACACCCACCCCTGTACTTTATTTAAATCATCTCTAGATAACTTAAATATCTGATACAATGTAAATGCTAAATAGTTGCCAGCATGCTGCAAATTCAAATTTGCATTTTGGAACTTTCTGGGGTTTTTTGTTCCCAATATTTTTGATCCGTGGTCGGTTGAATCTGCAGATGCTGAATGCAGGGATACAGATGGCTGGCGGTATTTCTAAAATGCTTTTTAAAAATGTTTAAAACCCACAAACATGACATACATCTGCCCAGGTTTACTGAACCTTACATGATATAACATGTTAACTATGTTATTGACACCCTTCTTTAGGCCCTTCCAATTCCCATTTTGTTCTCTGTTCCTCCTGAGTTAACCATTTTCTTGAAATTGAGGGTTGTCCTTCCTGATAACGATTTTATATTTTAAATGCATATACGTTCCCACGGAAACATCTTTGTATGTGTATCCAGGCACCTACATTTTATGTATTACATTTTCTGTTTTTAAGCTTGACTCAAATGGTATCATACTGTCTATGTGTTTTGTATATGTTCTTGTACGTCATTCAGTACAAGTTTTTGAGATTGACCTATTTTTGTCACGTACAGATTTAGTACTATCATTGCGACAATTACCTGTGTGATTTTACTGAAGTTCATGTGTTCATTCTCGCACTTAAAATCATTTATGTTTTCTTCCAAAACTTTCGGTATTCCAAAATAGGCTTGGACACATCTCTGTGTACCTGTCAGTTTTCCTCTAAGATGTGCTCAGATGTGAGCATTGGGAAAGTGATTTGTCTGCAGTGACTGTTAGACACTCCCGGAGTTGTGCGGGTGAAGTGTGCTGCTGATCTTACGACAGAGTCCAAGTCATTTGCTATTATAACATGTATGCTTAAAAGTAAACAACATAATTTGGTAGTATAGTGATACGTGAAGGTATGCTGGGCAAATATTAACCAAAAGAAACCCAAGTTTAGTAATATTAATTTGAGGCCAAAAAAGAAAAAGATAACAAATTATGAAGAGTAAGACTATATAATTTATATACTAATAGGTCATTAAGTTAATAGGATAATCATTAATTTGTATATACCTAACAATGTAGCCTCAAAAGTCTAAATAAAGAATTGATATAATTTGATACAATTGATAAATTTGTAAATGGAGTCATGTGGGAGATTTTAACAAATGATGAATGCTTATAAATGGTAAATAGAGTATTTGAACTCTGAAATTTACAAACATAAGCTAGTTGTTGTATATCCAGAACTCTTTACCCAGCAAATAAATGTTTATTTACAAAACATGGATCTTTTACAAAAGTTGACTTCATATTTGTTCACAGGTAGCCTTAAAGGATTCCCCGAATAGAATGTAATTAAATTAGAAGTCAATAATAAGCATGTTATTTAAAATAGAAATTCTACACAGTGGGAATCTTAAGAAATACACTTTTATTGACTTAAAGAGGACCTAATTAAAATAATTTAGAACAGAACAATATCGATAATGATACATAGCTAGACTTGTGGAAAAGCAGCTAAAGCAGTATTTAGAAGTCAGTTAGTACATTTAGCTATCATTTAATTTATTTCTTCTGTATATTTTTACCCAGGATCACATGACTAGGAGGCAGTGAATCTGGCATTTGAATTCAGGTGTCTTTCATTTATCATCTTGCTCTTAGTTGAGATTCCAAATACAAATAATTTTTGTTTTCTATGAAATTGTTTTCTTCTATGCTGTGTCCTTTATTTATAAAGTGTAGTTTTGTGCCTCTTAGTGAAATCCGTCATGCATTTGCAAAGCCTTTCAAAAGTCTTATTTTCCAAAAAATATTCAGAGGTAGTGAAGTGGTTTGTATTCATATTAATGCAAGGACATGTTTATGTTAAGTAGTCATTGTTCTCTTTTAAATCTATTACTTTCACTAAAAGCATAATACATGCAGGTGTGTTGTCAAAATCTATAGTATTCTGTGAAGGTTTAATTAACACAAAATACGTTGTATGTTCATAATTCGGAAAAACCACGTTAAGTTATTAAAAAGCGTTTATGGATCTTCAGGAAGGGAGGATTCTGAATTAATTGTCATGTTTCTATTTCAGTGGAGAGTCAAGCTTATTGATAGGTTAATTGTGTTATTTTAGAGATTCTGAGGAAGGTTTAACAATTTGATTCTGCATTTTTGTTCAGTATGACAAAACATTAAGCCAAATATTTGGCAAGGAAGAAACAAACGCACCTTGTAAGATATACCTGCCCTTATAATCTGTATGAAGTAAAAGTTGCAGTTTGCTGTCATGAACATTACCCATATCCACCATTTTAGACATATTGTTCCCATTCAATTCATGTCGAGTTAGTCATTTTCAAAATTTCTTTTGACTGTCTATATATGAGTTTATCTGAATACACCTTTTCCATTCACTAAGACCATAAATTGACACCATTCATTTTGTCAGTCTTTTTTTTTCTTTTCTTTTCTTTTTTTTGCCTTTTTTGTTCATGAAAAGGCTGTATTATTCCATATCTCTCACCCAAATTTGTTTGCTGAAGTGACCCAAAGTACATTTTTGGGATTACTTTTGAAGTATTATCTTTGTATCCCAAAGCAGGCCCTTCTGAAACTGATGATGTTGATGACAAACTCCCCCTTTCGAAGTCTTTGCAAGGTATAACTTTTTCACTTCCATTTTCCCACATACTGTTCTTATTTAATGTTTCTTTATATTGGACAGACTGTGTTTTAGTATTTATATCTGTATTATTACTTTTCTAAATGGAAAAGGAAAAAGAAATGTATTGGCCTTTTTTTTTTTAAACATATAAATGAACTTCACAAGCAACAATTTTTCAAAACCAATTTTCCCTTTTGTGAATCTAGTAATGAATCTCGAAATGGGTACATGACACACTTTCATATTTAAGGTAAAGTACACATTTATACCTTATATCAGAATAGTCAGAAATAAGGCTTATATTGCATAGTTAGTAATGTAAATATCAATAAGGTCATGTTGATACTTAGTTTTTAGAAAGGTTGTAAGATATCATTTGTAAATCCCTAAGTTTATTGATTGAATACCTCTTCGGGAATTTCTGTGTAGTGTTCCCTAACTTGATGATCATAGGCTGTTTGTGCTGGCTTTTACTTTACTTCTGTCTATTCTGGCTTTTAGCTCATAAGATTTATTTTATTTAGCTATACTTTTAATATAAATGTAATTGCTTATTTCAGATTTTTAAGGAACAAAAAGTACACGTAGAATCATTGTTTACATGTACTCTTGTAATATTCTGACCGGGTAGGACAATCACCTTAATTTTTCTTATTCTTACCCAATCTTGCCTTTTTAAGTACTGGCCTCTTCTCCGTTATCTCTCATTGTTTTGACCTCACATTTTTGTTTTCTTTGGCATTATAGTCAAAGAACCCAATGCTCCATAAATTCAAATGTTAACGTTTAATTGGGGGGTGGGGGCTGTGTGTTGAGAAAGTGTATTTAAGAAGTTAAATAAAGAAATAATTCATGGCTACAGATTTATAGATTTATCTAGTGTTTTGAGCTCAGGTGAGTTTTCAGAACATGAAATAAGTGGAAAAGAATCCCAAGATAATTATAGCACCATAAAGTTAGACATTGAAAACCAAAAACATTTTGTCTTTGCATGGCACTTTAAACTCAAAGGTGCTAGGCACTGAATGACAGTGTTTGTAGTCAATGCTCTTTAAAAATCAAGATAAAGTGTATTTGAAACCTGTGTCTGGGAGTTGTACCTTTAGTATAGTTTCTTTAATTAGTTACCAATGGATGACAAAATAGACCTGATTTTCTTCCCCTCCCACTTTGTGCTTTGTTCTTCCTTATAGGTAATATATTTTTATTTATACACGAATGCAGTGATTTTCAGTCTTTTCTATGTTAGTAGCTCAGACATTTAAGGACAGAGGATAAATATTCTGGGGCAGTTCGGGCACTTGTCCTGATTGGCTCTCTTGGGTTTTAGATTACTTCTTTCCTATTTATGAGTAAAGCTTCTTCTCTGGTAGGATGAGCCTGTTTACCTTTTGACTGCCTAACCTGATACATTGCTTTATGTTCCAGTTTTTAGAAGCAGGCAGATTATATTACCTGAATTAAAATGCTTTTGAGACTAAAGGTAGTATCTTAAGTTTTAACTTATGAGTTTCCTTTAAGTGCAACTTTGGTTAAATAATGGGGATTGAGTTTCCATAGCTTCCACCATAGTAAAAATGGAAAGCAGGAAACATTTCACAGCCCAACCTGAACTTGTTTATCTAGCCTTGATAGAGTCTATGAGCAAAGAAGAAATTTACTCTGGTGTGTGTTTTTGTGTGTGTGTCACTGACAGATGAGCATGGCACTTTGAAACATACTATTCTACTTCTCAAATTCTAACATCTATCAGTAATTATATTGTGTAGTTCCAGTAACTAATAGTAAATCCCCAAACCTACTTCAGTTTAATCTATATATGTACGTTTTAAAATAATTTTTTGAGCTTTCATACAGAAGTGTTACATGTTTTTCTGAATTAGATAACATTGTTTGTATTAACTGCTAAGGAGTTAAGGAATCAGTTTGTATTCATGTTATTATTTGCATTGTTACCTAGTATCTCTTCTTCCAATATCAGTCTTTATTGGTTTATTATATGTGGTATATTTTCTTTTTAGGAAGCCATCATTCTTCAGAGGGCAATGAAGGAACGGAAATGGAAGTACCAGCAGAAGGTTAGATACAGGGATTTTTACCTTGCTGTATTTGTATTATGTTGTTCTGTACTATAGAGAATATTATCCTTAAAACACCTTCTTTGGAAATGAAATGATGATTGTTATGGTATGCCTTCTTAGCCAACAGGTTGTGTTTTAGTCCTAAGATGATATTTAATATACCTCTTTTACTGTACTGAATAATAAAGCGTATGGGGAGGAAAACTTAAGTGGTAAGTACAACTCTTCATGATGCAAAATGCTGCCCATTTTTTCTTGGTCATTTTTTGCCATATTTTGAAAGAATGGTTTTGATAGTTAGAATTAAAATTATTACTGGCTCTGTTCATATTTCATTTAAAACATACTATTAGTACCATTTTTTAAAGTAGGGTAATGTATTCTCCATACGATTAATGAAAGAAAGATCTCCTCTCGGCTCATTTTTATATCCACAGCCACCCCGTGGACTGCTTTGTCTCTTAGCCAGCCATCCTCCTTTGATTGTAGGATTGAATGGATATTCAACTATGGTACAGCTTTTTTAGTTATTGGAATCTTGAGTTAAATGGTTACCATGCAGAATGGCTTCCTGTTGCTAAGCCGTTTAGATAGTTCCAAAAGAATTTTTGTAGATTTCTCCCAAGGAAAATAACTGGTTACGGTAACTGGACATTGTTTTAGAATTATTATTTCTCACATAAACTGGTTGTGTTGAGCCTTATTTTTTTTAAGAATAAAAAGGAACTCTATTCTGTACCTTTTTATTCCTTATATTTGCTTTTTTGTTTTATTTTTTTAAAATCAGTAATTTGATCGTTTACTTTCTTCGAGTGGAGGGAGTTCTGAAGGTCCCTGGAAAGTTGACTGATCTTTCCGAATTCAGTTGTAGAATTAGAGTATTCTAATTGGAATACATTTCTTGCAGAAGTATTGAAATGCTCATTTTAAATAATATTTTAAATTTCTTGTTGAGTTTTTTTAATAGATGATGGTGTGGATGAAATTTTTTTTGTTTTCTTTTACTGTGTGTAGGTAATTAGATATTTCCTCTGTAACAAAATCCTCTGTTTTGGATGGGCAGTATTTACAGCAAGGAGATACCTGTATACAAGACAAATTGTACTGGGGTTCATTGGGCAATGTGAATTAGATATTAGGCTTTGAACTACTTTATTTTTGAGGAAATTTTTATTGTCATATTGCAGTGTTAATAGAGTCGAATTGAAGTTCGGTTCTGTTCTTTATTCCTTTACTAACAAGTAAACATAATCTTTGGCAAATCAATTAATCTCTCAACCTTTGCAAAATGAAAAGAGAGTTGATGAAGATACTCTCTAGCTGAGCTTCCAGCACTAACATTCTGATGTACATTTGTTTTGTGTAGTAACACAAATATTTAATTTTGTAAAGTATGTTGCATATAAAGTTAGGTGATACAGTCCTGTGTGCATTTGTTATAGTCACTGTTTTGATATGAAGGTCCCCATTGCAAAAAATTTGATTGTGGTTTTATTTAACAATATAAGCCACTCCTAGGATTTCTGAAAGGAGAGGAGAAATAGTTTAAAAAGAATAATAAAACCTTTGTTTTTATCCTAGTGTCTTCTAGTTACAGCAGGAAAATAATTGTGACTTCATTATAATTTTATTCCTCTAAAAATAAAAGTTTTTTGAGTCCATTAATGCAGGTAATTTGGTATTGTCTAATAGTTTTCCAGAGTTTCTCTACTTTTTATTTTCTTTTATCCCTACTTACAATGAAAAGGGTCAGATATTTTAACTTAACAAATATGAGATGAATTAAAATGCCAGTAAAATTTTATAGTAGGCTGCTTTTGGAATATCAAATCAGTAAAATGTTGGAACATAATAGAAAGTGCTTTATAATGAATGTCATTTTAGAATTTTATTTTTTTCAAGATTCTACTCAACATGTCCCTTCAGAAACAAGTGAGGACCCCGAAGTTGAGGTGACTATTGAAGGTTAGTTATCTAAAAGCATTGATTCCAAAAGTTTACTTCTGGTCATAAAAATATTTGTCACATTCACATTGCTAAGTATGCATTTCATTCATTTTTAAAGGAAACTTGTGAAAAAAAACTGAAGCATATATGTGTATGTGTGACCAAAGCAGCCCATATCCCACCAGCACACCCAGTGCTTTTGGGAGTTTTAGACAACAAAAGTAAGCCGTGAAAATGAGCAGTAGGCCAACCTATATACTTTCTATCATTGGGAATAGAGAATTTTTAAAAAGCGAAAACTATGACCAGACTGGATGCACACAAAAACAGATTTATAACCTGTTTATTGGGTGTGATACAAGAGACTTAATTAGTACTGGAACCCCTGTGTCTACCTTAGTGAAGTGGAGGAGAAGGTGTTGATAGTTTTCCCCCATAAAATGCAGTTAGAGGCTAGCATATAATCTGTCCTTCAAAACTTTGGAAGCAGCAGCTACAAAAATATTCGAAACTAATCTCTCTATATAGTTAAAGTTGCTTCAAATGTAGTTTTTTCTTCAAAGATAATGCATGAATGCAGATGAGCCAGTTTGTCCTGAATTATTTAAAGATTCAGCAAATTATTAACAGTATCATGCTTTATATTTAATAATTATTAAATGTGTATTGATTTTTTTTCCTTTGAAGTTATCTCACACTATTCCTCTATAAGTTCTTTCTCCTCAAAGTAGGTTTCTCTAAGGTAAAAATACAGCTCTGTTAACCCCCGCCCTACTCCAGTGACCCTCTACTCAGTGGTAGATGTCACTTTATTGTGTATATATCTAAAAATAATTTGATGTATATATACACCCACGCATATTTCGTTTTGCGAAAATATATGGGTGTTTTCAGCATACAGCATTATAATGAACAAATAAAATACACACATATCACATTTTCCGTAGTTTTTTTCCCCATAACTTTACATCTTGGTACTTCATCATTATTATTTTTTTTAACTGCTACATAACCTTTCTTGGTTTGCTATCTTGTCTTTCCTTTTTTTTTTTTTTTTTTTTTTTTTTAAATAACCTGTCTCCTACTGGTGTCCACTTGGTTATTTATGGTGTTTGGCTACTTCAAGCTATTCAAAGTGTTTGTCTTCATTGCTTCTAAACTATAAGTTGATTGGTGGCTTTTACCTAATATCAGAAATTTTTCATACTTTGTGTGTTAACATCTCAATTTAATATACATATTTTATCATTAACATAATTTTACTAACCTAAAAGCAGTTTTGAATTGTTTCTAGTCAAGTAAGTAAGTAATTAACTAATTTGTCCACACCGGGCGGCATGTGGGATCTTAGTTCCCCAACCAGGGATCGAACCCCAGCCTGTTGCAGTCTTAACCGCTGGACTGCTAGGGAAGTCCACAATAATTGAATTCAATTGCATTTTAATTTGTAACTCAACTATGAGAAGAAAATCTGTAAATATTATATTATGAACACTAAGAACCTTTTCCTTCCTATAGAGAGAAGAAAAATTGATGATTAAAATTATTAGCATAAAGCTTTTAAATAGGACTGATAACCACATTGATTTATCTGAAAACAAATCTTAAAACACATAAAGGCTATGTTAGAATTGTTTAGAAAATAAACACTTGTTTTTAATAGTATAAAACCTTTAAAGGGATGTCAAGATAATTATGAAATAAATGGCTCATAAACTTGAAATGTGTGTTTATCTTTTCAGTTTTAACTCTTTGGAGGGAGTGATAAATCCCATTTCTTTTAAACTAAGACATAGTACCAGAAGTTTGACACATCATCCAAATTTGTCAACAAGTAGAATTTTGCTCTTTAGGCTGCTGCCTTATGTTCAGAAGACCAGTGAAATACCAGGTCTGTGTAACGTAATTACTTTTCAGGGTAGCATTTTCTGTGGGATATGTGTTTATGAACAAACTATTATATACCAACTAATTAAATTGCTAATTAATTGTTATCCATACATTAAAGGAAGGTGAAATGTAATCTGTGATACTAACAAGGCAGGTCAAATGAGAACTCACATGCACATCTTTTTGATAAGTATATTGTATTTTTTTTCTGGAAAGAAGATTATAAAATGCTAGAAACTAGGAAAATATCCATAGTTAGAAAATTAAATTTTGATACATTCTCATATTAGAAAAAATACATTGGCGTTGAAATGGTAACTTTTTAAAAAAAATATGCGATCTGAAAAAAGACCCCTAGTGTAATATGCTTAGTGAATAAAAAACAAAAACCTGCCTTTCAAGAACAAGTCACCTTTAAAAGGAAAAGTGTATCTAGAGAACTATGTTAGTTTTGTTTAGGAAAATACTTGTGCTTGGAAGGAAATAAGATAATCCTGCTTGCCTGGGGGTGACTTTTGTTTTCTCATATTGTATCTTTCTGCATTTCCCAAAAAGTTCATAGAAAAGAAAAAAGAAACTTTGTCATCAAGTAAGTTTGTAAGATTTTCCACAGTACTTTAACCTTGATATCTTTATTTGCAATTATGTGACGTTATGAAAGGTTTAATTGAGATTGACACAGACACGTTAAACTGCAGGAAATAGTCTGTTGAGCTGAGATGTGCTCTTCCATTTGTGATGATCAATTTGTTATTGAAGACAGTGGTGCGCATGTATAACTTCTGTGACTTAGGTTTGGGAAATACCCCTTGGAGTAATATGGCTGTGCGTGCCTTAATTTCATAAACATCACAACTACATTTCTGGGTAAAATCAGACTGTTGTCAGGTCTCTGACACATGCATGTCTTTGATAAGTGTAGAGACAGTCTTACCTAAGAGTTGTTTCAGGTCTGGCTGTCATGAGTGTGCTAATAACGGGAAGTGTTTTGCTTGAGAAGAGGTCTCCTTACAGTGCAGTTCACTTTCAGTGCATATTCCCCCGAACTTGAGTCATTCACACATGTTTATTCTGCTGTGGCCTAACCCCCTGATTGTTTCTTAACTTAATTTGTCTTCAAATTGATTTTTTAAATTTAATTTATTTATTTATATTTATTTATTTGGCTGTGTCGGGTCTTAGTTGTGGCACGTGCGGGCTTATCTCTAGTTGTGGTGTGCGGGTGTTCTCTCTCTAGTTGTGGCGCGTGGGCTCTGTAGTTTGCGGCATGCTGCCTCTCTAGTTGAGGCACACGGGCTCCGTAGTTGTGGCACGCGGGCTTAAGTTGCCCCGCGGCATGTGGGATCTTAGTTCTCCGACCAAGGATTGAGACTGAGTCCCCTGCATTGGAAGGCGGATTCTTTACCACTGGACCACCACGGAAGTCCCTTCAAGTTGATTTTAAATAGATTAAAAAGGTTTAATTTTGTGTCTTCTTAAGTAAGACTCTTCTTGAAATTTTAAATTTTCTTTCTTAAATAAATTGAAAAATATACATAAATATTTACACACCGGAATGCAGTTCACAATACCACCTACATATGGACCATACTTTTTTTGGTTTTTTAAAAATAATTTATTTAACAATCTAGGAACTTTGCAGCCATCAGCAGTTCCAGTGCAATTTCAGGTGCAGTTGGAATTCAGGAATCTCCATGGAGCTGTTAGTGTAGCAAACCTTGTAGGTAAAATACATGTATACTTTTGATAGCACACGTGAAGGGATCTTTCTAAAATTGACTTCATTAGTTTCGTTCTCAGCAAACTGACCTGGGCCACTCAACATGGCTTTTATTGTTCCTGATGTTAGCACGTGTTCTCTTTTTACAGTAAATTCGTGACTATCCAAAGATATCAATTTTACATGCATGGCACCAGGGCCCTCACAGCCACCGTAGGTTTTCTCTTCTCCATCCACTATGTTCTTATGAAATTCTGCTTTGCGTCCACAGGAACTTTAGTAGTTTCTCATCAGCTCCGCAGCAACCACTGTCACCGCACCGGGTCCCCGTGCGCCACCACAGCCCTATGCCAGGGCCACTTTGGATAACACTGTTTTAGAGTTTGAATAGTTGGATTTCATCCTCTGATGGTATCCTTTTTCATGAAATTTATGCTTAGGACATTCATAAATACTTGGCTGCTGCACAAAATTAAGGACTACACTATTCAAATGTTCATTTAATCAGTCCACAAACACCAGGCACCTTGTATGTGCTGGAGTCTGTACTAGGTGCTAAGGTGTGAACGAGATGGGCAAGTCCATTGGAGAGTTTTGAACAGAGAAGTGATAAGTTCTGTCCTCCTTTTTGAAGAAACAGGGCTGCTGTAAAGACTGAGAGCAGACCACAGTGGAAGCAAAGCTATTGTAGTTATCCAGGGCAGAGAGGGAGGTGCTATAGAACTGGATGGTGACAGTAGGGGTAAGGAGTGACCGAATTCTGGGCATTTCTGAAGATAGAGCAATAGTCTTTGCTGTTTGTCACTGTTTACTTATTATGCTTATCTTATAAATGTCACATGAGAGTTCATGGAATCTATGTAATTGGGCAGGTTATCATTTGAATACTTTGTATTTTCAACTTTATAGTTGCTGACAATCACTTAGTGAGCATCCAATTATTATGTAAAAATTAGACTTTTGGAGGATTTGGGACCTGGGTCCATGGGTGGAAAATGCCATCTATTAATTTGAAATGTGTAGGGGTAATTAATTAAGAGAAAGAGTGCCTGGTTTATTTTGATTTGTTTCTTTTACTTTGAATAGGTGTCAGATTATTTGATAAAACATTACCAATTTGATTATGTTGAAAAGAGTATCAGAAAAAAATTTTATATGCTATTAATGCATTCATCAAGAATTGGATGAGTTTAGTAACACATTTTAGCTCTGAGGTCTGTGTTATCTATAGGCATATTTGTAAGTGTGTTGCAAAAAGGAAAACAGGATTTTTTTAGATAGTAATTTTGGGTTAGGGTCTGTTACTGCCCTTTTTCAAGGGGTGGGAGGCTTGTTTTTTTTTTTTTTTTTGCGGTACGCGGGCCTCTCACTGTTGTGGCCTCTCCCGTTGCGGAGCACAGGCTCCCGACACGCAGGCTCAGCGGCCGTGGCTCACGGGCCCAACCGCTCCACAGCATGTGGGATCTTCCCGGACCGGGGCACGAACCCGTGTCCCCTGCATCGGCAGGCGGACTCTCCACCACTGCGCCACCAGGGAAGCCCGAGAGGCTTGTTTTTAAGACTGAGGCATAGCTGTCACATATTTCTCACTGAATTGCAGCTTTTGCATGTTAAAATATCTTGAAATTCATTTTATAAGCCTTTAGTTTTGATGATGTAAATATTTTTAGTTTGGGCTTAAATTGGAAGTGTCCAGAGATACGTGTCTTTTTACACAAAAGTGGTTGTTTATAATGTTGAAGCGCCATGATAGTTAGAAAACAGTGCTGCCTGCTGGACTGATTGTTAGAGGCAGACTGGTTTCTGCTACAGAGAAATAATTTGGATCCTTTGTGAAAGAGATTTTGAGGTCAAGAGTAACAGTTTTTCATACTTTTTCAAAATCAGAGTTTTTTGCTGCGAGAGTCCAAGAAAAAATAGAAGGTGTGGTTGAGTTCATAGCTCTTCTTGATCTAATTCTATGTTTCATATGAATTAAAACACTCTAAAATCAGGTAATAAATAAATGTGTTAGTCTTTTAATAAAATGTTATGTTGTGGTATTTTATCATCACACATGATTCATTTCATCTCTACATTTAATAGATTGACTTCATCATTTGTCACTGGAGAAAAATGTGATAATCACTTTTTAATATTTTACAGTCTTTGTTAAATCATTTGTTATCTTGTTAAAAAACACTCTCCTAGATTTGTCTTTTTTCTATTTATGGTCGATGAGGTTACTTTTATAAAATATATTTATACTATTAAATCCTTTTGTTTTAAAATAAGTTAATCTGATTGAACAAATGAGGTCTTGGACACTAAAGAAAAGCTCTCTTGCCCTTTCCCCTTGGCCTCAATTTCAAACCGTTCAGATTACAATTGGGATGAATATAATAGAGCACTGACTTTTCATTACCATCCTAAAGCTATATTTTATTTTATACCCTTTTCGTTTTCATGTTATATAATTCAATTAGCAATAATTTTAAATGATAATCTATAGAGATATTTAGGCTGCATTAGCCTGTAAGGAAGATACTTTTGTTTTACATGTCATTGCTTAATGTTTGTAAAGAAGTGTTAATACTAAGCATTTAAAATGCTTTGACAATATTCATAGGTGAAATGAGTATATTTCATTTTACCCTTTGCAAATTAGCCTGAAAATACTCTCAGGCGTCTAAAAATCTTTGGAAATTGGAAAAGGGGGGGTTTTGTCAGCTGTGTTCAGAATTGAAAGCCAGACATTAGAGAAATACCTAATATGTTTTCCAAAATGTATCTACTTAGGTGTGAATCTAATTATTTAATAACCTATTTAAGAATCTTTTGACCATTTTTAATCCTTGTAGTAGTTTAATCATTATGAGCCCATGTTACGTAGTCAAGTTTTATTTTACTGGTAGTTTGTCATTTTTAAATTGTTTTTTACTACAAATTCTTTTTGTTTTTTTCTGGATTTGAACATGGGTCTCTACAGTGGAATTCAACGCGTGAAAGTTTTTGTAGTGTCGTAAGTTGTTTATATGATAACTTGTTCCTGAAATAGTATTCCCTTTCCCAGCACATAAATGGGTCCTAATATGACTTTATCTGGTATCAGTGACATTGATACCTTTTTCTCTTACTGGTTTGAATAGTCAGTCAGTAAATGATTTTCGGTAATCAGAATATCTTTTGACGTTACCGTTGGCCCACCATATCTGCAAGCTTTAAACAGCTGCAGATGGAAGGTATTCAGAAAGAGTTTTTTAGAAAATTCTAAAAAGCAAAACTTGAATTTGCCATGTGCCAGACAACTATTTACATAGCACTTACATTGTCTTAGGTATTAGAAGTAATCTAGAGATGATTTAAAGTGTAAGGGAGGATGTGCGTAGGTTGTATGTGAATCATATGCCAATATATAAGTGACTTGAGCATCCGTGGATTTTGGTATCCACAGGCTTTGTCTGTAAAGGAAGAACCCAAAGTCAGTGAACAAGGGCAGCCATGTCTGTGTTCTCTGATGCTATGATAGGAATGAGATTTAAGTATTTTAGGCTTTAGTCAGATTTTCCCTTGATTAACATACAAAGTATATAAAAGTTATCCATTGCTGTCCAAGGCATCATTGTATATTAGGCTAAATTTGAATTTCTTATTGTTTTTTGAGAGTTAACCTGTTTAGCTGAAAGAATGATACCCATAATTTCATCTCAGCTTCACTGTCTAGCATATGACATGGTTAAGTCATATAGCATTCTCTGGTCTTGTTTGTTTAGCTATAAAATGAGAATGAAAGTTATACTGAAAAGGGGAACTTAGTGTATCTTACCGTATCTTTTTGTTACTGCTGTTGCCTTTAACCCAGTGATTATTTTCTTCTTCATCCCACATTTTTTTAAAGTATAGATATCTGAAAATGGTATTTTCAATAATTTATAGATGGTGTTTGAGCAGAAATCTCAGTAATGTGCCAACTGATATTTTCAGGGACCAGGAGAAGATGACAGTCGATAGCTTTTCTCACTTGATCCAGTGTCCTTTATTCTAGCACCAGATGTATTGAAGTATCACAGCAGAGTTGAGTTGCAGGCATAGCCGCAAAGAACTCTTACTACAAACTCTTGGGTAGTCTATATTCTGTGATTAAATATATGATCGCTCATTTTCTCCATACGTGGGTATTGTATTGGATGAATCAACAATACCTGTTTCACAAATAATATAATCTTACTGCTTTTGGTTTTGTTGGTTAAAAGTTTTTAACATACAGTTTTCCAACCTCCTTTATGTATGCTTGAATTTTGTATAAGCTTAAATATTTTTCCATTCAAGATATATTTTCTCCCCGTTTTCTTATATATTTGTATAGTTGTTGGTAGTTGTCTCCATTAAAACTTTTTCTTGGAAGACTTAAAATACACTATAATTCTAGACAGCTGTCTGAGAGGAGTTAGGAGAAGGGGAAATTTGTATGACTTAATTCAGATTAAGCAAACTGAAAAAAAAGGAGCAAGACATAGGAAAACGAGGGTTATTCACTTGAGCCCCTCCGAAAAGAGTAGGAAAGCTGGAGATGTAACTGGGAAAAAATACGCTGAAAATGGCAACACAGATACAGCGGTTGCTGTCCCAGTCGCATTTAAACCCCCCCACGTCTTTCGAATGCTGAGAATTTTACAGGCAGTGGCTGCCACTCATTTAGACTGTTCCTCCAGTGATGATAGTTTTCTTTTTCAAGATGATGATTATTCTCCACCTACCAAGAGACCAAAGAGCAATGAGCCTCCCCAGCCGCCAGTCACAGAACCTGCCAATGCCGGCAAACGGAAAGTGAGGGAGTTCAACTTTGGTAAGTTGTCAATGAAATGTGGTCCTCTTTTCTTTTTTTTCCTTCCGAACTTTTTCTGTTACTGAAGAGTTACAGCATTCTTTGGGGAGGATGCCTTAAATATATTACTGCCTTATAATCTAAGCTGAGGAAAGCCATGGACAGTTTGAAGTAACCTTAAAGACACTGCTTACACATGTTTGTGTCTACCAAAGCATAAGACATTGTATCTTCTGTTGTTAACTAGAATTGGTAGACTTAAGGGAATTTCCTGGCAGTCCAGTCATTAGGACTCGATGCTTTCACTGCTGGGGCCCAGCTTCCATCCCTGGTCAGGGAAGTAAGATCCCACAAGCCGTAATGTGGCCCAAAAAAAAAAAAGGGTAGACTTAAAAATCAGTGTTAATGACTTAGTAGTTCAGTTATTTGTTTGAGATTTGGATCACTTCTTTATTTCAGATATAATTTTTATATTAATTTTTCTTGCTTTGTGTAACTGCTGGCCTCTAATCTAATCAAACCACAGTGGTATCCTTTTGAAGGGACTAAGTCAAATGTTAGTGGCAAGATGTGTTTGTGATCCATATTTTGAATAAATAGAACATTTAGCTTTATATGTTTTTTAAATAGTACTTTAATATTTTAAGTTGTCTTAGTCATAATTACTGAATATAAATTGAAGTTACATATATAGTACGTTTATATATATTCTTTAGCATGCTATTATAAGTTGCAACTGTATATAAAGTCTTATTTCCGTGCAACTTAGACATGTTTTAGAAGGTTTCCTGCACAGTCTTGGGGACTTTTCTCTTTTTCGCCTCACTTTGAGGTGTTTAATTGACGGGGTCTTTTCTGCCCTCCTGCTTTTCAGAATTTATAAGTTTAAAAAGAGGTACTCAGTATGAAGTGTTCTGAAAATAATCTTTAAACAACCCTATAATCTCTCATTGAACCAGTTATAAGAACTGCAAAAAAAGATAAAGTCCTTAGGACCTAGACAGGTGGATTATTAAAAATCAGGATATGTTATGTAGAAAATAAGTCGTTAGATGTTGGGTCATCTTAAGAACATATTAGTGCCTCCAAACAGGGATTTATCATTGAGTTTTAACTTTCTCTCAATTTTCAGAGAAATGGAATGCTCGAATTACTGACCTGCGTAAACAAGTTGAAGAGTTGTTTGAAAGAAAGTATGGTAAGTCTAAACTCAAAAATTCCTGTAAGGTTTTGTCCGTAAGCTTTTTAACAATGGAATTACTGTTCATCTAATGTGAGCAAGTCCCATTCTACCAGAGTTTGTGCGTTCCTTCCTTATCTGTCGCTGGAAAGGTAGTGGATAGTGCCTGTCCAAATATTAGAAATTTTCTTTCCAGATCACAGCAAAGCTTTAGAAGTTTCCTTTCTTTAATTATCAATTAATATTTCCGTTAAACTTCCAGCATGCGTGTTTGGGAGTTTATTTATATATTTCTTGCAAAATCTTGAATCTCGGAGATTTAACTGAAGAGTGTTTTCTTAAGCAATGGTCTTCGTTAAACCTGATGTGTTAAATCTTGTATTCATCTAGATGCCCTTATTTTCCCTACTCTTGATAGATACCTGAGTTTGTTAGATCTCAAATTCTCTTTTCCTTTTATTTTCATATTCCGTCCTATAGCTACCTTTATATAGTAATCAGAGAAACAAGATTTATTATCACCTGGTATCAGATGCTCACCTAGAAATAGCAAAAATTGTTTAAAAATATCTGTTTTGTTGGGTTTTTTAAATGTGGAGAATTCTTTGCAAATGACTGGCGAAGCTGTAAAATTGTATAATACACTGAATTGTAACTTGAAAGTCTGTAGTGCTATCCTGCATTACTGAGCTTCTCTAAGTGAATTTTTAATTTAATTTAATTTTTTATAAATCTCTTTTATCCATTTTTACTTTTGGCTGCATTGGGTCTTCACCACTGCGCGCGGGCTCTCCCTGGCTGCGGCAAGCGGGAGGCCACTCCTCGCCGCGGTGCGCTGGCCCCTCACCGCGGCAGCCTCCCCTGTTGCGGAGCACGGGCTCTAGGTGAGCGGGCTTCAGCAGTTGTGGTGCGTGGGCTCAGTAGCTGTGGCTCACGGCTCTAGAGCGCAGGCTCAGTAGTTGTGGCGCACGGTCCCAGCTGCTCTGCGGCATGTGGGATCCTCCCGGATCAGGGTTCTAACCCGTGTCCCCTGCATTGGCAGGCGGACTCCCAACCACTGCACCACCAGGGAAGCCCCTCTAAGTGAAGCTTTTAAATGATAAACCACATTGGGCTTATTTACTTTAAGTAACGTGAACAGTTCCCTATCACGGATTATAACAGTCCTCAGTGAGGATCTAGAATTAGAGTAGACTTCATGAGGAATTCAGTAAGCTTTTCTTTATTTTTTTCTTTCTTTCTTTTTTTTTTTTTGCGGTACTTGGGCCTCTCACTGTTGTGGCCTCTCCCGCTGCGGAGCACAGGCTCCGGGCACGCAGGCTCAGCGGCCATGGGTCACGGGCCTAGCTGCTCCGTGGCACGTGGGATCTTCCCGGACCGGGGCACGAACCCGTGTCCCCTGCATCAGCAGGCAGACTCTCAACCACTGTGCCACCAGGGAACCCTTCTTTAATATTTTCAGTTATTTTCTTAAGGTTCTCAGTATTTTTCCCATGTTTCAGTAGTCAGAGTCTACTGCCTGTGATTTTGTTTTATTTTTTTTTTGTCTGTATAAATTTATTTATATTTTATTTTTGGCTGCATTGGGTCTTCGTTGCTGCGTGCGGCCTTCCTCTAGTTGCGGTGAGCGGTACTCTTCATTGCAGTGCGCGGGCTCTAGGCATGTGGGCTTCAGTAGTTGTGGCTCGCGGGCTCTAGAGTGCAGGCTCAGTAGTTGTGGCGCATGGGCTTAGTTGCTCCGCGGCATGTGGATCTTCCCGGACCAGGCCTGGAACCCATGTCTCCTGCATTGGCAGGTGGATTCTTAACCACAGCGCCACTAGGGAAGTCCTATTGCCTGTGATTTTATTTAGACCATTTCAAAGTAAAAGCTCACAACATATTCTTTCTACATGGAAGCACTATGACGTGGTGGTTAAGATTACAGGCTGTGGGGACAGACTGTCTGGCCGTGTTCTCTTAGTCCTCTCTGAGCCATTTGTGAAAGGCATGAGAACTATAGCTCTACTCTGAAGATTTGATGAGATAGATGAGATAGTGCTTGTGAAGTGCTTCCTGTAATACTTGGGATGTAAGTACGTAAGACATGCTTGCTGTTTATATTTTTGTTATTGTATTCTTAATTTAGTACAATTATGAATAAAAGTAATTTACTTACCACAGTTTTATAAATTTCTGTGTTTCTCATAGAAGCAAAGGTTATGTTTTTACTTCTCTTACGATGGTGATATATTTATTTGATTATTTTGCATGTAAGAGAATAATGTTTACCAATCAGTGTGAAATCATGATAACAATATTCACATTTCATAATTTCAAAGCATCTTTAATGGTAATTGCCTTCGGGGAAGGTATTTTCATTGTTAAATGTGAATATGATTTTCAGATGTAGTATATCAACGAAGGATATTAAATCTAACTCAGAATTAATGTGTAATATGGTACACTTGAAACTTGAGTACAAAGATTAATGTTTAGCAAGTAAACTTTTACATAAAATACCAGCAAAAAAGTGGACCTGTTCTGAGAGGTGATTCCTGAGGGAGCAGGGGCTGAGGGGAGTCCACCATAGTCATTTTTGCTTTGGAACCTTTCTGGCAAGGTCAGTAGCATCTGTGCTGTTCTGTTCACTGGAAAGCAGTTTATATAACTGTGCTATATGTTAATTACATGAACTAGAAACCTTTGAAAGAATTAGTGGTGTTTGCTATGTAGTCATGGAGAATTTGGCGTGGCTTTACTTAGTATCAAAATGTTTGCCATTTTTAATGCTAGCTAAAAATGTGCTTGTGTTGTAGATGAACGTAAACTGATGCTTTTTGAAACTTTTTATTACGAAATTCATACTTCCAAAGACCCTCTATTTAAATATCCATCACCCAAGTTCAACAGTGTTTAATATTTTATAATATTTTCTTTCTTGTCCTTTCCTGTCCTCTTTGTGATGCAAGAACATTTTAAAACTCTGATGTCCAAGACATCATGTCATTTCACCTCTCAAAACTCTAAATTGTAAAATTCCAAGTTGGGTGAGAGGAATGCATTGTCTTAATCTCAGTTCCATTGTTACACCTAAAAACATTACACTGTTTAATACCCAGTGATATTTAAATGTCCCCTGTTGTTTAGAAAAACTGACTCTTTGTAGTTTGTTTAATAAAACCATCAAAGTCTGTTCATTGGATTCGTTTCTTAAGATTCCTTGTGCATTTGGCTTGTTGCAGTTGTTGTATTATTTTACTCTCGGTAAATGACTTTTTACAGTTCAGAAAAACGTTCTGCTTCAGTTATTTTATTTAAAAATCCTTTTTACATGAACATTTATGTTTTTAAAATATTACTTCTCATTATATGCTGTATGTATTATCTGAAATCAGCTGGTTTATTTTTCTGGGGTCATTTATGGTTCAAATTTGAGTAGAAAGTCTGCCTCTATCTACATTATTTCAAAATAATATATTATTTCGTTGCAGTTTTGACTAAGTAGAGTGCTGGCATCTTTGGTGGTATTTTCCTCTTAGTTCTTCTGTACTATTTTGCTTCTGATGCAGTGATAATAAAAGTTACAAAGCAATATGTATGTATTCGATGATTATTCTTTTCTACAAACTGTGCTTAATCCTTGTCATTTCATAATTTTCCCTTTCTCTTTTTACCCTTAAAGCTCAAGCTATAAAAGCCAAAGGTCCTGTGACGATCCCGTACCCTCTTTTCCAGTCCCACGTGGAAGATCTTTATGTAGAAGGACTTCCGGAAGGAATCCCTTTTAGAAGGCCATCTACTTACGGAATTCCTCGCCTTGAGAGGATATTACTTGCAAAGGAAAGGATTCGTTTTGTGATAAAGAAGTAAGACTCTTGGACTTTGGTCTTTGTTCTTGATTAGTGCATCTTTTTATATCGTTGACAAATATTCACTAACCACTAGGGCTATATTTAAATTAAGTTTGAGTTATTATATGTTGTTTTATTTCTACTTTTCAATGTGTCTGTGTCAGTTATGCCAGGGTTGGCTTTTGGAGTATGAACACCTGTCCATGCCTGACTGGCGTACCACTGTTATTTTCTTTTACAATTTTTCTCTACGTACACTAAAGAAAATATTGAAGTATCAGTGTCTTATTTTTTTAGGCCTGAATTTTAAAAACCATAGGTGGAAATAAAGTCGATTATAAAATAAAAATAAACAATAGAAGTAAGAATGAAAAGAAAGAAATAGCAGAATGCTATAAATTCTTTAGCACTGACGTAAGGGTTGTAGCAAGGAGCTTTAAACAAAAATTTATGTGCGGCAGTTGGAAGTGTAAATGCTTGCATTTAAAAATGGCAGCCACATCACACATTTCCATAATTTCTACTGACTAAAATTCTATTAAGATTACAATAAAAGTTTAAAAAACCTAAGAGGGCATATATCGACATTTCAGCAAATGTCGATATATGAAAACTTTCTATTAGATGCATGAAGCAAGTATTAGATGCATTTGTAAACAGGAACAATTGGAGAATAGTTGTCTAGGAAATTATCAAATATAATTGCTAAACTAAAATTTTCAATGAAAGGGCTAAAAGATTGTTAGTATTATAAATTGTAAAGATGATTGTGTATATGAGACATGAATGAGAAAGGAGATGAGAAGAAAACAAAGATATATGCCTGGTCACATTTCATAAAATTTCAGTGTCCTAAGGATAAAGCTCGAAATCATTAGGTTCTAGAGAATAAGACCATGTCATCATAAAGAATGAAAATCACGCAGATATCATATACTTGATTTGAGCAGTAATGGATGTAACGCTATTAAGTCATTCTTTCCAAGTTCGAATTGAAAATGATTTGAACCTTGAATTCTGTAGCCAAACACGCTTGAAAGCAAATAGAGATTGCAGCATGAAAGAGGTTGGGTAGCAGTTGGGATGTCTCCAGCACCAAGTAACAAAAACCCTTATTCACATTGGCTTGTTACAGTAAGATTCTTATCTTACGTAGCAAGGGGGTCAGAGATAGGATGATTAAAACAGTGATACTTGGCCGTCCAGTGGTTAAGACTGTGCGCTTTCACTGCAGGGGGCACAGGCTCGATCCCCCGTCAGGAACTAAGATCCCGCATGCCGCGGCCAAAAAAAAAAAGTTAGAAAAATCAGAAAATAAATAAAACAGTGATACTTGGGGCTCTGCTTCTGCTCCTTTCCAGATTCTTCCTTCCTTGTGCTGATAGTTTCCTTAGACTAGTGAGCTGGATGCAGTAGTCCCAGAACTCACAGCCAGACATGTCTACTAGGAGGGACAGTAGCTACCTGTGTTTCTCTGAGAGAAGGAAACCTTGGAATGTGGCCTCACTTCTCTTGTTAGGATTATGTCAAGTGCTTATCCCTCAGCCAGGCACAGGCATGGGAAAGATAGCACCATGATGGGTGTAGACCACATAGCACTCACCCTTCAGTGAGTGGGGGCGGGGTTCACTGCCCCTGAATTACGTGGCTTTCATTTTAAGTTCTAATATGAACGGTCTTTTTGAGTCACGTGCATATTATAACTGATTTAATTTTTTCCCACATATCTTTGGGCTATAAATAGTAAAGTCAATAACAGTAGCGGAATGATAGTTGCAGAAGTATTCATGTTCATTTTTCTGGCAATGCTCTGATACTGTTGAGAAAGTGGGGAAATTAACAAACACTTTGATCAAAGATTATAACCAAGCAGACTTGCCTCTGTATTGGTATTAAATAAGGGAATGATAGGATTTAACTAAGGATAAAAAGGACCCAAGAAATACCATAGGTAATAGGTGAGCTGTCCTCCACAGAGAAACTTGTTGCTAACAAGTTGCTAACAAGATATTTTTCTTTCAAATAAATTGTAGTTTGAAAGATTTTGTCCTCCATTTTTCTATGAGCAATTCAAGTGAAACTCTCCTTACACAAGACAACGTGGTAGGCAGCCATGCAGACAAGCAGCATTGGCATCACCCGGGAGCTTTCAGAGACACCACATCTTAGATCCTACCTAGATCTACTGCATCCATCCTGCATGTGATGAGGATCCCATGTGATTCCAGTGCTCATTAAAGTTTGAGACACCCTGGTGTGGAGAACAAGCTTTGAAGTCAGAATAATAATGGCAGTTCAGCCCGATGTGTCCAGTACAGTCGAGCACTTTATAAATCACCCACATTTTTTTTAACAGATGAGGAAACAAGGCAATGAGAAGGAAGGAAGGAAGAAAGAAAGAAAGAAAGAATGAATGAATATTTCGTAGTCTCTCATGAAATTGAATGGTAAACAAGAGAGGCTTGTTATAAAACCCTGACACCAGTCCTAGTCAGGAATCAAATAACCACTCCTTCCTCCTTACATATTGATATATTAATAAGCCTGTTCTAAGAACTCTTGTACTGTCATTTTCTTACAGTGCTGGCATTTTAATTTGTTAGAAGTTGTGAAAAAATGTTTTGAATGACTAAGGAAAACATACAAATAATTTTATAGATTTTGCTCATGGTTGCTGATCTTAAAGCATATAAACTCTATCTTTGGGTATTTAAATGTTTGTGCAAGCTCACCACAAGGTACTTGTGCTGTGCAGGTTCTCTTCAAGTCCTTTTGATGTCCTTATGTATGGGAAGCCATCTCTCACATTTGGAAGGGACTTTGTAAGCCTTTCCCCAAAGGTTAATGTGGTTAGTCTTGATAAACAGAAACTAGGATGTTTACTTAGAAGGGTAATGCTATACTACAGCAAATGTTTTATTTCACAGCTCTTCCATTGACGTAACCCTATATTCGTTTCTAACATTTTCAAGATTATGGTTAATATATGGCCATGATTCTCTGTGATCTCAGTCTCCCCCGCCTTCCCTGTTACTTCAGGATATTACAACAAAACAGAGTGAGGCGGGATACATAAGTTAGATTGTAAAAATTCTGTGGGGTGTTTGTGTATTCAGAAGAAGTTTTTAAAAGCATGTATACTGTCCTGCAAATGTTAGTTTTGAAATAGATATGGTTTTTATAACCAGATTATAGATGTTTTTAAGTAAGGTGGTCTTGAATGTTATGTAAAATTGAAGACTCCCATTTAAAATTTTTGCAGTTTGCTTCCTTTGGTATTATGCTTTTTTTTTTTTTTGCGGTACGCGGGCCTCTCACTGTTGTGGCCTCTCCCGTTGCGGAGCACAGGCTCCGGACGCGCAGGCTCAGTGGCCATGGCTCACGGGCCCAGCCACTCTGCAGCATGTGAGATCTTCCCGGACCGGGGCACGAACCTGTGTCCCCTGCATCGGCAGGCTGACTCTCAACCACCGCGCCATCAGGGAAGCCCTGGTGTTATGCTTTTATGAAATACCTTTGATTTACAAAGTTTACTCTGTGTGTGTGAGCGTGTGTGTGTATGTGTCTGTGTGTGTGCATGCACGTACACACACTCCGTGAAGCACATCATGAAACCATTTGCAGTTACCATTTGGTTTTATTACTCTGGAAATCTCAAGAAATTAGGATTTAGTTGTGCTCAAGAGTTCAGGCTGTCTTAAAAACTGGCTTTGATGACTGAATATGACATAAGTACTAGTAGTTATTACTTTTGCTGAATATCGTCTGGTAAATATTTAGTAATCTTTCTCACCTTTCAGACATGAACTTTTGAATTCAACACGTGAAGACTTACAGCTTGATAAACCAGCTTCAGGAGGTAGGTCTCCAGACTTGTGTCAAATTGTATGTCAGATCAGAACATGATGTACAAGGAATATTGTCCAGGATTCTCTAGAATAATAAACCCATTTTGTTTTTAATAACCCATTATAAATAAATGTAAGCATCACATTTCTGGATAAACTATAAAAGGACCATGTCTGTTCTATGTTTGAGATGCAAACTTTTTCTGGCATAATGTGTCGAACGGTTTATTATCCTAGTCTGTATTCGTATCAGTTGAATGATCATCGACCATTATACCCAGGAGTTAAAAAGACTTATTTCTTAGAGTACGTAGCCATGGGCATCATCACTTGTTGGTTAGATGTGTTTTGAAGGAAATCCAATCATGATCTGTTCTCTTAGTTGCTTTTGCTCTGGAGTGGAGGGAGTAGGGTGGGGATATAAAATGGAAATTGCATCACTTAGAGTTGGTGTAATGAAAGGATTGCCAGCATTATTGTGGCCCCAAATTTATCATCACACAAATCACCTGCTAGCTGATCTTGAGTAAAATGAATTCTGTTTCCTAGCTTCAGTGGTGACACTTTCCATTTATCTCTGTAAAATTACTTTTAATTGTGAATTTTCATTTTGTTATTGTTTCGTTAGCTCTTACACTTCTTATTCAGTGTCAGCACTGTTTGAATAAACACACTCTAAAATCTTAGAAGTAATTTTAGTTAGAACAGAAAAACAACACCACCTATTTAGTAATGTATTTAGTAACATTTAATAATTTATTAATGTCATCAAATTGAAGAATTTGTGTATATTACCCTTACAGTAAAAGAAGAGTGGTATGCCAGAATCACTAAGTTACGAAAGATGGTAGATCAGCTTTTCTGCAAAAAATTTGGTGAGTTTAATTTTCCCCCCTAGCTAAAGTGTGTTGCAGAATAACTTCTCCAGATTTTGCTTTAAGAAAGTAAGTACAATGGATGACTCATCTCCAGTTTCCTTTATTGTTGCTTTTTTAACGTATACTATGAAAAGTTTTAAATCTGTACAGAAGGGAAGGGAATATTGTGATGAAAACCCACGTACTCTTGACTAAGTTATTTATACCGTGTACAGGTTATTCGGCACAGGGCATTTCACAGTTTGGGAATCCTTTTGTCTTCGTACCTTTTAATGGTGTACCACAGTGGCATCTGGGGACCACCAGTAGCAGTGTGTCCCTGGAAGGCAGGCTGCTGCTTTGCAGTGTTTTGGTTGTCTTGTTTGTAGTGCTTGCTGTGCTTACATCCCTGCACACTTAAAATACTCAGGTTTGGTTTATCATTGCAACATCTTTCGTTACCAAAAGTAATTCCCTTGCTTTATTGTACTTTTCAGCAGTGTTCAACATAGTTGTCTTATTTTTTTTCTTTCTTAAGCATTTTAAACTATTCTTAGGGAAAGTTTCAAACGTTATTGACTCTTAGTTTGTTCCTGGGTTTCTTCATGTCTTATTGGCTGTCCTCTTCATTCTCTTGTTGGTACCTCCCTTGAGTCCATTCTTTAAATTTTGGGGTGCTACTCTACAGCTCAGTCCTGAGCCCTCCACAGATAGTCCCACTCTATCTTAAAAACAGTGTTGTCTGTATTCCCGATGACTTTAACATTCAAGTGTCTAGCCCTGAAAACTCCTCTTACACCACACCTTTGTATTCACCCAGCCGTTTGACAGCTCTTCAGACTTCACAGGTCCTAGATAGAGTCCTTGATTCCCCCTCCAGCATGTTCCTTTCCCAGTCCTCCCAGTGGCACCACACTCTACCTAGTCTTCCAAGCCAAACCCCCTAGCAGTCATGCTTGATTTCTTCATTTCCACAAGGCCTCCTGCTGACTCTACGTTTAGAACACACTGCAAATCCGTATCTTTTTCTTCTTCACTGCTGTCTGTCACTGTAGTCAAAGTCAATGCCCCAAAGCAGCCAGATTTTACTGCCTACCCTTCTAACATAAACCACGAAGCACACTGTATGTCATCACCCTTTAATTTTTCTTAAAGCACTAATGGCTACCTTTTTCCTTCCACTACAACACAGTTCAAACAGCAGCCCAGATCTTGTCTCTCTTGGCTATTAGTAGAACAGTGCTTGGGCAGATACTCAACAAATACTGAATGGACCAATGTCATTAAAAATTACTCAGAAGGGGGCTTCCCTGGTGGCGCAGTGGTTGAGAGTCCGCCTGCCGATGCAGGGGACACGGGTTCGTGCCCCGGTCCGGGAGGATCCCACATGCCGCGGAGCGGCTGGGCCCGTGAGCCATGGCCGCTGAGCCTGCGCATCCGGGGCCTGTGCTCCGCAACGGAAGAGGCCACAGCGGTGAGAGGCCCGCGTACCGCAAAAAAAAAAAAAAAAAAAAAAAAATTACTCAGAAGGATTTCCCTGGCGGGCCAGTGGTTAAGACTGTGCCCTTCCAAAGCAGGGGGCACGGGTTAGATCCCTGGTCAGGGAACTAAGATCACACATGCCCCTCGGCAAACAAACAAAAGTGTGACTCAGAAAAATTGTTTTTAATTAAATAAAAATACATGGAACAGTTTTTGAGAAATTACTGAGCCTTGAGAAAAAGTCACAGTGTAAGTTTTTCCTCATCAATATCCTTGACCACCGAACACGAATGTAGGACCTTAATGAAAATGTATCTCCTCGTACGTCTGGTCAGAAATCAGCTAATGAACAATAAACTAGAGAATCTTCACCACTTTAAAAATCATTATATTTCCAAGACATTTAGTGAAATAAGATTATGAACCTTATTTGTCATTTGAGATGCCACCATAGTGTCGTCATAATCATAATTCTTGAGTAGCTGACATAGGATAATGTGCATCTACATTAACAGGCTTAAACTTTGGCCTCACATTTAGTTCTAGAAATTCAGCCTGGGGTAAGAAACAGCCAATCCTATTAGATCATGGGTGCCTGCCAGCCAGCCACGGCACCCATGACTTTTCCCTCATGGAAGGAGAAAGCTGTGTGTGAGACAGTGTACTCATAGAAGGAAAAATTGGCCTGTAGAAAGTATTTTCTCACTGTATCAGATCTAAGAAAATAGATAAGAGTTTACGTATTGTTACATTACAAACAGCAAAATCCTGCTTGTGGCCTCAGGTGGGTCATTTGGGACTGGAGTCACTTTAGAGAGTGAGAAGCCAGCAGAGTTGTTGCTTTCTTTAAGGTTACTGAAAGGGAAAGAAGAAAACGTAAGCTTGTCTGTCATATCAGACACAAGTCTTGAGAGTTGTTGAGCAGCAGCAGGAGAGTCATCGAGCACCTGTGAACCCCCTATGTGCCGGGTGCTGAGAACTCAGCACCACAGAGGATGGTGAATGCTGCCCTTGGGAAGCATTCCTTTATAACTTCGGGAGATACGCATAGCAAAGCAACCAGTAAATATGCAGTATATTAGAAGGTGTTAAGTGCTCAGGAGAAAATTAAGCAAAATGAGGGGGATAGGGAGACAGAGGGTTGGTTACTTCATATAGGGGAGACCTCGTAGATGATGTGATGAACACTAATGCACTTGGCCTTCCTCTTTTCTGTAACTTGTGCTGTTTCTCTCTCAATTCCAACAGTTTGGTTCTTTTTTATTTTATAGAAAGTTTGGTAGAATTAGGATTATGTTCTTTTTTGTTATATTTAACAGAATAATTACAATTAATATTACTCCCAGGTGCGAGTGTGAAAGCCTTTACCATATTTTAAAAGAGAATATTTCTTTTAACAGCCATGATCTAAATTACATTGTATTTGTTTTTTCAAATACACACTCCTTACTTTTATCAGAGAGATCCTATACTTGAGCCCTTCAGATTTGGTGCTAATGAAATGAAGGAAGAAGTTAAGACAGAAGGCCTTTGAATTTGAGAGGAAAGTCAAACTAACAAAGAAATGCAGATGCTTCAAGGAGCCACTCTTTTTTCAACCATCAGATTGTAAAATGTTTAAATGTAACACAGAATACGAGGGAGACCATAAGTGCTGATACTTTGTAAATTGTTTGGCTCTTTCTTCTTACAAGCTCTGTTTGGATGTGGCTTTATAGTGGGGGTTAGTAATTACATTTTAAAATTTCAGTGCCACACCTGTTCAAAAGTAGAAAAATAGTACAATGCGTTCCCATATACCCATTTTTGTAATCAGTGATGTCTAAGATTTTCCACATTTTGTTCATCCTTTCCTCTTTCATTCCCCTTGTAGGAATTTAATAAAGCATATCACAGGCGTGGTGTCATTTTCCTTGTTCAGTGTGCACCATTGAACAACACTTTTATTTATATTATTTTATTTTTGGCTGTGTCGGGTGTTCGTTGCTGCGCGCGCACTTTCATTGGTTGCAGCGAGCAGGGGCTACTCTTCGTTGTGGTGCACAGGCTTCTCACTGTGGTGGCTTCTCTTGTTGCAGAGCATGGGCTCTAGGTGCACGGGCTTCAGTAGTTGTGGCACACGGGCTCAGTAGTTGTGGTGCACGGGCTTAGTTGCTTCACAGCATGTGGGATCTTCCCAGACCAGGGATCGAACCCGTGTCTCCTGCGTTGGCAGGTGGAGTCCCAGCCACTGCGCCACCAGAGAAGTCCCAACATTGACGTTTTAAAGACAGTCACAGTGTCCTCATCACACTTGACAGAATTAACAGTCTCTTTGCTCTTATCCAGTCCTTCATTGAGTTTCCTCATTTATCTGAAAAGTATCTTTTAAGTTTTTGCTTCAAACCTGGATTTAAACAATAAAGTTTCGTGCCTTAATTTTGCTTGATACGTCTCTTTTAATCTAAACCAGCCTCTGCTTACTACTTTTATTTGTCATTCCTTGAATTATTTCCTTGGAGAATGGTACACTGATGAGGTTTAAGCGGTAAAGAACAGTAATCTTATGGTTGCAATACAGATAAAAGTATAGCCTGAAGTAAGTTAGTGTGCAAGAGCCAATAAAAAGTTTATTGTACTCATGAAGCATTAAGTAGCAAAAGTCTGCCTCCGGATATTTGAAAAAGTAGTATTTAAGTTGCACTCTTTATTGTTGGTCATGATTTTCTTCTCTTTATTTATTCTCAAAGATATTGAGAATTTAAAAAATAAGATCTTAGAAGGACTTCCCTGGTGGTCCAATGGCTAAGACTCCACGCTTCCAACGCATGGGGCCCGGGTTCGATCCCTGGTCAGGGAACTAGGTCCCACATGCATGCTGCAACTAAAGATCCTGCATGCCGCAGCTGAGACCCAGCGCAGCCAAATAAATCTCTTTTTTAAAAGTACATAAAAATAAGATCTTAGAGCTATTATGATGGCCTTAGTATCAGGAAACTTAAATTCACCAAAAGTTACTTCTTGATCAAGGGTCATGTAATATTTGCATTTGCTGTATTAAGTCTATTTCAGTAGTTGCTGTTGATATTTTCAGAGTATACTTTGCTTTTTAAAAAGTTGACATAGGGGCTTCCCTGGTGGCGCAGTGGTTGAGAGTCCGCCTGCCGATGCAGGGGACACGGGTTCGTGCCCCGGTCCGGGAGGATCCCACGTGCCGCGGAGCGGCTGGGCCCGTGAGCCATGGCCGCTGAGCCTGCGCGTCCGGAGCCTGTGCTCTGCAGTGGGAGAGGCCGCGACAGTGAGAGGCCTGCGTACCGCAAAAAAAAAAAAAAAAGTTGACATATACTTTGCTATGGGTCGTAATAAAATATGATTTCAGCAGAAACTTAATCTCCAGTCTTTTGTATTGCTTTTCTTCTGTAAAGCTGAAGCCTTAGGGAGCACCGAAGCCAAGGCTGTACCTTACCAGAAATTTGAAGCACATCCTCATGACCTCTATGTGGAAGGACTACCAGAAAACATTCCTTTTAGAAGTCCCTCGTGGTATGGAATCCCAAGGCTGGAAAAAATTATTCAAGTGGGCAATCGAATTAAATTTGTTATTAAAAGGTAGGATTATAATTTGCAGAAACAAATTTAATGTTGTCATTAAGAAAAAATTAATTTTATAAAAATGGGCTTTTCCCCTTCCCAGTTGGACTTACTCTCCATGTTTAAGATTAAGGTATTACATTTAGATTCATTTTTTGAGCAAGTGTCTATGCAGTGCCAGGCACCAGATGTACAAAATTGGGTCCACCAGGAATTCTGTCCTTGGGAGGCTTATTATATAGATCAGAACACTTTGGGGGAGAAGGCAAGGGTGGCATGCAGTTTGGTCACTTGTGCATAGAGAACGCAAGAAGGGGGTTCAAATAAAGGAAGTAACATAGGTAGGTAGGCGCAGGGAGTTGTCAGATGTACTCGAATGTTCGGCTAACCACACCATTCTGTGTGGAAGGATTGATGACCTTGAGGGCATAGCATGATAGACTGAGATGGCCCAGTGGAGGAAGGCTTTCTGTCCTTCGCAGTCAGCAGAGTATTGGAGGGGTTTTAAAGCTGATTCCTCTTAAAATAATTTGAATTGGCCCTTAAGAGTGTTATTTTGGCTTGAGTTTGAAGGCTAGCAGAATGGGGAATTTGAGGGCAGGGAGTGGGAACAGAAGGCCCATCGAATAAAGAAGAATTATCGTTGGGACAGAATTTGCTTGCTGATTGGGGGTTGTGCATTTGTATGTCTGTTTGTTGGGACACGCTTTAGGGTGACATAGCTAGATATATCTACCTGTATTGTGCTCTAGTTCATCTGAAGTTTCAGAAACAGGAGGTCGAACTGCTTTGGGGCAAAACACAACTGTTTTGCACAAGTTAAGCTTAAAATTCCTTTGAGGACATACAGGTGGTTTCACCTGAATCTTTGTAAATTGCTACTTTAAGAATAATTAAAGTCACCAAAATGATATTGTCACTGCAAATGAAGGTGGAGTGAACCACACTGGAAATTAAAGTGGGCTTAAATGCTCTCATCCTGATGTCAATTGTATTTTTACAGACCAGAACTTCTGACTCACAGCACTACTGAAGTTACTCAGCCAAGAACGAATACACCAGGTAAGATCGTTGTGAAATCCTTTTTAAAAGCTTAAGTAAGTAGTTTCTAAGCTTTTATTAATTAATCTTTTAAAGCCATGGAATTCCTCTTTTTTCTCCCTTCCACCCAAAAAGTCTTTTGTGGAAGGTCAATACAGGCACTCCTTGATTTATCCACATGAACATAAGCAGTCTGGGGGGAGCTCGAGCTTTGAATTTAGACCGGTGGTATTTAGTAGAAATATAACGTGCGTCACAAATGCAAGCCATATATGTCGTGTAAGATTTTCTAGTAGCCAAATCTGTTTTTCATCCTGTAATCAACATAAATACATGATGAGTTAGTTTAC
This sequence comes from Phocoena phocoena, assembly GCF_963924675.1. Taxonomy (NCBI): domain Eukaryota; kingdom Metazoa; phylum Chordata; class Mammalia; order Artiodactyla; family Phocoenidae; genus Phocoena; species Phocoena phocoena. The sequence continues at coordinate 10,137,316 of NC_089233.1, forward strand.
GTTTATCTGCATTCTTTATTTGAAACTCTGGTGTGTATTATACACTTACAGCGCATCTTAATTCAAGTAGCGACGTTTCAGGTGCTCAGTTGCCCACGTGTCTAATGTGCCAGACCACGCAGATTTAGGCCTTAATCTGTTCACAAGGACCTTGCTTTAAAATGGCAAATACTGTGATTGCAGCAGCCGTGCTGACATCATGCCCAATAGAAGAGAACTTTTTAAAAGTCTCGGTCTCAGTTGTCTGAATGGTTTTATTTTCTTTGAGGTATAAGTGTGCCTTTATTTCTTTCCCATCTTTTTGTTTTCCATTCCATAATGTCAGAAAAATTGACCACAACTTGTAGATCTTCTACTACCTTAGGAACTTCTGTTGCTAAGAACCAATGGGTGTTTCTGAATTGTTGCAGTTAATCTTTTCCCTCCCTCTCTCCCCCGCTCCCTCCCTCCCTCCCTCCCTTCCTCGCTGCCTTGCTTCCTTCCTTCCTTCCTTCCTTTTCTTTCATTTTTGCAGTTAATCATTTTTGTAAATGCTAAGGTGAACTGCTATACAGGAGGGCTTATTTGTCTGAACTGTAATACTGATTCTTGAGCTTTTAGGGTCCCTGGAGGCAACCGGTGAAGGTCACCAGTATGCCAAATAGATTGTATATAATCTCTTGTTTATGATGGCATGAGAAGTACTTGAGAAACACTGCGCTAGGGAAACAGACTGTCTTGTGCCCAGACTCCTGCCGGGAGAAGACGGGGTTGAGGCTTAACTTCTCAGGCTGGGCAGCGACATTAACCCAGCAAACTCCCCAGAAGGCTTTTGATTCAGGCAAAGAAACAAAATATCGGCGACATATTGAAGATTGGACATGACAGAGACTTTGCTAAGCAAAATAATGCAAAGAAAACTATTCCCAAAGGTAGCGCTTTAATATGCGTTAGTCTGAGTGTGATGAAAGTCTGTGTATGAGTCTTCGTTTCGCAAGACAGACCTCAAGTTCAAGCTTGTGATTAATGTGATCACTGCTTTTATTAGGAGCAATTCTAATAATGACTGCAAATTGAGGATGTGAAACATGTATTATTGAAACGATCTGTAGGCACCATACAAGTTACTCTGAGGATTTAGTAATATTTTAAGTAGTACTCGATCTGCTGTTTTCTAGCATAGATGGTTACAGGCCTATTATCAAAAGACTCTCCGTTCTCCCAGTTATTAACAATGCTTGGCCTTCTACCATTCGTAGAAGACCTTGGAAAGAATCAAGGTTGTCCTTCTTCATTGCAACAAAATGTTACTGGGTCTGCCAGTCACCTAGGCGTTAGTCTTGCTGGGCCAATTCAAGTCCCAGCGTACCTGACCGAAGAATTGTATTAGTCCTTGCCATCAGAGACGTCTGCTTAACTCTGAGGTAACAGTTGTATGCTTAAACACACGTGGGTGCACTTTGTTCTCAATTTGGTAAAAGGTAGATGTCACATGTGAGAAAGTTGGGGCACTAGCCAGATAGCTGAGCTTTGAAGGGGAAGAATGAGAAGGTACTTGGTTCTTGTGTAGAATGGTACAGAGATCTTGTTGTATTAGAGCAGCAAATACCAGAGGAGGAAGTGCAGGGTGAGGCAGAAGGGCTGACTGAGCACCAGGTTAACAGAAGCCCTTTACCTCGGAGAAGGAGAGTCTAGATATTGTTATAGTAATATTCACATTTGGTTTATACCAGACTGACTTCGTCTGATCGAATGGCCGAGTTACCATATTAAACCCTTGAGATGCTGGGTTTTCTTTTAAAGAAAAGGTTTTAAAGTACTTTCACAGTAAAAGTAAAGTGGAAACGAAAGATTTTCTGAGGCTCCCAACCTTTAGCAGTATTTTCAGAACTTCTCCAACATTTCCTGTCGCCTTGTCCACAGACACAAATGGCTTTCACACGTAGTGCGATTCTTGCACTCTCTACCCTTTCCTCTTACTCTCTCTTTCCCTCCTTTCCTTATCCAATACCTCCAACCATCCTCCATTGTCTCCAAGTCTACCTCCGTCCTCTCCATCCTCAGCTCCAACAAACAAGCCCCGATTATCTGTCCAAGTAAGTGCCACCCTACGTGTCTTTTATAATAGCTTATTTTTTCTTTATTTTTATGTTGTATTTAAAAGGGGATGGTTGTCTTATAAATGAGGGGTAAGGAAATAAACTGGATTCTGGATGTGAGTAGTGCTGAGTGACAGCTCCCTAATCACTTTATCATTTATTTCTTGCTGTGATTAGTGAAGTTTTCCTTTGTGTAAATCTGTAGGCACACGTGTTCGATAAAACAAGGAATGCCTGTTTAGAAAGCAAATACGAGTGAAGCTCCTCTGGTTGAACCTGGTATAGGAGGCCTGGATCTTTATATAGCTGGTCCTCCCAACCCTGAGGGTTCTTTGATGTACCTGCAAGGAAAAGTGTTTGAAAACCATTCATTCTAAATACTTACGAACAAGTTCTTCTTTATTTACAATGTAAACTTAAATTTGAATTCTATCTCCCTGTACTTCTGATATTTGACAAGTGCAGGAAATCCTTCTTTTCCTTATCTGAAGTTTTTGCTTTTAAGCAAAATTTTATTAAGAGTGTCACTGGATTGTACATCTAAAACTAATACAGTGTTATATGCCGATTATCTCTCAAGTTTTTAAAAAATGGCATCACTGGAAAGAACAGCGTCCAGTCTGATTTTGTTTCAGCATCCATAAGGGACATTGTTGATTAGATTTATTTTTCCTTTCTAGTCAAAGAAGATTGGAATGTCAGAATTACCAAGCTACGGAAGCAAGTGGAAGAGATTTTTAATTTGAAATTTGGTAAGTAAAACACAGTCATTATGTCTTAATTTAAAAACATTAATGAAAGGCAGTGTTTTGAATGAACATTATAGCAGTTCAGGACCTAAAGAAAGAAGGTCCCAGAAACTGGGTTTGACTTTCTGCTACTACATTCACTACCTAAACTGAGCGAGTTACTTTCTGTCTCCTGGACTCCGTTTTCTCGTGTGTCAGAGTGGGAAAGGAAGGGAGGAGTTGGGGAGGAATCTCAGTTCCGCTGTCTGTACTTGTAACCTGGCTAACACCTGTGGCAAATAGGTTTCATCATCTGTTTCAACGTAGATTTGTTGACAGCGGTTTCCTGGAGCGCTGTCTTGAGGATTCTGAGGAGGCTCAGCAAGAGTGTTTCAGTTGATTGGGTGTGTCTGTCGTGGAGAAGGAAGTAAGGAGTGGAGTGGTATCAGTATTCCTGGGGCGTTGCCATCGCCGTTGTAATAACTGGTACTGATGTTTGTGTCCTGGATCAGGAATCTTCAGTGCTTTTGACCAGTTCTGCTCAGATGCACCTTATGCACCTCTTATCTTTTTTCTTTTTCTTTCTTTCTTTCTTTCTTTCTTTTTTGTTTTTTTTTTGGGGGGGCCATGCCCCGCGCAGCTTGTGGGATCTTAGTTCCCGACCAGGGATCGCACCCTGCCCCTTGGCAGTGAAGGCACAGAGTCCTAACCACTGGACCACCGGGGAATTCCCTCTTATCTTTTAAACGGCAGACTTGCACCTAGATGATAACACAAGGGCTGGATAGTTGCCATTTCGGTAGTATGGCAGTGAAATGGCTGTAGTTCATTTCTGCCCAGAGCACAGAGACAATTTTGATTAATTATCCCTTTGCTTTGAAGTGGTAAAATGTTCCTCTTATATTTTAGGCTTCTTCGTTAACTTTACACAATATACTAAGCAAAATACCTATATTACTAAGTGGAAATTGCCAGATTGTTGGGAACTTTTGCACAACGTATTTGAGAATGCCCAGATGTCAACTACACTTAGTATGGCGATCATTTGACAACATATACAAATAGCAAATCATTATACTATACACTTGAAACTAATATAATGTTATATGTTCATTATATCACAATTTAAAATATATGTATATATATATTAAAAACATAAACAGAGACTGCTGTCAGACAAAACTAAAAGACTGTAAAATTTTACCTTCCATAAGTTATGTTCTCTTACACTTTCAGCTCAAGCTCTTGGACTCACAGAGGCAGTAAAAGTACCATACCCGGTGTTTGAATCAAACCCCGAGTTCCTTTATGTAGAAGGCTTGCCAGAAGGAATTCCCTTTCGAAGCCCTACCTGGTTTGGAATTCCACGACTTGAAAGGATTGTCCGTGGAAGTAATAAAATCAAGTTTGTTGTTAAAAAGTAAGTTCTCTTTGCCAATGTAGTCCTTTCTGGAATTAGAACAATCAAGGCATATTTCTATTTAAATTTTTTTCTAGCTTCAGGTTACGGCTAAGGCTTTGAAGTCCACGATGGAAAGCGTAGCATTGAGCTGCAGTCCTGGCCTTGTCCATTGCCTCCCATCCTTTAACTTGTCCTTGATTTTCTTCATCGGGGCAAGGAGAGTTGTACCTGCCTCACATTGGTGGAGGTGAAGTTTGTTAAGAGATGCTATGTTGTCTCTTACTATTGATAGATACTTGAGGGCAGGATGAAAGTGCTGATTTTTATGTGCTCTGTTATTCCTGCTTAAACTTACGGGCAACTGAATTTCAGTGATTAAGTTTCTCATTTATATGTCTGCAGAATTTCAGTAGTTGAAGAAACTAAACTAGTGTTAGTTAATTTTCATTTTCATGAAAGAAGTTATTTACTCTTCATAAAATCATTTAGCAGGCATTTGTAGGAAGGAAAAGTGAATTTTTTTTGGTCCATAACGGAAGAAACTATTGTTACATTACAGAGTTATCATTGGTCATCACAATTTTTACTAGCTGTGAAGACCAATATTATACTGGCCACTGTAATGTTTCTTGGTTTTTTCTCTAGACCTGAACTAGTTATTTCCTACTTGCCTCCTGGAATGGCTAGTAAAATAAACACTAAAGGTAAGAGATTATGTATACCTTCATTATACTTCAGTGCGTTAAAACATACTGAGTCGTTGGCACATCTTTTGGGGGCTTTCGGTTTGTTTCTTTGCTTTTTAAGGTATTTTGTTTAATGAACCCCCCTCCTCCCTCTCCCTCCCTCCCTCCCTCCCTCCCCTCTGTCTCTTAAAAGTAAACATTTCATTGGCGGTTTCACGTTTGCAATCCTCCTTCATTCATGTTTCCACAGCTTTGTTGACACTCATGTGGAGGATTACACTACCAGTTTAATTCTTCAGGTTTCTTTGAAAAGAGCCAAACTGTATGAATTTTAATACTCTGCTTTTATAAAGCATCTCCTTCTGGATTTTTTACAACATGCAAAAGAAATTGTATGCTTACTTTACAGCTTTGCAGTCCCCGAAAAGACCACGAAGCCCTGGGAGTAATTCAAAAGTTCCTGAAATTGAGGTCACTGTTGAAGGTGAGGTTGCTCTGTGGCCTGTTCCTGTCCGTTCTACAATTCACTAGTTAATCTGTTGCTTCTTCACTTTACTATTTATATTTTTATGCAAATGAGTTTATAAAACTTGTTTTAGGTGCAGAACACTTAACTGCGATAAAGCTAGATTTCTTTGTTTTTAAATTAATTAATTAATTTTTGGGTGCATTGGGTCTTCGTTGCTGTGTGCGGGCTTTCTCTAGTTGCAGCGAGCGGGGGCTGCTCTTCATTGCGGTGCAGTGGCTCCTCTTGTTGCGGCGCACGGGCTCTAGGTGCGCGTGCTTCAGTAGTTGTGGCTCGCAGGCTCTAGAGCGCAGGCTCAGTAGTTGTGGCGCACGGGCTTAGTTGCTCTGTGGCATGTGGGATCTTCCTGGATCAGGGTTCGAACCCGTGTCCCCTGTGTTGGCAGGTGGATTCTTAACCACTGTGCCACCGGGGTAGTCCCAAAGTTAGATTTTCTAAATGTTTCTAAGTAACAATTTCAATACAAGGTGATATTTCTCCACAGCGTCGCCACCACGTGTTACTTTCTGCTTTTTAGATAATATCCATCCTAATGGGTGTCCGTTCCTTTTTCTTGACGACTAGTATTTCATTGTGTGGATATACTGTATTTTGTTTATTCATCGGTTGATGGACATTTGGTTTGTACCACTTTTTGGCTCTTTGTGAGTAATGCTGCCCTGAACATTCGTGTACAAGGGCAGTGATGGGTTAATGAAAAATGGTTTTGACCTGCCTTCAGATTAACAGAGAATCTCTTTCTGTTGTCTTACCCAAGCCACAGAGGACCTTGTCTCACAGTAGCATTCTTTTGCTTAACCAGGGCTATAAATAGACCCCAAATTTAATTTATATTTGTTAAAATACCACAAAATAGTTGTTAGTGGTTTAACACTAACTAATTTGAGTAGTAAAGAGCTGTGTCCACGTTCAGGGACTTTTTGTCAAGAGTGTGATGGCAAGGAGGGACTTTTTTTTTTCCCACCATACTAGTGTTTTCTTTTAAATTATACATCATGCTTGTAAATGGATTTTTTTATTACTTTAAAAATCAAATTTATTGAGTACACTTTATATGCGATAAAATGCACGCATTTTAATTGTACAGTTTGAGTTTTGAAAAATGCTTGCAGCACCGCTTTAGTCAATGGATAGAACATCTCCCTCGCCCTAAAACGTCTCGCACACGCTCCTTGGCAGTCACTCCCTCACAGGCCAGGCCACAGGCAGCCGTTGATCCGCCTTTTGTCACCATGGAGCACTTCTGCCTGTTGCAGAATTTCATATAAATGGAATCACGTTGTTTCTTTTCTTTCTGTGGTCGCCTCCTTTTACTTAGCACAATGTTGTTGGATTTATACTTGCTGCGTGTTTCAGTATTTCTTTTTACTGCTATTACTCCATTGTATGGATTCACCAGAATTAATTTATGCGTTTGTCACTGGGCATTTGGGTTTATTTCCTGTCTTTGTCTAGTAAAGATGCTCTACGAACATTTGTGTACAAAACGTGGCATATGCTCTCCTTCTTTTGAATAGATATTTAGAGTGGAATTACTGGGTTTTTAACTTTCTAAGAAACAGTTTACCAAACTGATTGTATCGCTTTACCCTTCTGCCGGGAATGTATGAGAATTCCAGTTGCTGCACATCCTCACAGTACCTGATATTGTCCTTCTTTTTATTTTAGCCATTCTGGTAGGTGCGTAGTGTCATTTCACTTAAGCATAAACCAGAATGCCAGTGTATTGATTTTTGAATCGCAGGTAGATATTTCAGTCAGCTTAATTCTGTCAGGTGATCACAGGTCTCTTCCTGTCTTTCCCTGTGACTATTAAAAGGCTGCTTTATGAACATGGAGTATAAAAGGAGGTGTTAGTTGAGTGATCTTAGTAGCCTGTTAAAGAAGTATGGCAGCAGGATGTACTGAGTTCCTCTGTCTGGTTATTATACCTGCCAGGTCAGCCAGGCTGCTAGATCCAGCTGGTCCAGAAATACTTTGCTTTTATCACTATGCTCTTTAAGGAAGCTGTGGTTTTTATTCGGGAGTTTGAAGTAATTAAAGATTAGAATGTTGAATCTTGATATTTTATTCGATTCTGAGGCCATAGTCAGGCTTTTAATGGAAAACAACTGATAACCCATAACATTGTTTCTGTATATTACTAAGAATTCAAAGAAAGGATATGTCAGTGTCAGCTAGAGAATCCAAAGGAAAGCTTCATACAGGGGAGATGATATAGTTGTATCTAAAGTCGTGTTTATGTTCAAAGGCTGAAAGAAAAACATGAGAGGCAAGCATAGGTAACCAGTGGCTTCAAAATGGCGTAATGAATCATTAAGTGAATTGAAAGTTCCTCAGATCAGCCAGAAAGCTAGTTGTGTTTTGGGGGGAAATGCCTGATTATAGGGATGGAAGTGGGAAGATGGATGGAGGTCTGTAACACTGACAGCAGTGGCTGTTTTCGTTGCAGAGTGCTTGTATACACACTGAGCTGAACTTTCCCAGCACAGGTTGGACCTCAAGAGCATGTCCTAGAGAAATCACGAGCAGTACGTAAGGATGACTGAATATATGTGCTGATTATGTTTTTTGTTTAATTCTTTAGGCCCTAATAACAGCAACCCTCAAACCTCAGCTGTTCGAACCCCTACCCAGACGAATGGTTCTAATGTTCCCTTCAAGCCTCGAGGGAGAGAGTTTTCCTTTGGTAAATACGTGTTATGTTTTTCTTTATTTCATTATTTTAAATAAAAGGAGTTAGTAAAATATTTTACTAGTTGAATTGTTTTCTTGTTTTTTATTTGGTGAGTTAGTATATATTAGCAATTCAAGGCACAGATTGTAGAGCCAGACTGAATCCGGATCCGGTGCCAGGACTTTATAATTGTTTGACGTTGGGCAGGCTGCTTAACCTCTCTGTGCCTCAGTTTCCTCATCTATGAGTGGGGATAACATTACTTCCTGTTGCATAGGGTTATTATGAAGATTATAAATACCAGATCATTTAAAGGGTAAAACTGTATCTGGCACGTAGTAGATACTGTAATTGTTTTTGGGGGGGGTGTTTTGGTTTTCATTTGTTTTTTTATTTATTCGTAGCCAACATATTAGTAATATAATAAAACAGTTAAGTAATGCATCAGGATTAGAGTAGTTATCAAGACATACCTGTGTTTAAAACCTATATATTTTTTATTTTGTATTGCTTAAAGATGCACGATAAAAGATGAAGAAGTTCCTGCCATTGGATGTATACTAGTAACTGTTACTAACATCTTAATTGCTCTTGTTTTTTTTTTTTATATATATGCAGAGGCCTGGAATGCCAAAATCACTGACCTAAAACAGAAAGTTGAAAATCTTTTCAATGAAAAATGTGGTAAGTTTATTTTGAAATACTGTTATTAAAATATGAGGTAACTTTTTTATAAAATAGAAAAATGTGAGCATAGTAAAATTGTTCAGCATTTAGATATTGCTGTCATCAGAAGTGTGTGGGTTTTGCAGTCAGGAATTTTATATTTTCTTCCACGTTTCTGAGCACCAAGAAATGGAAGAAATTTTTCTAAAATTAATGTGATTCTTTAAAAAGAAAGGTTTTAGTAGCTGCAAAATGTAATTTAAAATGCGTTTTTTTAAAAAGGCTTAGTTTTTTAAAAAGTTACAAATATGAGAACCAGTAAATGTATTCTGTTTTTGTTTTTTTAGGTGAAGCTCTTGGCCTTAAACAAGCTGTGAAAGTGCCGTTTGCGTTATTTGAGTCTTTCCCTGAAGACTTTTACGTGGAAGGCTTACCCGAGGGTGTGCCATTCCGACGACCATCTACTTTTGGCATTCCAAGGCTGGAGAAGATACTCAGAAACAAAGCCAAAATTAAGTTCATCATTAAAAAGTAAGGAAATAAGATGAAACAAGATTGCCATGAGTTGATACAGTTTGATGCCGGGAGATGGCACATGGATTCTACTTTGGAGCTCAGCCAAACCTTAGGGTCAAGGAAGCTCTTTAAGCTGTACCTTTGTATATATTTTAAATTTTTCGTAACTGGTCAAAAGAGGGAGGGCTGTGGCTTATCAGGGGGATAACAACTTGATTTAGTGAAGTCTATGCACAGTGACATATATATTTTTTAATATAAATTTTTAAATTTATTTTTGGCTGTGTTGGGTCTTCATTGCTGCGCGTGGGCTTTCTCTAGTTGCGGCAAGCAGGGGCTACTCTTCGTTGCGGTGCGCGGGCTTCTCATTGTGGTGGCTTCTGTTGTTGCGGAGCATGGGCTCTAGGTGTGCGGGCTTCAGTAGTTCTGGCGTGTGGGCTCTAGAGCGTAGGCTCAGTAGTTGTGGCGCACGGGCTTAGTTGCTCTGTGGCATGTGGGATTTTCCCGGACCAGGGCTGGAACCTGTGTCCTCTGCACTGGCAGGTGGATTCCTAACCACTGTACCACCAGGGAAGCCTCACAGTGATATCTTAGTGGTTAATACTACTGGAGTCTAGGCAGTGGTTCAGTTGTGTTTTTTTGGGGGTTTTTTTTGCGGTACGTGGGCCTCTCACTGTTGTGGCCTCTCCTGCTGCGGAGCACAGGCTCCGGACGCGCGGGCTCAGCGGCCATGGCTCACGGGCCTAGCTGCTCCCCGGCATGTGGGATCTTCCCGGACCGGGGCACGAACCCGTGTCCCCTGCATTGGCAGGTGGACTCTAAACCACTGCGCCACCAGGGAAGCCCAGTGGTTCAGTTTTATAAAGCCCATTTATTTCTCCAGCTTACAGAATATTTTAAATTTCTCTCCTGTTTGCTTGGACATCTGTGAATTATGCCAACACAATTGAAGTAAATGGAAATAATTAGAGTTAACAAAATACATTTGAAATGAATTGAAAGGAATTTTAGGTTTTATTTATTAAAGGTTACTTCTGAGTTCCCTAAGGATGCTGTCAAATAATCAAAGCTGACATTGCCAACCATAATGGCCTCCCTCTGTACCTTCAGCCAGGTGTGTAGAGGCTAAGGCCCCTGCTTCTGCTTCCTAAGAGAGACAGTCTCTTGTGTTCAGGTTTTTACCGCCTGTCTTCTGTTTCCATGCTACCTGCATTCGGGTGTCTTCCTGTTTCCTTTTCCAGTCTAGCATACACTCTTTCCAGGATATATTGAAACCACAGGAAGAAGCTGTTTATACTAGATGGGGCTGGGGTGGATGTTAAAATCACAATTATAATTAGTCTTTATATGTGTGTTCCTTTAGAGATCCATGTTACTTCTTTTTGTTCTTCCATTACTAAGAATGTGTATTTATAGAAAGTTGCTGGCTTTTTAAATCTCTTACTTGTTTCATTTTTAATGTTTTACTATTGGAATGTTAGCCTAAAAGTTTTTTCTCTTTTCTTGTTCTTAGGCCTGAAATGTTTGAGACGGCAATTAAGGAGAGCACCTCCTCCTCTAAGAGCCCTCCAAGTAAGCATTTGCTGCAGAAAACATGCTGTTAGACACTTACTTTGCACTAATTTAGAAAATTGTTGGAAGAGTGGCTACTGAGACAAAAACAGGAAAGCTCATTCAAGGTTGGGGTTTGGACTAGTTTACGATTTTTAAGTTCTTTAATACCTGAGGATCTCCACATATCTGATGCTTTACGAAGGAAGCACCACAAGGAAGAGAAAAAAAGTGAAAAACGTCTTTCAGGAAGCCTAATATCACAGAACAACAAAACATGACATGAAAAGGAACAGAGTTGGGTTAAAATACTGTCTTTTGTAGTCTGAATTGTAAGCACCTTACTAGGGAAGATCTGATTACATCTGTGTATGTTCTAATCTCAAGTCTCTGTTTTAAGGAAAAATAAATTCATCGCCCAATGTTAATACTACTGCATCAGGTGTTGAAGATCTTAACATCATTCAGGTGACAATTCCAGGTATGATCTCTCTGCCTTAATCATAGTTTGTGGGGCTTCATGGATGTTGAATGCACTGCACATTGTGTGCTGTCCGCACCAGCCCCTGCAGAAGTTATTAACCAAATACATCACCTTGTCAGTTTATCGCTAAACAGCTCTTGGCAGTTATTAGACTCGGCATGGGCTAAAACCTGTAGGCCACCCAGATGCCTAGGGGGTTGTTTAAAAAATTTGTATAAGTCGGCAAGCAAAGCTCTTCATAACCGCAGCATTGTCAGTTTGGTGTTATTATTAAATTGTTTGGTGAAATCATTTCAGTCTTGATTCGTTTTTTAAAACATTCCAAAAACAGAAAGTGAAGTTACATAAAGCACCTAAAAATTTATCTGGTATTAAAATCGCATTATTAAGTTTACAACTTTCTCTTAACCTTTTTAGATGACGATAATGAAAGACTGTCAAAAGTTGAAAAAGCTAGACAGCTAAGAGAACAAGTTAATGACCTCTTCAGTCGAAAATTTGGTAAGTTTTGCATTTGCGTAGTATAGCTTGCAGTAAGCAAGGAAATTTTGTCTCAATAAGATCTTAAAAGTAAATTGTGCTCAGGTAGTTTTAATCTGTGCTTTTACAATACTCAACTAAGGTGCTAGGTTCATCTGTGCTTTTATGCCGTTTGTCTTGCTATAGGTGAAGCCATTGGTATGGGTTTCCCTGTGAAAGTTCCCTACAGGAAAATCACAATTAACCCTGGCTGTGTGGTGGTTGATGGCATGCCTCCTGGAGTGTCATTCAAAGCCCCCAGCTATCTGGAAATCAGCTCCATGAGAAGGATCTTAGATTCTGCTGAGTTCATTAAATTCACAGTCATTAGGTATGTGAGAGTTCCTTGCTTGGTCATAAGAATGAACCTGCAGATCATTGAGGCTGAGTCGTCTTCCAGAATGTAGTCATATGTAGTAAGTTTACCGTGTAATAAAATGAACTGTAGTGAAATTCTTTAGTTACTGTACTATTAGATTCTTTCTTCCTTGTGCTGACTCAGTTCTCTGGTTTTTAAGGCAGGGGATTGTTAGCACACCATGGCCTGTGGACCAGCTCCAGCCTGCCATCTGCTTTTATTTTAGTTTTATGTCTTATTGTAACCCAGTCACATCCGTTTGTTTACATATCGTCTGTGGCTGCTTTCATATTGCAGTGGTAAAATTAAGTAGTTGGGACAGAGGCAGTGTGGTCTACAAAGCTGGAAATATGTACTGTCTGGCCCTTTGCAGAAAAATGTTGCCAGCCTCTGCCTCAGCATCTCTTCACAGGCTTTGGATCAGACAGGGATTCGATACTAAGTCGCTTCTGTTTCCTTGTCTGTCCAGTGAGATTGTAGTTGTTTCCTTTGAGAGTGTTAGCTCCTTATCCACAGAGTAGGAACGGTGGTTACACCTGCCCTCTAACAGCATTGTGAGAATTATAGTCTTTGATGTGTGCTTGTCACAGTAAGTCTTACGGTATCCTTTTGTCATCCACCTAAGCAGAAGTCCCAAGTGCCCTTCACTCTTTTCTTCCACCTCCCCAAACTTAGCTGTTATGAAATAACACCCATTCATTGTCAAGTTCCCACTGTCTGTATAGGACCAACACTCAGACAGAGCTAATGTGTCTTAATGAATGTCTTAATGAATGTCTTAATGAGCCTTCCCAAGGCTTTTTCCTCATTTCACTAAAATTACTCTATTCCCTTTGCATTGTTCCTGTTTTTTTCCCACCATCTTGGTGTAGCATTTTCTAATAATGTGCCATATTAGTTATTCGTATATCTGTCTGTCTGTAGATTAAAAACTATAAGATTAAACAGTAGTGGACAGCACTACTAGCACGTAAGCGACATGGGCTAAATGTTAGTTGAATAAACTGAATATACATGTGAACTCTTGTAGAGTAGAAAAAAAACTTGTGCAATTTGTTTCTCTCTTTAGACCATTTCCAGGACTTGTGATTAATAACCGTGAGTATTTCTTGAAGTCTCCTTGGTTTTGCTCTTTTCTGGGATGTGAGAAGGGGGTGGGTGTGTGCACTTGCACGTACACTTACCTGAGGGTGTAACATTTTATTACTTCACCTACAGCAGTAATCATTCAAAGTCATCGTTTTAGCCCTCAGTGTGCGAGGCACCAGGCACTTTCTAGGTGTAAAACTGGGCGAGTTGTTTCACCTTTTTTAAAATCTCAGTTTACTTATTAGGAGAATCGTAATGATATTAGTACCCATTCTGTGAGTTTTAGAGCATTTTAAATGACACATTGTGTGTCAGGCCTCTAAAACAGGGACCAGCAAGCTGCAGCCGTGTAAATAAAGTTTTATTACAGCACTGCCAGGCCCATTTGCTTATGGCAAACTGGACTGACCTGCAAAGCCTGAAATACTTACTGCTTCTTTGTAATAAAGTTTGTTGACCCCTGACCCTAGTATGTGCTCAGTAAGCAAAATCTGTATTTGTTACTGTTTTTACTACTACTGTTATTACTTTTACTATTAGTTTGTAATTACTGGGCTGGAAAAAGTAAGTCTTTTAATGTGATTTAGCTACTTCTGTTGATCTTTAGGCCTAGTGTCTGGCAGCCACTGGGCCCTCACATACTGTTGCATGAACAGGTGTAAGTGTTCTTGCAGTTCCCTGATGTTCGTGTCAGTTTAAACAGTGGGGTTTTTTTTTAGCAAAACTTAATTTTGCTAGTATGTTCTTCTGTTAACTTTGTTAAAAAATTTCAAAAGTGAGAATTATCCTTAACTAATACCATTAGCGTTTCAGTCTTTTTTCCAACTGGTATTATTCCGTCTCTTTAAAATCCATCTATATTGAGTACTCACTTGTATACTTCCTTTGTTGGGAAAGTGTTCAGGAGTTCTCAGTGGCCACTGAGCACCTGAGCCTCGTGAGTTGCTGGTTTGCCCCCTGAGCTGAGAAATTGGGCCGCTGTTGTGCCTGCCCCCACCCCCCTGTTCTGCTTCACACTGTTGATGCTGTTCTTGGCCACCACTCCTTCAGTGTCACGGATTTGGTTATATCTCTCCTGCCTCCAAGTTTCGAGTTTCACTTTATCACAAAATATATTTATTTGCTTTTTCCCCCAAGCCATGAGTTCTTTTTTTATAGAATCTGTTTTTGTATATTATACTGTCTATCTTGGCCAAGTATGTTAGTATCTGGGAATGTCAGTAATGAATGAAAGAGAAGTAAACCTTGCTTCATAGATTTTCAGTCATCTTTGGCATTCAGCTTTAACTACACCCGGGAACTTTGTCATTTAAAGAAACCCCATGGAAAAAAAAATAAAAATAAAAATAAAGAAACCCCATGATAAGGTGTGGGGTTTCTTTGGGGGGAAAAAAATTTATTGATCCCAATTCATCTACCTTCTGTGTAATTTTTAATTTCAAAAGACACTATATTTTATGCCTCCCTCCTCCTTTACCTTATGTTTAAAATGTTCAGTTTGTTCTTTTCCTTGTGCCCTAGTCTATTATAGAATTTTATGGTAATTACTCTGAATTAGTTACTTCGACGGGACGTACTAGAATTTTTAATATTTGTTCCCTTCTTGTCATAAGGAAGGTAGTGCCTGTTATAGCAAAGTTGGAGCATCAGATTAGAGAATGTATGTAAAAAATGCTTTTCAAATATAACAACATATCATTAAATTATGACTTAAATGAATCTGCTTTCTTTTCAGAGTTGGTTGATCAGAGTGAGTCAGAAAGCCCAGTGATCCAAGGTAAATTAAGCATGGTAAAATATAGAAGTATTCCTACTTAGTCAATAAAACAGGTCACATAAATTGTGTGGCCTTACATGCTTACATTTACCTAACTTCAAGGGAAGTTAATTCCACAGCACACATGTACACACATACGCACACACTCGTGCACATGCAGACTTGTTTGCTTGGACTCCTTTGTCTGAAAGCCTGTATAAGCTCAAGCCATAGGTCCTCACTGAGAACTGGACCACATGCCATTTGTTCCCACCGTCCCAGGTCAGGAACCCTGAGACCAGTGGCCAAGAATGCAGTTGTGGGGTGATGGGGGGAGAAGGTTGTTTTTTAACTTGGCTTCTTATGCCATTTGTTTCCAGTGGTTGCTATAAACCAAAATTATGTTGGGCAGAAATGCATGCATTGTAGTTTTAAAAACTCCTTAGGAACAAAGTGTTTAGGCCTGCTGTGTGATTCATTGAAAGTAACAAAAGGCTTTTATTAGAAGGGAGCCCACAGAAGTAAGGGGGGAAAAGACATAGAGAAAGAAACTCCTACTTTCATGTTAGAGCTATGTTAATTAAGATTGTTATTTAAGATTTCGGTTGTGTGGGCAAATTTAACAGGTTTCAGAAAAGCAGGTTTTTTTTTTTTTTTTTTTTAAAAGCAGGTTTTTGAGAGTCTGGTTGCGTTAACAGTGTATTTAATCCCAAGAATCTGTGGCTGCTGTCTCACCTAGACCTGGGCTTTGTGTACAACGTCTAGAGAGCTTTCTCCCTCTAGGCTCTTTAAATAACTGAAAGCAACTTTGGAAAAATGTTAAAGTAAAATCTTTATGTATTTCTCTTCAGAATCAGCTGAGCCGAGCCAGTTGGAGGTTCCTGCAACAGAAGGTAAAAAGAGTAGTCTGGTTGTCAAAAATAAAGTGCCAAAGACAAAGGATTAATTGTGTTTCTAAAGCTGTTTAACTGGACCTGTGTGGTTGTTTTGTTTCTGGGTGAACTGGATTTGTAGTTTATGCCCAGAAACATTGTGTTTAGAGATGACTCATGGGTTCTTTTCCTCCATTTTCCCCAATGACTCTTATTAATGAATTCTGAAATAGTTGAATGACTGCTATCTAACCTAGATATAGCTATTGTGGGTCCTTTACATGCATAATTAATAAGATGTTTGTTACTTTGAAAATCTAAGTAACAAAAGTTAGAACTCACTGCTAGAGAACAGTCTTATCATTTTTAGCATCTTATCATTCCTGTTAAGTCATTGTAATGAACAGTTTGGTATGAGTAGATTTATAATTGGACACACTTGCATTAATAGTGCAGTTAATCGGTTCCCTTTTGTTTCACTTGATAGAATTAAAGGAGACTGATGGAAGCTCTCAAATCAAGCAAGAACCAGACCCTACGTGGTAGACCTCTTCCCTCCTAGGGTAAATCACCTTCTGTGTCCAGGATGCCATGTGGTGTCTATCTGAACCCACCTGCATATTCATAAGCTGAAGTGTTTTCCCTGCTTCAGCCATAAATGGCGGCCCCGCCTTCAGGGCACGTGAGGACAAAGTACAAGCATACTGGGTGGTTTGAGCTAGAAGATTCAAGCAGAGAGATTTTCCTTGGATCAATATATGTCAGGCAGAGAAGGTAAAGCGCTTTGCCTCAAATGGAAAATGTTTTGTTTCTAATCTATAGGTTAAATCTTGTCCTTGCCGTTGGAGTTCCCTGTGAGTCAGTGTGAACAGACTGACTTTTTCCCCTACTCATAATAACAGTATTTGCAGAGACTGGCTGAGCTACACAATCCATTGTGCATCTTGCATAATTAAGTTATAAGCCTGATCCAGTTATTCCGAACATCTTAAACTTGGCCAGGTTACTACCCAGGAGGGGCAGCTCTAGGCCAGGAGTCAGTGAAACTTGGTTTTCATGTCATATTGAACCACATAAGCCCCAGCTGTTGAATATTTTCATGATAGTTAGAGGATACAGTTAGCTCTCATCTGTACCTGACACTCCAGAGACTTTTTTGGTCATGGAATTGGCCATGTACTGTCAGTCCATGGATTTAAGTGGTAATTAAGTTGAGATATTAGTGAGTCACAAATTCCTATAATCAGATTAACCTGTTTTCTTGCTTGTTTGTTTTCTCTCCTATTTTAGCTTAAAGTATCAGTGGGTGAGAAGAGCTTTTCGGACCTGTTACTGCCCCAAGCTGTGTAATATACTTGTATAACAGAAATACCTTCTATACAAACCTTTTTTTCTACTTTTAGATAGAAATGTCTACTTTTTCAGCAGTTCTGTGAATTGAATTAAAGAGCAGAGTGACTGTAGATTTGGAATGGCTGGTTTACTTTGGAATGTATTATAAGGATTTTACAGCAGTGCTGGAAAAACGACAGGGAAAATGACAGGGATGAATCTCATCAGATTTTTTACGTATTCAGCAGAGCCTTCAGCTGTGGTGTTTGTTTCCCAATCAAGTGAAGATCTCTCCTACTGGAACATCTCAGCTTCTACAGTGAAGAAAATAACCTGTGATAGTTCAGCTCTTTAGTTTTTCTATTTGAAAAGTCACTTAATTGATCCTTTTGTTCACGGTTCTCCTTAATGACTGGGTGAACAGTTAGTATCTGTATATTTGACTAAACCTTTTCCTAAGCTCTCTATCATGGTTCATATGTTTTTTATCGTAATCAAAAACCAACCATCTGGATCACCTAACAGCCAGTAAGAGGTCAGTATCTCAGCGTGTGGCTTATAGATGGAGTACAGAGAACCTCTTCCATCCACATTTACTTTTCATCCAAATAAAATGCATGGTGTAGCAGAAGTTCCAGATCAGGCATAAGTGTTTGGGCAAAAGCCGAATGACACTAAAGCCTCACGGTCTTGTAACCCATCGTGGTGTGGAATTCTTTGGAACACTATTCCAGCTCGGATCAGACTCAAGGGTATTTCATTGCCTTCATTACTTTACAATTCTACTTGTAACACTGAGGCTCCAGTGTGGGGAGTGAGGGGTCAGCAAGCTGACTAGGCACCCTCGGATGTTCTGCGCCATTTGTAGGAGAATCTTACATGTGTTGAGATTTCACAAACAGTAAGAGTTGTAAAATACCAGCTATATGAAAAGCTAGAGTATGTGATGGCATAGAGTTTTCATTAGCTTTATCGCAATATTCACGATGGAGAATTATATTACATGGTAGCAGAAATAGGCATTTTTATGTGTTGCTTATATTTTACCTCAAATTAAACTGTAGATATAGGGTAATAAATAAAATCCATCCATGCCTTTCACACACTAATTCATTTCTTTCTAAGGTGTTTTCATGACTGGGGGGGGGAAACCTGGGGTGGCTCGGCGGAATGCAAGGCGAGCTTAGGTGGGCACGGTCCAGAGGCTCAGTCCCTTGTCAGGACACCACTGCTCACGGTGTGTCTGAGACCGCTGTGCCTCTGGGCTGAGCTGGGGCTGGAGCCCCCCAGCTTTTTATCTGTGACATGCCAACCATATGCAGCGAACGCATGATGTTGGAGGTCAGGGTCCCTCCCCGGGTAGAGCCCGTATGTCAGCCCCTCCCCCATGAAAACCACACACTGGCTCCAGGTCTTCTGTGTCCCTCTCCACCATCACCCTCTGCCTCTCTTTTACCCTTACAAATGTGACCTCAGGGAAAGCCAAACTGGTTTGTTCCTAACTCACCAACCGACATTAGGAGGAGTCGGCTGCTGCAGTAGAGTCTCAGCGTTCCTTTCCCGTGTTCTTAAGGTGTTCACAGCCTTGCTGCCTCCACCCACGCTTCCCATCCCAGCCACTGGAGAACCGCAGTCATCCAGAGGCTGCTTTTAAAAGGAGTTAAGCTTGTACATGTAACTCTTTAACAGAAAGTTTGCGGGAGCACAGACTTACGAGGAGATCTGTTTCCCAGTGCAAGTGTATACATCCAGTATGAAAATTCTGTATATATGCATACACACGCCTTTTGTTTTTATATATACTATTAGAAAGCTGCTTTTATATATATATATATATATATATATATATATATATATATATATATATATAAGTTTCTTAACGTCTGGCAAGTGCATCCGTTTCTGTACTGCGGACAACAGCACAGAACCAGTGCTGCGTCCTCCTCTTGGTGATACGCAGAAGGTTTAAGAATGCTGTCCTGTCCCGTTCTGCCTCTCCTCTAAACGGGCTTATTGGTTCCTTTAAGAAATGTTGAACCTCAGGCAAGGGGTGCTGTTCCTGCATCTGTCTTTGAGTGGAAGAGCCTGGAGGAGGAATAAGTCATTTTTATTTATTAACTCACTGTCGTTTTAACACACCTCATTAACTCTGCTTCCCACAGTCGGGCGTCTAAGCAAATCCTTCCGTAGGACAGCATTGTTTCCTGGCGAGGTGACTGGCTTAGCAGTTTGCCTCCTTGCCTGCGACGGTCAGGTTAGCCCTGGTTTCAGAACCGTGGGCTTGTTTACAGATGGCTGGAGTGTTGCCCTGGCTTGCTCATTCGGAGACCAGGAACCGCCTACAAGACAAGCCTTCCACCGCCTGTGTTAGTGAATAGGTGGTGCATCCAGAAATGAGACAGTGGATAGATAACGTGATTCTGCAGCGGGTGAGGGGTGTTAAAACTCGGCCACCAAGGTCTTGATTAGATCAGTAAGGACCGGACTGAAAAAACAAACGACAGTCCACACAGGTCTTATCAGTAATTCTGATGTGTTTCTGGAACACGTCCTGATTCCATGATAGTTGATGGTTAAACCTTATTTTACCAGGAAATGCAGCAGAATGACTGGGAACATAGGCCTTGTGACCAAATCCAAGCTCTGCTTCTGGACAGCTGTTAAGATTAAGTAAGATTGCCGACAGAAAAACGGTAGAACCAAAGAAATGTGTCCATCGCAGGATTGTATGAGTTAAACCCCGTTTGGTGGGGTTGGGCCAAGTGCTAACGACCCCGTGCCCAGCTCTGGGCCTTGGGTGGCGGGGAGAGCTGAGCTCTGTTCGTGGGGCAGCCTCTGCCCTCGGGCAGTTGGCAGAGCTGCTGTGGGCATGGCTGTCGGCAGTGCTGAGAGAAATCTGCGTTTGCCCAGCCTGCCACCACTCAGGCTGCAGGTGCACATAGGCTAACCCTGCTGAGCAGTTAGCACATCCCAAGAGACCTTTTCATCTTTTCACTGATCTGAATCATCTGTGACGCAGGAAGTGCGGTTCGGCTTATTCACTGTGCATTCACGCCCTATGCCCAGGTCACCTTGGGATTTGAGAGATGAGGAAATAAAGACAAGAAATGAAGTCATTGGCACAGTCTTACCTCCGAGACTGAGGGGCGAGACTGGGCCCGGGTCTGTGGCGCCCAGTGTCGCCAGGACAGAGCTGCCTACTATGACAGGCAGCCAGTGCCCCTTTGAGGCAGGCTGGCTGTGTGGGCATCCGCTAGCTTCATTTCTGCCTTTTCTCTTTCCTCCCCACCAGGAACCGGAAAGGTCCGTTGGAGAGGGAGATTGAGAGACCAGACCTCTCCAGTTTCCACACCCCAAGCCCCAGTCTAAATAAACTCACGATCCTGGTTGGCTTAACCATTAGTGGACAGGTAACTGTCACAATCTGGTCTCGCCTTGCTAAGTGGAAGCCCCACTTTCTGGACTATGTATTTTGAAAGATGTGGTGGTCTCCCAGGGATGCCTCGGTTTCCCTATGATAGGGAAGAAGAGGGAGACAGGATTCGGGGAATTGAGGCAGTCTCTGAGGTCCCTGTTCTACGCAGTTCTGAGTCCAGGAGGATGAGCGCAAGTGGGGCTGTGTAGCCTTCTGGTTAGACCCCCGTAGAGTTGCTCTCCACCCTCTGCAGTTTGGGTTCTGTTTTACTCCACTACCTACTAAAGGGATGGTTAGCTCTCTGTACTTCCCCTCACGGCCGCCAGCTTCCTTGGCTCAAAAGGCAGATAGGAAAGCGGCTTGTAGCAGGTTGTTGAAATCACAAGTTCCTCAGGGTATGGTGGCCCGTTGACAAGTCACAACGGGTGGACCTAGCTGCTGCTCCAGAGGGGCTTTGTAACCCCGGGTGCTGGGTGAAAAACGGCAAAGCTCCTTGGCTTCCCAGCTCCCCTGCTCTGGTCAGCAATGGTCTTGTGTGTCACCTCCCTCCTGTCCTGTCCCAACCCCCAACCCCCACCCCACCCCGTACCTTGTGATTGTATTTTGAGGAAGTATCAGGAAAGGTAGCACTGAAAACAAGCTATGATACAATGCCCATTTGTAACAGTGTTTCCTGCCGGGTTTCCATCTCAGAAGCAAGAGCGGGTGGTTGATGGGCCTTTTGTAGCATCAACTTCATGCATGATCTCAGGACGCCTGTTTAAAACCCACAGTGCCTCAAGCTGTAGAAAGCAATGATGACCCTCACCAAAGACCATGTGCTTGGCAGTGCCTGGGGGAACCTAGTGAGAGCTGTTCCCACTCGTTTCAGTAAACGAGTAGCCCCGACTCATTCACTGAACGATCCCCAACCAGAGGCAGCAGAAGCGAAAGCCCACCTCCAAGGCTCCTAAGAAGATTTAGCTAAATCCTGAAAGGATCTGTAGATCTGCATGTTCTGTAATTTAGACAAACTGTCTTCTCCCGGACAACGACCCATCTGTCAATACATCCTCTAGGGAAAATAATCCCTAAGGAAGGATAGCAAGTGCAGGTTTCCAGAAAGGCAAGGTCAGAGCAGGCACCCTGTGGCATGTGGTCGAAAAGCCGGAGCAAGTGTTGGCTCTTCGGCCTTCAGAGGAGGAGCTTTCTGTCCCGGGAGCGGCATCATTACCCCTGGTGCTTGAGGCAAGATGGGACCCTGCCAGGAAGCTTTGTAAGCAAGCCATCTGTCTACAGGTGACAAGCCTGTCACCCCAGGCCTGTGCGTCTTTACTGTTCTGCACCCCTGGGCAGTAGCAGAGGTACCGAGCCCTGGGCAGGTCCCAGGCGGACTTCATCACGCCGCCAGCTTGCTCCTCTGCGCTGTGGCTGGGCTGGGGAGATGTGGAAATGGCGGCCCAGCCCTGGTGACTGGATTTAGGCGGGAGTTCTCATTACTGGAATTAGCTTCAAGCTCTAGACAAATCGCCACAAAACCCCGTGAGGCGGCAGCACGCTGCTGGATTTAGCCTTGATGGTCGGTAGGTGAGCTTCAAATAGCTCTCGCCACGTGACACATCAGGCCCCGGGGAGGAAGTGGGGCGGGAGAGCGGGCACAGGCAGTCCCTGGGGGCCAGCGTTGGGCTCCTGGCTTTGGAGTGGGACCAGCTTGCAGAGTTTCTGTCCATCTGGTATTTGTTAAGGGCCCTCTTGGTGTCAGGACCCCTGCCAGACGCCGGAGTGCAGAGGGGACAGGCCCAGCCCTGCCCCCCAGAACAAACTGCTGTCCATGCCCTTAGCTGCTGTCCTCCCCAGCCTGGTCTGGGAAGTCCCCATCCCACGCCTACGGCCCCAGGAACTGCTGAGCTCTCCCAGGGCCAGGCCACTGGCTGAGCCACGCACTGAGCTCCCGTGACGGTTGCGGCAGAGAGCGCAAGCCTGCCCTGGGGTCTGAGGCTTGCACAGTTTGCCCAAGCAGCCTGGAGTGCCAGCTCTCATCCGTGAGACACTTCCCTCCTTCAGGGCCTGGTTTAAACGGCAAGAAACTGTCTCGGATCTCCCTAAATCCTCCCAACAGTCCACTGAGTAGGTACGGTTGCTAATGCCATTTTACAGATGAAAAAACAGGCCCGGAGCTTGCCCAAGGGCACACAACCCTGTATGGGAGGAGGTCAGTGTGGGCTGGGTTCCGGGCCATGTGCTCATAACCAGCAGTTGGTGTGTACGTGGCCTCCTACAGACCAAAGGCTCAGTCTGATTCCTGTGCATGTGCAGCTCTGGAGCCCTCACTCCTGTGTCCCTAGGCCAAGGACTGGACAGCAGTGTCATCAGGCCCGGGGGAGAAGGAATTCCCACGTGTGGCTCGGGTGTGTCCTAAGCCCCGGTCCTGAGTGCAGGCTCCCGGTTCTTCTGATGAGGCCTCGAGGTCTATCCCCGACCCAGCCCGAGCCCACTCCTGGTCTGATTTGCTGAGAAAGGAAGGCTCAGGGTCCCTTGGGAGGCAGGTTGTGCGTGGCCGGCATTTCCACGCAGACCCCTGCTTGCCCTCAGAGCCCCCGCACAGCCGGCCTCGCTGCCGAGGGCGCCCTCAGCCTACAGGCCAGCAGCGCACAGGGTCCCTCTTCCAGGCGCCAGGTGAGAACTGCCTAGCTGGGGACCAGCGGGAGGGGCTTAATTTAGACTTGGGAAGAAGTGTCCCGTAGCCAGGGCTGCTTTGTACCCATCTAGGGAAGCCTGAAAGGAGATCCCAGAGGGCACTGCCTGGGCCTCAGGCCCTCAGGCCAAACCTTTCTCCATGTAGCCTGTCTCCAAGGCCCAGCCTAGGGGATCTCCTGGTTGAGGAACTGCCCAGCCCCGTCCATCTGGGGAAGGTGGCATCTGGAGAGGCCAAGGTCTTTGGGCCAGACTGGGAAGCCCTGCTTCCTGTCCAGTCTGGCCTGTTGTGAGAATCTCCCTCTTTGGGGCGTTTGCACAGTCTGGCTCCTTCGTGAACCCCAGTCATCATTCACTCAGGGGAGCCAGTGGTTAAAAGCGTGGGTCCAGGGCTTCCCTGGTGGCGCAGTGGTTAAGAATCCGCCTGCCAATGCAGGGGACACGGGTTCAAGCCCTGATGCTGCGGAGCATCTAAGCCCATGCGCCACAACTACTGAGCCCACACGCCACAAATACTGAGCCCCGCGCGCCTAGAGCCCGTGCTCCACCACAAGAGAAGCCACCGCAATGAGAAGACTGTGCACTGCAATGAAGAGTATCCCCTGCTCGCCTCAACTAGAGAAGTCCTGCGCATAGCAACAAAGACCCAAGGCAGCCAAAAAAAAAAAGAGCGTGGGTCCAGGGTCCAGACTGTCTAGGTCAAGACCCAGCTTTTTGCTTACCAGTGCTGGCAACCTGTTTACCTCTCTGTGCCTCAGTTTTCCCATCTATAAAGTAGGGGGAATAACAGTACCTACCTGATAGTCTCATTGTGAGGATAAGATGTGATCCTAAATATAAAGCACTCCTGACCCAGGCTAAGTCCTTTGTTAGCACTCAATGGGAAGTGGGTGTGTGTGTGTGTGTGTGTGTGATTCTGGGGGCTCTGGTATTCATCTAATACCTGGGTGATGGATAACAAGATATCTATAATGTTAGCTAAAATTTTATGTTTAGTTAAACTTCATTTTTCTGCAGTTTTCTATAATTTCACAATTTGAAAGTTCTAAAATTTTTAAGTTGGTATCTCCCCCGCTAAAACAAACTTATTTATTAATTACCTCCAGTTTTGTTCATTTTTTAAAATTAAGCATTTGGTCACTCGTTTCATCCATGCATTCAAGTAAATCTATCTCATCCCAACAAAAGGCTATGAGCCTGCTTACGGAGGTCCTTACAAGGTAAACGTGAGTTCTTAGCACTTCATGGTTTGTACACCTGCGCTCTGCCTGGGCGCGGTAAGGAGCAAGGCGACGTTTGGGGAGACCATAGGAG
Organism: Phocoena phocoena; assembly: GCF_963924675.1. NCBI lineage: Eukaryota > Metazoa > Chordata > Mammalia > Artiodactyla > Phocoenidae > Phocoena > Phocoena phocoena. The sequence continues at coordinate 10,161,958 of NC_089233.1, forward strand.
GGAAGTGGAGAGGTAGCAGCTGATGGCTTGGGCCGCTGAGTCGTGCCTGGTGTCTGCAGGACAGAGCAGCCTGACTGGGCAATTATGCAAGAGTGGAAAGACCGCTGAGAAGAAGGGAAGGAAGTGCCCGGGCCACGACCAGACCCGGCGCTGGGGGTGGGGTGGGGTGGGGTGGGGGGTGGGTACCACTGCAGCCAGCCCCACCAGCCACTTCCTCTACCCTTCCCAGGTGAGCCAGTGCTGCAAGTCTGACCTCTGTGTGGGGACCACAAGGCAGCACCACATGGGACAGGGAAGACCAGAGACAAGCAGAGCATCCCTCAGGGAGGGGGCATTTAGTGAGTAATGAAAGGACAGCCCCTCAGCCGTGAGCCAAGGGCCTTGTGCTGCAGGGGCCACTGATGTGGAATTAAGTGAGGAATTAAGTGCCATCCATCACGTGAGGAATTAAGTACCATCCATCACGTGATCCCACTCAATGTTCTTTGCTTTCAACTTTCTTTTGAGGTACAACACACCCACAAAAAAGGGCTGTGCGTGAAACTGACGTGCTGGGGGCTGGGTTAATTTTCAGAAAGTGAGTGCACTTGTGGAAATGGCATCCTTATCAACAGAGCAAGTCACCTGCCGCCTCTTACTTGCCTCCACTCACTGCTGCCCCCACCCACCCCCACCCCCACCCCCTGCGCTGGAGGTCACCCTGGCTTCCAGCCCCACTGACTGGCATGGGCAGTTTTTGAGCTTGGTGTCAATGGCGTGCTGCAGAAGGTGTGCTCTGTGTCTGCCTTCTCTATCCCCGCATTGTGTCTGGAAGGTTCACCCGTGTTGTGTCCGGTAGTTCCTGCCCATTGCCAAGTAGTGCATCGTCCTGTGCAGGAAGATCCTAGATGTGTAAATGGAAATGATCAGAGGAAGGACTTGCCAGGCTGGTCACACCCAGGGCTGGTGACCTCAGGGTGATCGGGGAGCAGCAGTGACCAGAGGGGACCTGCCAAGCAGACCTTTCAGAGCAGAGATGGACGCCGGGCTTCCTAGATAAAATCCCCTGCCAGAGAGCAACCCTCACCCCTGGCGGTCCAGGAGGACCTGTGGCTCTCAGAGTGTTCCCAGTGCTGATGGGCTTTGCCATCATCTCTCCCTTGGGATCTGGGGATCTGGGCCACAAACTGGCCCTGCCCACCTGAGCCTGCAGCTGAACTGCCTGGGTCTAAGGCCACTTGCTGCGTGACCTTGAACCAGCTCTATAACCTCTGAGCCCCCCAGGCTCCCCGTCTACCTGGCCAAGCACCCCAGGCTTTAGTGAGAGGGGCCCCAGCCTCTGCCCCAGCAAGCTGCTGTCCTCCTCACCCCTCCATCCCAAATCCCCTTCTCCCCCTTCTCAGCAGAGTTGGGAGTCCCCTTTCACTCAGGAGGAAACCACATCTGCTCTGAGCGGCCATTCTTTGATCAGGATTTGAACGCGGTTCTCACTCAGCCTGCCCCGCTGCCCCTGCCCTCAGCCACAGTCACCCGGGATGTACACCTGAGGCTTGCACACGCTCCCCTGGAGGATTCATTCCATCAATCACTTCGTGAGTGATGCAGTTACTATCCGAATACTTACAGAGGGCCCACTGTGTGCCAGGCACCAGCTCTAGGGGTTGGGGCCAGAGCCCTTGTCAAAACAGGCCAAACCCTTCTCTCATGGGGCTCACATTCTGGTAGGGAAAGACACTGTAAAAATAAAAATGGGATGAGTGATCTGGAAAAAAAAAAAAAAAAGCAGGAAAGAGGGGTGGGGTCCGCATGAAGTTTTGCTATTTTATGTGAAGTTTATATATATCAAGGAAGGCCTCTCAGAGGAGGTGCCCTTTGAGCAGAAACCTGTAGAAGATGAGGGTGGGAGTTACGAGTGTGTGGGAGACGGGCCAGGTGGAATGGCTTGTGCAAAAGCCCTGAGATGAGAGCACCTGGAACAGAGGGGCCAGCGTGGCTGGCTCAGAGGAGCCAGGAGGAGAGAGCTGGGAGTCAGGAAACCCTCCTGCGGGGCCCTGTGGGCCACGGAGGGGACAATGACGGGCGTGTCCCCGCACAACTGCGTGCGTGAGGCCACCCATGTCCGCACCACGGGAACCCGAGGAAGCCCAGAAACTGAAAGAAGAAGCAAAGCCCTATCTGCACGCTCCCTGCCCCCTCCTAACCGCGGCTCCGCCGCGACAGAGGCGACTTCCTTTTTCCAGCCTATTTAAGTCTCAGCCCGCAGCGCCCCGGAGAAGAGGGGGCCGCACGCAGCCCAGCCATGGGGGACCCCTTCATTCGCCACATCGCCCTCCTGGGCTTCGAGAAGCGCTACGTCCCCAGCCAGCACTACGTGAGTACCGGCCTGAGGCGCCCTGCGCGTGGGGACAGGACTGGCGGGGCGCAGGTGCCGGTCCCCGCGCAGCCCCGGGACTCCCGGCCCGAGACGCGGGCGGCCGAGGGGTGAGGGGGCGGGGCCGCGGCCAAGGCTCCCCGGCTCTGGGCCTCAGGCCGCCCGCCGGGGCCGCAGTCAATGTGCGCCCTTCAAAAGGTGCGCGCCGCCACCCGGGCCCTCGGTGCGAGGACAGCGGCTTGGCCCCCGGCCCCCGCCCGCCCACCCCACGCCCTGCTTCCCGCCCCAGCCCGGCGTCCCTTCTCCGCGCCCGGCAAGTGTCCCCGCGGCCCCTCTGGGAAGGGTCCTCGGGAGAGCGCCCTGGTGGCGATCAGTTACATTAGAGTCGTGACCCCTCCTGTAGGGTGACACCACCACAGGGACCAGAGGAGTCCCCCCTCCTGCCCTGGGGGAGCTGGAGGAGTGCAGGCCCAGACATGGCCATCCTATCACGGGGTCTCCAAACCCAGAGGAAGGCCAGGGAGGGATCCAATTAGTAAATTGGCACTTGTAGTGTATGTGCCAAGACCCTGCTTTTTTAACTTTTAATTTTGAAATAATTTCAAATTTACAGAAATGTCCCCCAAAATACCAATAACTCCAACATTCCTTCACCCACATTTCCTCTCTCCTCTCACTCTCTGTCTCTCCCCCTCCGTCTCTTTGTCCCTCCTGCTTTCTCTCTCTCTGAATATACATTTTCTGAATCATTTGAGAGTCATTTGGAGACACTGTGTTTCTTTACCTCTAAGTATTTATTACAGATGTGTATTTCTTAAAATCAAGGACGTTCTTTTACATAGCCAAAGGTGTCAAAATGAGGAAATTAACACTGATAAAGCACTGTTATGCAACCCACAGACTTTATTCGGATTTTACCAATTGTCCTCTTGTCCCTCCGTAGGAAAATTTTTTCAGGTCAAGCATCCAATCCAAGATCACACAAATTAAAACAAACGAACAAAAACTATCCAGGATCACCTGTTGCATCTGAGTTGTCATGTCTCTTTGGCGTCTTTAAATCCAGATCAGTCCTAATCGGTCTTTGTCCTTCTCAACTTCGACTTTTTGAAGAGATGGGGCCAGTTATTTTGCAGAACACCCCTCGATTCGGGTGTGTCTGATACTTTGTTAGATCTTAGTAATGCAGGAACACCCCAGAAGTATTGATACGTTCTTTTCATTGATCGTATCAGGTGGCAGGTGATTTTGATTTGTTCCTTTATTGGTGATGTTAACTTTGATCACTGAGTCCTGGACGTGTCCTCCAAGCTTCTCTGCTGTAAAGTTACTCTTTTCCCCTTTGTAATTAATAACTAAACTGTGGGGAGGTTATGTAAAGCTATGTGAATATCCTGTACCTTATAGTATCTGTATGACTCTTGCCTGAATCACATTGCTATAATGATTGCCAAATAATGATTTTTAAACGCTATTGGTCCTTCTGCATTTATTAGTTAACATTTTCCTGTGTCTTCCCTTCTTCCTTATTTATGTCAGTATGGATCCATGGATTCCTGTTTTATTCAGTGAGTTATAATCCAATACCATCATTACTTATTTTGATGCTCAGAATGTCCCAGGTTTGGTGACTGGAGCTCCTTCAGGCTGGCTTCTGTACTTTTTTTTTTTTTTTTTAATATATCCTGTCATTCTTTTTTCTTGCGGCGGGGGCAGTGGGAGACAGGGTACCTGGGTACGTTCTTATGGCACAAAGTGGGCCAGCTTAACTTGGACTTTCCCAGCCCTAGTCCTGGACTCAACCATTTCACTAAAGAGCCCTGGTTCTTTTTAGTGGGAGTGATATTAGAACGCAAGATCTGGAAGCTGGGTGTGCTCATTGCCACCAAGGTGTCATGGCTCATGACTGCCTTTCCAGTGGACAGACTGGAGGAAATAGCTATTTCATATCATCCTTGCCTCTCATCACTTAACGTTTGTAGCTCCTTTTTCTCACTGCAGGAACCCTGGCTCCCAACGAGATCAGTATATTCACTCTTCTGCTCAATTCTAAACTACACATAAACTTGTTTCAGAATAATTACACCCACGCCACTATTAACAAGAAACCTACTAACCTATTAAGTCAAATTGAAGTTTTCTTTGCAGTTCTTCTGAAAGTGCTGCAACTAAAAGCTATTTGGATTCTTTTCCATTTTCCTTTAATATTTAGGTTATTACCCATTTTATATATAGTTAAGTTCATTTGTTTCTGTCTGTTTCCAACTTTAAAGTTAAAAAAATCCTTGTTGATTTAATTTTACTTCTAAATATGTAAAATATTAGCAAGTTCACCCATTTAAAGTGCACTATGGCTTTGGGTATATTTCAAGTTCTTCAACTGTCACAACCATCTAATTTTTTAGAACATTTTTATCATCCCCGTTGGTAGCTATTCTTTTTATTCCCCAAGATTTTATTCTGAGAAACTTCAAATATACAGCAAAGTTGAAAAAAATTTCACAGCAAAACAAAACCAAACAAAAAACCCAACCAGGGACCTCCCTGGTGGTGCAGTAGTTAAGAATGTGCCTGCCAATGCAGGGGACACAGGTTCAAGCCCTGGTCCTGGAAGATCCCACATGCTGCAGAGCAACTAAGCCCATGGACCACAACTACTGAGCCTGCCCTCTAGAGCCCACAAGCCACAACTACTGAGCCCGTGTAGTGCAACTACTGAAGCATCTAGAGCCCATGCTCCACAACAAGAGAAGCCACCACGATGAGAAGCCTGTGCACTGCAACAAAGAGTAGCCCCCATGCGCCACAACTAGAGAAAACCTGTGCACAGCAACGAAGACTCAACGCAGCCAAAAATAAATAATTAATTAAAAAAAAAAAAAAAAAAACCAAACCCAACCAGACATATGCTTACTATCTTGATTATACCATTAGCACTTCCTATAGTACTTGCTTTATCACGTATGCATCCATCCATCCATCCACCCATCAATCTATCTTATTTTTGGTGCATTTCAAGGCAAATTACAAACATCAGTACACTGTCCTAAACGTTGGGTTGGCCAAAAAGTTCATTCCGGTTTTTCCTTAAGACCTTACAGAAAAACCCGAACGAACTTTTTGGCCAACCCAGTACTTCAGCATGCGTATCACAACTAGAGTTCAGTATTTTTCTGTAGTTTTTTTTCTCTTTTGATGGAAAATTTATGTAAAATGAAACCCACAAATCTCAGAGATACATTTGCTGAGATCTGACAGTACATCTCCCTACGTAACCCAAACTCTCATCAAGACGTAGACCGTAAAAAATAAAAAATAATAAAAAGATGTAGACCGTGACCATCACCCCATCTCACACCCCAGTCATTCCTCCCCATCCCCAGGTTTTTTCCACCTTAATTTAGTTGTGCTTGCTCTAGAATGTCACAGATATGGAATCATATGTAGCCTTTCACGCCTGGCTTATTTCACTCAGCATAATTTAGTGATTTTGAGATTCATCCGCATGATGGCACACATCAGTAACTTGTTCTTTTTTGTCTCCTAACTATTTTTGCAGGCCTATTTTTCCTTCCTGAGGTTTTTTGTTTTGTTTTGTTCTTGTTTGTTTTTAAATAATGGCTTTTTTGAGATATAATTCCCATGCCGTACGATTAACCTACGTGAATTGTACAATTCAGTGGTTTTTAGGATGTTCACAGACTTGCACAGCCATCACTACAATTGATTTTAGAAGATTTTCTTCATCACCCATACCCGTTAGCAGTCAAACCTCAGCCCCCTTACCCCCAGCCCCGCCCAGCCCCTGGCAACCGCTAATCTACTTTCTGTCTCAATAGATTTGTCTCTTTTGGACATTTTGTGTGTGTGTGTGTGTGTGTGGCCACGTGCGTGGCTTGTGGGATCTCAGTTTTCCGACCAGGGACTGAACCTGGGACCTTGGCAGTGAAAGTGCAGAGTCCCGACCACTGAACCACCAGGGAACTCCCTGGACATTTCATAGAAATGGAACCATACAACAGCTTACTGAGTTCTTCTGTTGTCTGAGGTCAGCCCTTTCTGTATCTTACCTTCTGTTAACTCTCATACCAGCCTTAGCAGTGAGGTCCTACTTTTACCTCCAGTTTACAGATGAATTTGAGTTAATTTGAGAGAAGTCATCCCTCTTGCCCTGGGGACCATGAACTTGGTGCTCTTTCTATGGCCCAGGTTACCCCAAAGAGCATTCTCCCTTCCACCCCCAGTCCTGTGGGCTTCCACCATGGGGTGGGGGGCTGCCCAGGTGCATGGCTGAACGAGATGCCCCACCTCTACCGCCCCCCCAGGTCTACATGTTCCTGGTGAAATGGCAGGACCTGTCTGAGAAGGTGGTCTACCGGCGTTTCACTGAGATCTACGAATTCCATGTGAGTGCCCTGTGTTGGGGGTCCAGGGAGGGGATGCCACACCCAGTCCCAGCTCTGCCCTTTGGGGAGGGGAGCGGCCTAGGTGCTGACCAGGAGCTGAGGAACCCAGAGTCCCCCCGTCCCCTCCCAGCCCACAGATAAGGGGGCATTATTTTTTTTAACTTTAAAAAGCACTAAAGCAATTTTTATTTTGGTGCCCCAGGCCCCACTCCACACGCAGGGCCCTCCTTAACCAGGGAAGGGGCTTCAGGAAGCGTGCAGGTTCCTGCACTTCTCTTGTGTGAATTATTTAAAGTGAAATGCAAAGAAAACTGTAACCAGCCTTGTACACCCAGCACCTGGAGTCACAGCTGATATCACTGGGCCGTTTGCTATAAGGCGTTTTTTTTGTTTGTTTGTTTTAAAATTCATTTTATTTTTGGCTACGTTGGGTCTTCATTGCTTCGCGCAGGCTTTCTCTAGTTGTGGGAATGGGGGCTACTCTTCGTTGCGGTGCGCAGGCTTCTCACTGCGGTGGCTTCTCTTGTTGCAGAGCACGGGCTCTAGGCACGTCAGCTCAGTAGTTGTGGCTCGAGGGCTCTAGAGCGCAGGCTCAGTAGTTGTGGCACACGGGCTCTGTTGCTCTATGGCACGTGGGATCTTCCCGGACCAGGGCTCGAACCTGTGTCCCCTGCCTTGGCAGGCGGATTCTTAACCACTGCGCCCCCAGGGAAGCCCTAAGGTGTTTTAAGATAAAGGAGATGAAACATTACAAAAGCAGTGGAAGTCGCCCTTCATCTCATATCCCGTCCCAGCTCCTACCCTGGGTGGCCACACACACACACACACACACACACACACACACACACACACGCGCGCGCGCGCACACACACACGACATGCAGTAGTGTGGAGCCTGCATTTTCTGTAGTGCATATAAATGCCATCAGTGTGCTTTTTGCCTCTTTCTCAATCTTATTACTGTCACTAGGTTACTTTTTTTTTTTTTTTTTTTTTTTTTTTTGCTGTACGCGGGCTTCTCACTGTTGCGGCCCCGCCCGCTGCGGAGCACAGGCTCCGGACGCGCAGGCTCAGCGGCCATGGCTCACGGGCCCAGCCGCTCTGCTGCATGTGGGATCTTCCCGGACCGGGGCACGATCCCGTGTCCCTTGCATCGGCAGGCGGACTCTCTACCACTGCGCCACCAGGGAAGCCCACTAGGTTACATTTTTTGAGACTAGTCAATGCTGATGCTTTGTGGGGCTTCATCTCACCTCTTTAAACTGTTCTGGGTTATTCCATTGTAGGATTAGCTTCTTTTATTAATTGGTCAACTCATTCATTCATCCAACCACTATTTATTGAGCACCAACTAAGTACCAGGCACTTTCTACTTAGTGAGAAGGAAATGCTGCTGAAAGGCATAACAGACAGATGCAAATCCTTGCCCACCCTAGTAGACCTTATGTTCTAGTGGAGGAGTCAGGATAACAGACAAACAAAAAGATAAGTAACTTATATAGTATGTTAGATGGTCCTTAGAATTACAGAGAAAAATAAAGCAGGGAGGGGAGGTGGGAAGGGTGGGACAAGGAAGGACAGTTGTCAGGGAGGAGGCCTCACTGAAGTGGGAGATATCTCCTTGAAGAAGGAGAAAGAGAGAGAGAGAGTGACCTATGGATCTGTGTGGGGGAAGAATGGGAATCGCATGTGCAAAGGCCCTGGGGCAGGAGTGGGCCTGGAGCATTCAAGGGTGGCTGGAGCAGAGTGAACAACAGGTGAGTGGGGCAGGAGAGGTGAGCAAGGCAGGCAGAGGCAGGTCACATGGTGCCTTGTAGACCAATGCGGAGCCTTGTAGACCAATGCGGAGCCTTGTAGACCAATGCGGAGCCTTTGGCTTCCATTCTGAGTGAGCTGAGAGGCAGGGAGGGTTCTGAGCAGAGGAGGGACAGGATGCAACTTAGGTTTTCAGAGGATCCCTCTGGATGCTGGATTGAGGACAGACAAGGGAGGGGGAGGGGTGAGTGACCTGAGAAGGTTATAATAACCAGACCTGGTGGAAGCTCAGACCAGGGTGGTGGCAGCAAGTGTAGTGAGAAGAATCAGATTCTGAATAGATTTGGGGAGCAGAACCGAAAGAATTTGCTGATGGATTGGATGTGAGGTGGAAGAGAAAGAAGAATCCAGGATGCCACCAGGAGCTTCTCGCCTGAGCAATTGGAAGGGTATTTAGGTCATGTCCAATTTTGTGTTCTACAGAGCTGTAGTAAAACAGATGCCTTCACATCTGCTTTTCTGTCTAGAAAATCTTAAAGGAGATGTTTCCTATCGAGGCAGGGGACATCAACCCAGAGAACAGGATCATCCCCCACCTGCCAGGTGAGGAGCAGGCCTGAGTCACCTGGGCAGGCTCACCTGTCCCAGCTCCCCTCACCTGCCCTCTGATTGCCCCCTCCACTCCCACCCTCTCCGGACTTGACCTTTCGAGTGTGCTCACTGGTCCTCTGGTGCCCCTCCCTGCTCCGCCCAGCCCCGCGGTGGTTTGATGGGCAGCGGGTGGCCGAGAGCCGCCAGGGCACCCTCACCGAGTACTGCAACTCGCTCATGAACCTGCCTGGCAAGATCTCCCGCTGCCCCCACCTCCTCAACTTCTTCAAGGTGCGCCCTGACGACCTCAAGCTCCCCACGGACAGCCAGTGAGTGCCGGGAGGAGGAAAGGTGGTGGTCAGACCCTTGCCTGGAGTGGGTGGGACTATCCCCATGTTAGACAGGAGGAGCCTGAGGCTCAGAGAGGGGAAGTGACTTGCCCAAAGTCACACAGCAGGGAAAGCCAAGGAGGCAGGATTCCAACTCTGGACACCCCCAGCATCCCTGCCAAGTTTCTACCTGGACCCCTCTGGGCCTCAAGGTGCTGGGGGTCGGGGGGGAGGCACTGTGGGCTGGGGGTCTAAGGTCCTAAGTCCTTGTCCTGACTCTGAGACTGCCTGGCCGTGGGACATGGAGCCTTCTGAAGGCAGCTTCTCCTTCTGTGACCGGGTGGTGAGGGCCAGATGCAGTAGTGGGTGCTGGGGAGAGTTGCTTACAAACTGTGAAGTGTGGAGCCCCCGAGAGGATGTGGGGGGCCGGTGGCCTCTGTTCCTTCCTGAGCCTGTCTCAGGCCCCTGCCTATCCTTTGTCACCTCATTCTCTGCCTGCCCTCGCCCCAGGGATCTCCTGTGCTCAGGGCCCTGCGTGGACAGCATCGGAGATGCTGATGAGATCTCGCGGGAATGTGCTGTGGAAGGTCCTTCTCTCTGTCCCCCTCTGGTACTGAGTGCTGGGGGAGGCCTGGAGGACAGGGCTGCCGTAGAGACAGCAGGGCTCCCGCCAGTGCTTCTGGACCCTTGATCACATCCCCAGTCCTGGGCGGGGCAGTTCCCATTGGCCCTGGGGTTGGGGGCGCCCACTCCTGTTGGCTTCCGTCTCGAGGCTCCAGCAGAAGGGAGCTGGCCCACGAGCCTTCTCCTTTGGGTCTACAGGAGGCTGGGGCCCCTCCTCGGGCTGGCTGAGCAGAGCCTGTCCTCCTCAAAGCCCTGTCCTTCTAGTCCAGTTGCTACCTTCTCTCTGCGGCGGCCCCCATTTCCCACGTTCCTTCTGGGAACTTTCTTGGCAAGTTCTTCTGGAGGTCTGCCCGGAGCATGCTGTTCTCCAGGGGAAGCTGAGCGTCTAACCCAGACTGTTCTCTGATGCAGGGTGAAAAAGCCAGAGACATACCTGATGCCCAGAGATGGCAAGAGTAACGCTGCAGGTGAGAGGCCGCGGTCAGCCAAGTGAGGGTCACCCTAAGGGACTGCTGACACCATCAGGGACCCTGAGCTCGGTGTGTGCAGGGAAAAGAGCAGGAGGTGAGAGCAGCTGTGAAGGGTCTTGGCGGCTGCACTGAAGTGTTGGGGTCTTTGAGGGTCACTGGTCAGTGAAGGGAGCTCACCTCCATGGCTGCAGCACCCAGCACAGAGCCTGGCTCCCAACAGCCTAGAGGATGTTCTGGCTGAATGAATGAACAGATTTAGGGGCAAAAGTGGCCTTTAGGGGTGACTCAGGGGCATGACAGTATCTAGTCTTTATTGCATGATAATTGTTAATAACATTACCTAACATTTATCGAGCATGTACCCTGTGCCAGGCGCTATTTTAAGTGTTTTCCATGTATTAACTCATGTAATCATCTCTATAATAGTATGAAATAGGTACAACTGTGCTATTATCCCCATTTTGCAACTGGACAACACTGAGGCTTGACTTAAGTTGAGATTCTTGACAAGGGACACACAGCTACTAAATGTGCGATTTCAGCCAGTCGGTGGGACACACGGTCAAGTACTCTGGGCTACTCAAAGTGTGGTCCAGTGACCAGCAGTGTCTTAGGTCAGGCTGCTATAACAAAGTGTCATAGAGTGGGTGGCTTAAATAGAAGAAATGAATTTTCTCATAGTTCTGGAGGCTGGAAGGCTGAGATCAAGTTGTGGGCAGGTTTGGGTTCAGCTGAGGCCTCTCTCCTTGGCTTGCAGACGGCTGCCTTGTTGCTTTGTCCTCACGTGGCCTTTCCTCTGTGCATGCAACTCCCTGGTGTCTTTTCCTCTTCCTATAAGGACACCAGTCCTATTGGATCAGGGCCCCACCCTTATGACCTCATTTAACCTTAATCACCTCCTTGAAGGTTTTAGCTCCAAATACACTCAGAGTCTAAGGTACTGGGGGTTAGGGCTTCAACATATGAATTTGGGGGTGGGGGGACACAATTCAGCCCATAACAGGCAGCAGCAGTACTGCCTGGGGGCTGGTTAGACATGTAGCCTCTCAGGTCCCACCAGAGGCCTATGGAATCAGCACCTATGTTTCAGCAAGATCCCTGGGTGATTTGTGTGCACCTTGAAGTTGAGAAGGGCTGCTTGCTAACCACATCAAATGAGAAAGAGACCGTGTGTAAAGTGTGTGACCAGTGTCTGGAACACACTAGGTGCTCAATAAGTGCAGGGCTGCGAAGACGAGCTTGTCTTTGCTGCTTTCCAGTATACAGGGCGTGTCTACCCCTGGCCTGTCTGGAGCTGGGTGGGGATGGGATGCCAGTGCCTGTTCAGGTGGCCTACACAGGGCCCACAGGGGAGAGCCAGGACGAGGCGCCCACAATGTCCACTCACCCTGCCCTCCCTCTACCCAGACATCACGGGCCCCATCATCCTGCAGACGTACCGCGCCATCGCTGACTATGAGAAGAGCTCAGGCTCCGAGATGGCTCTGGCCACAGGCGACGTGGTGGATGTCGTGGAGAAGAGCCAGAGTGGTCAGCCTCCCCGCCCTGCCTGGACCGCCCTCCCCTGGCGCCTGGGCCCATGGCTACAGGCCCCCACCAAGGCTCTGCCCCCCAGGCAGCCCCAGGCCTCCTCCCCGCCTGGCCCACCGGGGGGCTCTGGCTCCTTCAGGGGCCCTGACTGTTCTCCCCACACTGTGGGTCACCCTCTCTCTGAGAGTGTGCCCCAGGGCAGCTCTGGGGATCTGCACACATTCTGGGCTGTGACTGTGCATCTCTGGGGGTTATATCCGGGTGGACAGGTGAACTTCTCACCATGTGTGTGATGTGGGTTCTGAGCTGTAGTTCTGTGACCCTGTGGGTACTGGGGTGTGTGATTTTGGTGTAGAGTGTGGTGAAGGTGACATTTCTGGATCTGAGTGTTGGACGCCTGTGTGTCTGTGTCTGAGTGCCCTCACCCACCCCTACCCCCCACCGATGGCCGAGGGAGGCTCCCAGGCCCGCCCAGACCTACCGCCCCGTATCCCTGGCACAGGCTGGTGGTTCTGCCAAATGAAGACAAAGCGCGGCTGGGTCCCGGCGTCCTACTTGGAGCCCCTGGACAGTCCCGATGAGGCAGAAGACCCAGAACCCAACTATGCAGGTGCCCCTCCCCTCCTCGGCCTCAGGGGTGGGAGAGAGGGGCAGGATTGAAGAGCCAGAAGTGACTGCTTTGGGGTCAGACATGACTGTGGGCTGGGCAGGAGAGGAGGCAGGGCTGAGACCCTAGGTTGGGTCTAGGTGGGGTAGGAGGTGGTGCCCTTGGTCAGGACAGGGGGAACCAGGAGGTAGGATAGAGGTGAGGGGGATGAGGTCAGCCTGGGACACCGCGTGGCTGCCAGCCTGGGGCCGGGTCCAGTGGGAAGCTGCATGATGAGCCAGACTGAGGCTCAGGAAGGAGGGCTGCCTGGAGGTGGGGGCATTATGGCTGACTAGAATGGAAAAACTGGCAGCCCCTGGGCTGGATGGGTCCCATGTGGGGTTTGAAAAAATTTAGTATTGGTTGCCCGTATTTTGCAATAGAAAGATCTTACAATTTTATATGGATTTATGACTCCTCTTTAAAAATTGGGAAAGGCGTGTGTATCGGGCCTGCAGCCCCACATGCCAACAGTGGACAGGAGTTGAGTAGCTCAGGTGCCACTGGATGGGTGCTCTACCTCTGCACTTTCTGCCTAGCCACTCCTCGTCTGCAGGTGCCTGGCCAGGTCTCTGCAGTCATGGGTGCTCCTGGCCTCTGGTGTGGGTGATGGTGGGTAGGAGCGGGCGAGCTCCCCTGGGTAGAGTAGGCAGAGGGCACAAGTCCAGAGTGTCTCCACGAGGAGGGGGGAGGGCTGGAGGAGAGAGGTCCTGGGCTCCAGCTGGAGGAAGCCCCAGGCCCAGAGAGGAGGGGCGGGGTGGTGAGCCCCGTGCTGGGGGGGGCTTCACACTCTGCCCCTCCCCTCTCCAGGTGAGCCCTACATCACCATCAAAGCCTACACTGCCCTATTGGAGGATGAGATATCTTTGGAGCAGGGCGAAACCATCGAGGTCATTCATAAGCTCCTGGATGGCTGGTGGGTCATCAGGTAGGAGAGCTGTGCCCTCCCTCCCACTGCACCTGCCCTGAGAGTCAGCCTGGCCTGGGGTTGGGCCTGCGTAGGCTCAGTGCCGACTTGACTGTGTGACTCTGGGTAGGCCGCTGCCTCTCTCTGGGCTGTTTCCATTTTGGAAGCAGACTCGTGATAATCCCAGCCTGCCCGTGTCTCAGGGTTCAGTGTCCTTGTCTGAGTGGGAACACCTTTCCTTTGTGACTTGGGGTCACATCCCCTGACCAGTCCATCTATTCATTCTCCAGCAACACAATTAATTGTATTATTATATTTGATAGCTGCTAGAGCAGACCCTGTCATCCCTTTTCCTTTTAAAATCCTTCATTGCAATTTCCATCTGTTTATTCCTCCAAGTGAACGTAGGAATACTAACGTGTTTTCCTGGTTCTGGGGAAAGCAGAATCCCGGGGTCTTGCACACGATTTCAGAGCCCTGAGTCACAGGGCTCATCCGTGACCCCAGTGAGCTTGTGGCCACAACACCCCCCCCATCAGCGTGGCCCTTGGCTGGGGACTTTGAGGCAGGATTTCTCAACCTTTTACTTTTTAAATTTTATTGGCATATAGTTGCTTTACAGTGTTGTGTTAGTTTCTGCTGTACAGCAAAGTGAATTAGTTTTTTGACCCAAACTCAGTTAACCCCCATTATGCACCCCTGAGACAATGTTTGTGAGTCTCCCACCAGCCAAGAAGAATCAGAGTTTTACAGAGTAAGGTTTGTGTTATGCAAAGGCTGTTGTTTTTTTTTTTACTACCAAATGTAGTAGTGAGAATGGAAAGAAAAATCTTCTCAACAAATGGTGCTGGAACAACTGGATATCCCTATGGGGGGAAAAAATGAACCTAGATCCCTGCCTCACACCATACACCTTTATTTGGAACATTTCACAGATTTTACCAAGCACAAAACCCAAAACTCAAAAGCTTTTGGAAGAAAGCATAAGGGAACTTGGTGACCTGGAGGTACGCAGAAGTTTCTTAGGACACAGAAGGCAATCACCATAAAAGAAAAAACTGACAAATACAATATTGCAGATGTTTTGTAGCAAACACCTGTCCCTGGGGAGATGGATCTGCTAACTTCCTCCCCCTCTCAGCGTCACAACTGGGAAGGCCTGTGTGGCATTGATGAGGAAACTGAGGCACACAGGTGCAGGGTCTGGTGTTGGCTGCCGTGTTTGCCACCTCCCAGCTGCCTTGACCCCCAACCGTTTAGAGGGAGCCTTGACCCCATGTCTGAGGCCCCGCCCCTGCAGCTGCTCAGGCCTCAAGGGCTGCCTCTGTTGCAGGAAAGAAGATGTCACAGGTTACTTCCCATCCATGTACCTGCAACAGGCAGGGCAGGACACAGAGCAGGCCCAAAGCCGGATCAAGAGGGGAGCGCCGCCCCGCAGGTGAGCAAGAGCCTCCGGGGCGCGGGGGGGGGGGGGGGGGTGCTGGGCGGGGCTGAGGAGGGTATACCACGGCTTCCGTCTGTCTGTCCAGGCCCTGGATAGGCAGTGCTGGGGCAGGGGAGATGGTGCAGGGGCGCTCAGCCTGGCGGGGTAGGCAGCACCCTCACTGGATGGAGGCCCCCTCCCACACTCTGGGGCTGGCACGGGGGCGGTGGGAAAGCAGAGGTGTGAGATGGTGTGGAGATGGCGGCTCCGATGCCTAGAGTCCTCGGGATGGCCCGTGAGGGCTGCGGCAGTTCGGAGGGCTTTCCTGGGGAGGGGGTAAGCTGGAGGCTGGTGAGGGGTGTGGGAAATGGGCCTGGGCTCTGAGTCAGGGCAGGGGTCCGCATCGGTGAGGGACAGTCGCCTTCATGCCCCGCCCAGGCTGTGCTGGACCCCTCCACCCCGCCTCCTTCCCACTCTCAACCTCCCCGGGCTAGTCTTTGGACTCCAGGGGTGGCCATGAGAGTCCCCTCGGGCAGGGACGCGGGAAGGGCAGGGACGTGGGGCGCTGACCAAAGCCCCTGTCCTGCTGTGCCCAGGTCGTCCATCCGCAACGCGCACAGCATCCACCAACGGTCACGGAAGCGCCTCAGCCAGGACACCTATCGGCGCAACAGTGTTCGTTTTTTGCAGCAGCGCCCCCGCGGGGCGCGGCCGGGGCCCCGGAGCCCGGGGAGCGCACTGAGTGAGTGAGGGCGGGGACCTGGGGGCAGGGCCTGAGTCTGGGGGCGGGCCCCGGGGCGGGCCGGAGGTGAGGAGGGATGTGGCCAGCATCGAGGGTGATGAGAGGCGGGGCCTTGAGGGGTGGGGCCTGAAAAGTGAAGAGGGGCGGGGCCGAGCAGGCGGGGCGGGCCTCAGCTGGCGCTGTCCTCCAGCAGAGGAGGAGGAATCGCTCAATACCGAGCGCCCCAAGCCGCAGCCGGCCGTGCCCCCGAGGCCCAGCGCAGACCTCATCCTGCACCGCTGCAGCGAGAGCACCAAGCGGAAGCTGGCCTCCGCCGTCTGAGGCCGCCCCCACATGACGCTCTTCCCACCTCCAGCCCCTATCCCTGTGTATACATGTATAGAGCCTGAGGTTTGGCGGCAAACGGCAGCCCTTGGCCCCGCCCCACCTAGCTATCCGCCACCCTTAATAAATGTTGCTTGGAGTGGACTGATGGTTTGCAAAGTCTTGCTGCGGGCTGGGCAACACCCTTGGTATTTCTAGAAATAGGACTGAAGGCTGTGAGCTCTACTGGGGGAAGGTGCAAGAACTGAGGTCCGGTTGCGTACTTTACTGGCCTTGCCCAAGACCAAGTGTGCACAAGGCCAAGTGCAAGAGGAAACCCCAGTCCCCTCTGACTGTTTGTCTGACAGACTGCCTACTTGAACTCTGGCCTCACTGCGGAAGAGTTCTGAAGAAGAGTAGGCACAGTGCATAGTTGGGAGGGGAGGTGAGCCAGGGCCCTAGGTGACCTTGTGTGTGCACCCTGATTACCCAAAAAAATGTAGTTTAGGTATAGGGAGACACACCTTAGATGTAAGGACATAACAAAGTGAAAGTGAAGGGATGGAAAAAGATACTTCATGCAAATGGAAACCGAAAGACAGCTGGAGTAGCTATACTTAGATAGAACAAAGACTGTACTAAGAGACATTGGCACTACATAACAATAAAGGGGTCAATCCAATAAGAGGGTATAACATTTGCAAATATTTATGCACCCAACACAGGAGCACTAACATATAAAAAGCAAATATTTACAGACCTAAAGGGAGGAATAGACAGCAATACAATAATAGTAGGGGACTTTAATACCTCATTTACATCAATGGATAGGTCATCCAGACAGAAAATCAATTAGGATTTTCCAAGATAAATCATATGTTAGGCCATAAAACAAATTTAAGAGGACTGAAGTTATATCAAGCATATTTTTTCTAGCCACGACGGCATGAAACTAGAAATTAATTACATGAAGAAAAGTGGAAGGCTCACAAACATGTGGAGATTAAACAAGTTATGAAAAACCAGTGGGTCAAAGAAGAAATCAGAAAGAGAAACAACAACAAAATACCTTGAGAAAGATGAAAATGGCAATGTAACAAACCAAAATTTATGAGATGTAGTAAAAACAGTTCTAAGAGGGAAGTTCATAGCGATAAATGCTTACCTCAAGAAACAAGAAAAGTCTCAAACAACCTAACTCAACACCCCAAGGAACTAGAAAAAGAAGAACGAATGAAGCCCAAAGTTGGTAGAAGGAAGGAAGGAACAAAAATTAGAGCAGAAATAAATGAAATAAAGACTGAAAAGAATAGAAAAGATCAGTGAAACTAAGAGCCAGTTCTTAGAAAAGATAAACAAAACTGACAAACTTTTAGCTGGACTCAGCAAGAAAAAAAGAGAGAGGACTCAAAATCAGAAATAAAAGAGGAGATGTTACAACTGATACCAAAGAAATACAAAGGATCATAAATGACTACTGTGGGGACTTCCCTGGTGGCGTAGTGGTTAAGAATCTGCCTGCCAATGCAGGGGACACGGGTTCGAGCCCTGGTCTGGGAAGATCCCACATGCCACGGAGCAACTAAGCCCACGAGCCACAGCTACTGAGCCCACACGCTGCAACTACTGAAGCCTGAGCGACTAGAGCCCATGCCGTGCAACAGGAGAAACCACGGCAATGAGAAGCCTGTGTACTGTAACGAAGAGTGGCCCCCCCTCGCCGCAACTAGAGAAAGCCCAGCAACGTGCAGCAACGAAGACCAAACACAGCCAAAATAAATAAATTTATTATTTTTTAAGTTTACTATTCTTGAAAAATCAAAATAAATAAATAAATAAATGACTACTGTGAACAATTATATGCTAAACTAGAAGAAATGGATAAATTGGACAACCAAGAAAAAAATGGATAAATTGCTAGAAACATACAACCTACAAAGACTGTGATGAAACAAAATCTGAATGGACCAATTATTAGCAAGGAGACTGAATCAGCAATAAAAAAAGTCCCCCAAAACAAAAGTCCAGGACCAGATGACTTCACTGGTGAATTCTACCAAATATTCTTCTCAAGTTCTTCTCAAACTCTTCCAAAAAATATGAGGGGAACTCTTTCATATTTTATGAGGCCAGCATTACCCTGATACCAAAACCAGACAAGGATGCCACAAAAAAAGAAATTGCAGGCCAGTATCCCTGATTACCATAGATGCAAAAATCTTCAAAAAAGTATTAGCAAACAGAATTCAACAATACCTTAAAAGGATAACACACCATGATCAAGTAGGATTTATTCCAGGCATGCAGTGATGGTTCAATATTCACAAATCAGTCAATGATACACCACATTAACAAAACAAAGGATAAGAATCATATGATCATTTCAATAGATGCAGAAGAAGCATGTGACAAAATTCAACACCCATTTAGAATGAAAACACTCAAAACAGGTATAGAGGGAACATACCTCAACATAGCAAAGGCCACATATGACAAGCTCATAACTAACATCACACTCAATGGTGAAAAGCTAAAAGCTTTTCCTCTAAGACCAGGAACAAGACAAGGTTGCACACTCTCACCAATTTTATTCAACATAGTATTGGACGTCTTAGCCAGAGCAATCAGGGAAAAAAAACAACAACGAAATAAAAGACATCCAAATTAGAAAGGAAGAAGTAAAACTGTCACTATTTGCAGATGACATGATATATGTAGAAAACCCTAAAGACTCCATTAAAAACTCTTAGTACTAATAAACAACTTTAGTAAAGTTGGAGGATACAAAACCAACACAAACATCTGCTGCGTTTCTTTATGCTTATAATGAACTATCAGAGTGAGAAACTATCAGAAGACAATCCCATTAACAATTGGATCAAAAAGAATAAAACACCTAGGAATAAATTTAACCAAGGAGGTGAAAGACCTGTATATTGAAAACTATGAGACATTAATGAAAGAAATTGAAGAAGACTTAAAAAATAGAAAGATATTCTGTGCTCATGGATTGTAAAAATTAATTTTGTTAAAATATCCATACTACCCAAAGCAATATACAGATTCAATGCAATCCCTATCAAAATTGAATGGTATTTTTCACAGAAATTTCACAGAAATAGTACAAACAATCCTAAAATTTGTATGGAACCACAAAAGACCCCAAATGGCCAAAGCAATCTTGAGAAAAAAAGAACAAAGCTTGAGGCATCACACACCCCAATTTCAAACTATGTTACAAAGCTATAGTAATTAAAACAGCATGGTATTGGCATTAAAACAGGTGCATAGATCAATGGAACAGAGTAGAGAACCCAGAAATAAACTCATGCATATATGGTCAATTAATTTACAACAAAGGAGCCAAGAATATGTAATGGGGACAGAACAGTCTTCAGTAAATACTGTCTGGGAAAATCGGACAGCCACATGCAAAGGAATGAAACCGGACCACTATCTTACACAATACACAAAAACTGATGACCAACTTAAGTGTAATACCTGAAAACATAAAGCTCCTAGAAGAAAACATAGACAGTAAACTACTAGTATAGGTCTTGGCGATGAGTTTTTGAATCTGCACCAAAAGCAAAAGCAACAAATGCAAAAATAAACAAGTGGGACTACATCAAACTAAAGGCTCCTGCACAGCAAAATAAACAATAAACAAAATGAAAAGGCAGCCTATAGAATGAGAGAAAATAACTGCAAATCATATATTTGATAAGGGGTTAATATCCAAAATATATGAAGAACTCATATAACTCAATATCAAAAACAAACAATCCAACTTAAAAATGGACAGAAGATCTGAATAGACATTTCTCCAAGGAAGACACACAGATGGCCAACAGGTACATGAAAAGACGCTGAACATCATTCATTCAGGGAAATACAAATAAAAACCACAATGACACAGCACCTCATACCTGTTAGATTGGCTATTATCAAAAAGACAAAAAAATAACAAGTGTTGGCAAGGATGTGGAGAAAAGGGAAGACTTGTGCACCGTTAGTGGGAATGTAAATTGGCTCAGCCACTATGGAAAACAGTATGAAGTTTCCTCAAAAAAATTAAAAATAGAAATATCATATGATCCAGTTATTCCATTAGAATCTGGGTATTATGAGAAGAAAATGAAAACACTAAAGATAACTGCACCTTGATGTTCATTGCAGCATCATTTACGATAGCCAAGATATGGAAACAACTTAAGCGACCATCAATGGATGACCAGATAAAGAAATTGTGGCATAAATACACAATGGAATATTATTCAACCATAAAAAATAATAAAATCTTGCCAGCTGCAACAAAATGGATGGACTTTGAGGGCATTATGCTAAGTGAAATAAGTCAGACAGAGAAAGACAAATACTGTATTATCTCTCTGATATGTGGAGTCTAAAAGACAAAGAAAGAAACAAAAAACAACCAAGCTCTTGGATACATTAAACAGATTGGTGGTTGCAATAAGTGGAGGGTGGGTGGGGGTGGAAGAAATGGGTGAATTGTTATTTACTTATTTATTTTAGTTTATATAAATTGAATAAACATTTTTTTAAACTGGCAAATATAAACAGGAGAGTATAATTGATCTCTCATTCCAGATTCAGTTGAAAATAGCCATCCTGGGGCCATTACTAAGGCACAGAAAGGGCACAGAAATTTAGACGTCTACCCAGTTTTTACTCCCTGAGACATAGTGGGGGTCTTGGCTAATAGAGCTGTGAATATTCAGTGAAGGACAATAGTTTATCACACACACAAAGAATTATAATTTAGCTATAGGGAGGGGCGCCTCTGATTATTCACTGAGAGCCTGCCCAGTTAGGAGGTTGTACCAGAAAGCGATTATTCACTGCTGCTAGCCCATGGCCTCCAAGTCTTTGCTGGTGGGTCTGTCCCCAAATGCAAAGATACCATGATGCAAACAGGAGCTGCAAATCTCATAAAAGATGCAGCTTGTCTCGAAGGCCATGGGTAGCATGGAGAGCTTCTCTTCCTGTGTGGGAAGCAGCATATGAGGCTGGACAAAGCTGGTCACTTACAGATAAGAGGAAATGGGTTTCTCCCAGTCTTGGCTCAGTCATACGAGTGACCATGCTGGTCAAGCCACTTGGCCCAGCACACACTACAGGTAGAGAAGGAACCTGGGAACCCTGGGAGTTGAATCAAAGCAGAACAGCCCCATGAATGGTCCAGCCAACAGAAGGCAGCCCAGACTGAACGCTGAGGTCACCTCCCTGTTACCTGATGGGCTAACCACCCGGGAGCCACACGTGACAATGATGAGCGGGAGCTCTATGACAGATGCCTGCCAGGGCTCCACGTAAGCATGGTGGCTGCTTAGAAAAGGAAGAAGAACATGGACCTTGGAGTCACATGAACCTGGGTCTGAATCCTCTCCTGGCTGCGTGGCCTCAGGCAGACCATTTAATCACTCTGAGCCCCAGTTGCCTGTCTAAAAACGTGGGGGCTGGTCTTTCCCCGCAGGGTTTGCAGGACCACGCCTCTTGTGTTCAGAGTCAACATCTGCTCGGGTACACCAGAAGCTGGCCTCCCCTGACTTCCGCTGTGAACCAGTCCATCCTTCATTCACTTCCCAGGAAGTGAGCCTCTGAGCCAGCCAGACCCAGCTGGACCTGCAGTCTACCTCCCAAGGTCAGGAACTGCCCAGGTTGGGTCATTCCTGTGTCTGAGGACATACATCCAGGCCCCAGCTGGGGCTGGGTCCGCTGCCCAGGTGACCACCTAGAGGTTGGTCTCTCCCCCGGGCAGCTTCCCTTCATTTCTATCAATGCCTTTTCCTCCACTGCTTCCTGAATGGGTCATCAGGTAGGATCTTCAACCTTTTTGTACCCTAATCAGATTAATTCCTCCAAATCTGGAAAGTATTCACAATTTGGGGTCACTAATTCCAGCAACTAATAGATACTAAGAACACAGATATCTCTAAGTTTATGTCTATATCTGTATCTATATGCTTTTTTTTGAGTTGATAAATTTTTGTGACTTTTTTTTTGCAATTGAAGTATAGTTAATTTACAGTGTCATGTTAGTTTCAGGTGCATCTATATGTTTTTAAGTGACAACCCTCCAGAGGAAAAATTCTATAAAGGAAAGGACATTATTTGGTCAACTGACAAAACTGGAATATGAATGGTAGACCAGACAAAAGTATTGCCTCAGTGTTCAATTTACCGGAGTTGGTAACTAAATCATGGCTATAGAAACCCTCTTCTTAGAAAATACTCCTTAAAGTATTTAGGGATAAATGAGGTAAGCAGCTTTCCCTCAAATGGTTCAGAAAGAAACTACGCACATATGTTTATATACATTATTACAGATAATCATACAGTCATTTATACACACAGGCAATGTTATACACACACACACACACACACGGGAGACAGAGAGAGGGAGAGAAAGCAAATGAATGATAAAACGGGGTAAAATGTTAATAATATGAGAATCTGGCAAAAGGGCATTAAGTGTTCTTCAGGCTCTTTTCATTTCTGCAACTTTTCTATACATTTGAAATGATTTCAAAATAAAGGTTAAAAAAAAAAAAAAAAGACAGCCCCCAAACCTCAACTTAGGCTTTGAAAACCTACGTTATTTGTTTTGGGATCTTCCATTTTAAGTCCTACCTTTCCAGGTTCGTGTGGAGGCAGGGACAGCTAAGGCAGAGACGCCACAGTATGTGAACACGTCTCTAACTGATTCTTCTTCAACTTGGAAACACGTGAGGTCACACGGAATTCCATGCCAATGGCGGGGAGATAGATGTGTGTGCACATATACCCCCAGTGCATATATGCATCTGTCTCTCCATTTCTCTGTGGACTGATTTAAACTTTGGGATGCAGCCCCAATGCCCACAAGGGTCAAGCTAGTATGTGAGTGAGTGAAACAGGCCAGGCATAAGAAGAGTCAACTACTAGAAATACAATAAAACTTTCTTGATTTTTACTGGGCTATGGGGAAACATAAAATGTCATAAAAACAAGTATGATAACTGCAAATGACATTTCTGAGTCAAAGTGGGAAAAAACAGAAAACCAGATATATTTAATAACTCATTTTCTCATCTTGCAACCCCTCGGGCCTAGAGGATTCTAGGCTTCCAGCCCACGGGATCCTGCGGGAGTGTGTTTCATCACGTCGCGATGTGGAGTACAGAATCCCACTGGGAGTCCTTCAACTGGGAGCAGTACTCAGTTTTACTCAGTTTCATAATGGAAAAGAGCTGTTCACAAATGTAGGTACTCCCGAACATGGAGAGAATCTTGGCACAGTGGGTTTTGTACTTGGGATAGCTGCTCCAGAGGTATTTATAGAATTCTGGTATCCCAACCTTGTCGTATTTGGTTTTCAGGACCGTGTTGCACTGCAGATCAATCACCTCCATCTGGAGCGCTTCCTGGACGCTCTCGATCTTCATGGAGAAAGGGGAGCTGAACAGGGTCAGTTCACTTTCGTAGAGTTTGAAATCAGACAGCCTTTTCTGGAATTCCGTCTTTAGCTCCACGATTTTGGGAATGTAGTTCAGCCCATCGCTTTCGTTTCTGGAAACCGATTTCAGGGTGGGAAAGTGGGCCAGGTTATTCCTGGCCAAATGAGTCTCCCAGAGGCACAGTTTAGCCAAGAACGCCCGAATCAAGTCATACATCTGTGTCACGATTTGGGAATGCCCTTGGAGAGAGATATTCAACGTGTTCAGATGCATGGTCATGTCCACCAGGAAGGCCAAGTCTTTGATCCAATCTTGAGAGCTCAGCTGAGGCAGGGGCTTGCCTCTGGAAGACATGAAGGAGTCAATTTCTTCCAACGAGTCAAAGAACCTCTTCAGCACCAGCCCGCGGCTGAGCCACTTAATCTCCGTGTAGTACAGAAGGCTGCCGTATTGGCTGTCCAGCTCATAGAGCAAAGTCGTGAACTCGCTGTGGTTCAGTCCGCGGGAGCAGATCCAGTTCACGGCGTTAACTACCACGCTCATGATGTGGTCCATCTTTAACTTTTGAGCACAGAGCGATTCCGGGTGAATAATGCAACAAACGGACTTCAGATCTGAGCCCTTGCAAGCCATCGCCACCTTGGACTTGAGTTTTGTGACCAGCCCGTCGTTGGCATCTACCATTGCAGGAGTGCCAGTTGAGGCCACACTTACTAATTTCGACCAGTCGATATTAAACTTTTTAAGACTTTTCTCAACACGCAAAAAGATCTCATTTCCAGATTTTGTCCCCGTCATGGGCACCGTATCCAAAAGTTCTTCCGATACATCAAAATTCTCATCAACGCCGCGGATGAATATGGCCAACTGGGTGGTGTTATTTATATCTGTGATCTCGTCGATGGCAATAGAATAGGCCACAAATGATCTGATTTTTTCACGTAATTTCTCCCATAAGTTCCCAGCCACGTCTTCTATGGGCTGGACGGCAGGGTTTTCCTTTGGACTCACATTTGCAAACACTCGTTTTTGCTCGGGACACACGATGTCTGATGACCCTAAGAGGTACTTTCTGAGCCCTTTCTTCAGCTCCTGGAGCTTCTCGTCGCGCATCTTCTCTGTGTACTGGTCATAGTGCTTGCTGTGGTTGGTTTGATAATGGCGTCTCAGGTTGTATTCTTTGGACACAGACATGCTCTGTTTGCATATTAAACACGTAGGGATATTCTGCACCTCCACGAAGAAATATGCTCTCTCCCACTTTTCTTGAAATACACGGCCCTCTTGGTCTATCTTTCTTTTTCCCACTTTTGATAGAAACATGGAGACAAGAAACAGTTCAGTTTTCTCTTAAATCGACTGTTAGTCTAACACCAGCAAGAGCATGATGACAAATGCAAGGGATAAGGTGGCGGGGTGGGGCGTGGTTAACTGGAGAGCACCCCAGCCCTGCAGAGGTGTGGGGTGAGGACGGGGGACACTCGGGGCAAGCGAACTACTGCCAGAGGGAGCATGGCCCTGGCCTGCCCAGATCTTCAGATTGCTAAAGAAAACCTGGAAATGGACTTTTATGAAAAAGTCCCCGGTTTTTCAATGTTGGCCACTAATTCCCTTTTTTAAAAGGTAGATGAGCCAAGGGGCTTCCCTGGTGGCCCAGTGGTTAAGAATCCGCCTGCCAATGCAGGGAACACGGGTTCGAGTCCTGGTCCAGGAAGATCGCACATGCCATGGAGCAACTAAGCCCGTGCACCACAACTACTGAGCCCACGTGCCACAACAACTGAAGCCTGCGCACCTAGAGCCCGTGCTCCACAACAAGAGAAGCCACCACACCGCAACAAAGAGTAGCCCCCGCTCACTGCAACTAGAGAAAGCCCGTGTGCAGTAACACAGACCCGATGCAGCCATAAATAAATAAATAAATGAATGAATAAATAAATAAATAGATAAAATTAAAAGGTAGATAAGCCAAAAGAAAGACAACTTTGGTGAGGTTCAGCAAGTGGCTATGCTTGCCCATCTGGTTTAAATGAGAATGATTTGAAAGGGTATCTGCATTTTAACATATATTTTTTCATTTGATTTTCAAGAGAAGTTTGAAATAACAGAGAAGGGAATGAGCACAGAAGACGTATGATTTAACTGCTGTGAGTCCCAAAAGACACCGGTGATAGCCACAGACCCTCACAGAACTTACTTGTTTTCAATGTAAAGAAATGGGCCACGACGCAGGTGAGCTTTACTTTGAAAGAACATAGGTATAAAAATTCACTTTAAGAAAATGTAGGCAGAGACAAGCAGTCAATTTAGTGGCTGCCTGGGGCTGGGGGTGGGAATGGGAAATGACCAGAAATGGGTAGGAGGAATCTTTCGGGTGGGGGGATGGAAATATTCTGATATTAGATTGTGATGATAGTTGCACAACTCCGTAAATATACTAGAAATCACTGGATTGTGTACAGTTTGCACAAGTGAATTTTACGGTATGTAAATTTATGCCACAATAAAGCTATTAAAAACGTAAAAAGCTATTTAACAACCAGAGGAGTTTAGGAATAATAATTGTGGATTTTAAAAGAACACTTTAGTTTCCAAATTTAAATGAGGAGGTTCCCTAGATGACTCTTGGGAACATTGTTACATGTTATGCTTTTTTTTCTTTCTATAGGTACTTTACTTTTTTAGAATTTTATTGAAATATACTTATTTACAATGTTGTATTAGTTTCAGGTGTACAGCAAAATGATTCAGTTATACATACATATGCATATATATATAAGTATATATATATATCTGTTCTTTTTTAGATTCTTTTCCATTATAGGTTATTGCAAGATGAGTATAATTCCCTGTGCTATACAGGAGGTCCTTGTTGGTTACACCTTCTGCTTTAATATCCAATAGGATTTTGACTTGCTTGCAAGGACTTTAGGGGAGACATTAAAAATATTTAACAATTGGGGGCTTCCCTGGTGGCGCAGTGGTTAAGAGTCCGCCTGCCGATGCAGGGGACACAGGTTCGTGCCCTGGTCTGGGAAGATCCCACATGCTGCGGAGAAGCTGGGCCCGTGAGCCATGGCCGCTGAGCCTGCGCGTCCGGAGCCTGTGCTCCGCAACGGGAGAGGCCACAACAGTGATAGGCCCACGTACCGCAAAAAAAAAAAAAAAAAAATTTAACAATTGGGACATTGCCCAATCAGAACAGAAGTCAACTGGAGTGGGTTCTGGGAGTCCTGCTGTGCCAGGCCCTGTTGGTTCTGAACTGTGGGGAGGTCAGGGGTGGCCAGGCAGGTACTATTTACCAAATAAGGTAGAGTAGTAGTTCAGTATTATGATATGAGCCGCCCCCGCCGACCCCATAAAGGACTCTTGAATAAGAATGTGGTATGTTATCACACACAGCAAGCTCCATCAAATTGTTATATGAGAAAAAAACGCCTGGCTAATAAAACTCGAGCAACAGAATTAAAGGGCTTTAAAAGAAGCAGGAAAAACAAAATGCACATAAAGAGTGGCATGCTTTGCTCTTTCTGGTGGTGAGTGTCCACTGAGACAGCGCACGTGGCACAGCAGGGGCTAGGACCATCTTCTCTCCCCCAGGATACTCACCATTGCTGAGTTCAAGGCCGGGAAGTGGTCTGAAGAGAAAGAGACATTGGTGAGTGCAACAGAGGTCACTCTTCCTCTCTTGTCCATTTAGTTCTATTTGACAAACTTTTGTGAGTGTCAGTGCGAGGCTAAACTAAAACAGGCTGCCCACGATCACCAAGAAAAGGGAGCGAGGACACACAGCTCCCAGAAGCAGAATACGATGAACTGAGTGTGACAGGCAGCATGACATAGCACTTGACTGCAGGGACCCACAGCCCGCGTCCTGGGGTTAGCATCCCTGTGCCCCCCAGCTTCTCCACCTCGAGCAAGTTACGATCAGCAGCTCATTCTCCTGACCAGGCAGGGGACTCTCACGTACCTGACGACTGTGAATTTGATAAATTCTGCGGCATCCAAGATCCTTCTCATGGAGCTGATTTCCAGGTAGCCAGGGGCTTTGAATACCACCCCCGGGGGCATGCCATCGATGACCACACAGCCAGGGTTGAAGGTGATCTTCCTGTAGGGAACTTTAACAGGGAAATCCACTCCAATCGCTTCACCTGTGATGATACAAAGAGTGTAAAACCAGTTGTGTGTCACTGGCTTTTCCGAAACCATGCTTTGTCTTTAATGTCAAGATTTTAAAATTAATCGCATCAAGTAACAACATTGGTGATCAGCCATTACTTTATTTTCCAGCCACGCTAGGGTGTATGAATAATTTTATTGATTTTGAAATTGGTAACAGGTAGTGTAGCAGACTGTTTCTCTCCCCATGAAATACGCATTATCATAGTATCTACCTGAAAAGGGTTTTGTGAGGATTAAATGATGAATCACAAGTCAGACACTAAAAACAATACTCAGCTATGGTAAAAAGTCAGTAAGTGAAAGATAGCTATTATAATTATTTAAAAAATATTTTAAATTTATTTTTAATTGAGATATAATTGACATATAACATTGTATTAGATTTAGGTGTACAACATAATGATTTGATAAAGATAGCTATTTAAAAAAATTTTTTATTGAAGTATAGTTGATTTACAATGTCGTGTTAATTTCTGCTGTACAGCAAAGTGATTCAGTTATACATATATATACATTCTTTTTTTATTTTTATTTTTTTTGTGGTACGCGGGCCTCTCACTGTTGTGGCCTCTCCTGTTGCAGAGCACAGGCTCCGGACGCGCAGGCTCAGTGGCCATGGCTCACGGGCCTAGCTGCTCCGCAGCATGTGGGATCTTCCCGGACCGGGGCACGAACCCGTGTCCCCTGCATCGGCAAGTGGACTCTCAACCACTGCACCACCAGGGAAGCCCTACATTCTTTTTTTAATATTCTTTTCCATTATGGTTTATCATAGGATATTGAATATAATTCTCTATGCTATACGGGGGGACGTTGTTTATCCATTCTATATATAAAAGCTTACATCTGCTAACTCCAAACTCCCACTCCATCACTCCCCCAACCCCCTCCTCCTTGGCAACCAGCAGTCTGTTCTCTATGTCCGTAATTCTGTTTCTGTTTCGTAGATAGGTTCATTTGTGTCATATTTTAGATTCCACATAAGTGATATCATATAGTATTTGTCTTTCTCTTTCTGACTTACTTCACTTAGTATGATAATCTCTAGCATCCATATTGCTGCAAATGGCATTATTTCATTCTTTTTTTATGGCTGAGTAGTATTCCATTTTATATATATATATATGCCACATCTTCTTTATCCATTCATCTGTCAATGGACATTTAGGTTGTTTCCATGTCTTGGCTATTGTGAATAGCGCTGCTATGAACATAGGGGTGCATGTATCTTTTTGAATTATAGTTTTGTCTGGATATTTGCCCAGGAGTGGGATTGCACGATCATATGGTAGTTCTATTTTTAGTGTTCTAAGGAACCCCCATACTGTCCTCCACAGTGGCTGCACCAGAACTTATATTCCCACCAACACTGTAGGAAGGTTCCCTTTTCTCCACACCCTCTCCAGCATTTATTATTTGTAGACTTTTTAATGATGGCCATTCTGACTGGTGTGAGGTGGTACCTCACTGTGGTTTTGATTTGCATTTCTCTAATAATCAGCAATGTTGAGCATCTTTTCATGTGCCTATTGGCCAAAAGATAGCTATTATTATTATGAAATTAGTGTTTCCATGTAAAAGTTCTTCTTCAGTAAAAATACACACTAATTTTGATCACATCTCCTTCACAGAAAGATCAATTTCTTAGATAAAGTAATCAATTAGAAGGAAATATTTCAAATGTATAAAATTTGGTTATGTAACAATATAAAAACGTACCAAATTTTCGGCTAAAGAGGTCATTGACTTGTTCTCTTAGTTGTTTTATTTTTTCAATGCTTGATAATCTTTCCTTCTCATTATCTAAAAAAATTAAAAAAACAAGCAAACCAGGTTTATTCATGTATTTGCTCCCCTGAAAAGCTGTTGGAGGAAACACCTGTTAGCACATGTGAAAGCACTTTACCTGGCTTATCATTCAGTTTAGTTTTAGCAATAATTAAGCATTTTGGAAATTTGTAAATTTAAGGCATTATAGATGACAGAGAATTTTCCAAATTATGACTATGTAAATATAAGACATACTACTTTAGAGAACATTTTCAATATCATGCAAGATAAGGATGTCCACTTTCACCCCTACTCTTCAACATTATAATAGAGATCCTAGCCAGTGCAATACAGCCAGTAAAATGAATAAGATGTATGTACTAGGATTAGGGGGGAAAATTTTTTAATACTTGAAATTTTTATTCTATTTAATTTTGAATAACGAAAAATGATTATGTGGTTCAAAATTCAGGTGATATAAAACAGTACATCATGAAATGTCTCCCTTCCATCCCTATCTTAGCTCTCAAGTTTCCTTCTTTGGAGGAATCTATGCTATTAGATTCTTTTGTATCTCTCCAGATATGTTTTATATACACCTATTCAGAAAAGAAGATTAATTGATGGGCAGCAAATACATTTCACCTCTGTGGCCAGTTCCAATCCAATGGTAGCCAGTGCTTGGAGTTGGCTGCCCTAAGGGGTATTTTCCAGGTAATGCACCAGGGCAGGGCTGTGAGAAGCAATATATCTGATAAACAATGTACAATATAGCAAGATATTCAGTGTGCGGCAATTGGAAGCATATTTTATATTCCTGAATTGTCTTTCCTTAGTTGACAGGGTGAACTTAGCAAAAAAAATAGCTCCAAGAGACTAACCCATGTCACAAAGTGGTTAAAATATAACAAAATGAAAAACATAATCTAAATTATGATAAAGTCAGATAGAATTCCATACCTGGAATCGTCACCTGAACGATGTTAAGATCTTCAACACCTGCTGCAGAATTTGTAATATTGGATGAATTGGTGTTTCCTTAAACAGAAATTGAAATTTAGAACTTATAGCACATTAGGCTACTTCTCCTCTAAAACTATCAAATTGCCACTTTGATCAGAAGGCCAGACTAGGGAATTCCCTGGCGGTCCAGTGACTAGGACTTGGCGCTTTCACTGCCAGGGCCTGGGTTCAATCCCTGGTTGGGGAATTAAGACTGTGCAAGCCAGGAGGCATGGCCAAAAAAAAAGAAGGCCAGGCTAAATTTTTTAAACTCCAGAGAACATTTAGCTGGCTTGGCAATAATTGATGTTTGAGTCTCTGTAGTTTAATGTCGATGTCAAAGGAGAAAGGGCACCAGGGCTTTTATTTAGTTCATAGCCCCTGATACTTCAGTCTAATTTGATTTAAAAAGAAGGGTGCTTAAAAATATATTTCCTGGGACTTCCCTGGCAGTCCAGTGGTTAAGACTTTAAGCTCCCAGTGCAGGGGGCATGGGTTGGATCCCTAGTCAGGGAACTAAGATCCTGCATGCCACTCAGCCAAAAAAAGAAGAAAAAAATTTTTCCTTTGCTGTTATTCTCGGCTTAAAGGTGGGGGGTGGGAAAGAAGACATACGAATGTGTCCAAGAGGACACTTAGGAAGCAGATGTCCTATGAGAAATGAGCTAACAGACAGTCAGGGAAAGGCTCAGATGGGGTTATATAGTAAAAGCACAGTTGACGTTATCATGATTTCTGGTCAAATGATACACACAATGCTCACTTAAATGGGAAATGTAAATGAGCCTGTCTAGTCCTTTCTGAGGGACTCGAAGTTCAATCCCTGTGTTCTGTGAAAGACCAACCATTTGGGTGTTTGAGATTCTGCACGTGAAGAGCAAGACCTCAAAGGGACACAAGGAGACACACCATCGTTCTTCCCCTCTCCCCCCTTCATTCTCCCTGCCTTCATTCTTCCCTCCCTGCCCCCTTCATTTCCCCCTCCCCCTTCATCCTCCCCCTCTCCCCTCTCCCTTTCAGTTTCCCCCTCCCCACTTCATTCCCCTCCTTCTGGCTTCATTCTTTCCTCATTGGACCAAGCACAGTTTGACCCTACTCTGGCCAGGGCTAATTTGCACAGCCTAATTCTGTTGTCTGACAAGCCTAGAGCACTGGGTACCTGATGGGAATATGGGCTGCTCTGGTCATAGGTACACACACTTTGAGTTCAATCTTTTCCCTTTCAGAAAAAATGAAAACCGTACTTAGCCGTGTGAATGTGGCGAGGTTTTTGGCAACCAACCTTCAATTTTCACCTCAGCTTCAGGGTCCTCACTCATTTCTGAAGGGGCAAGCTGAGTAGAATCTTGAAAAACAAAATTTCTAAAATGGCATTCGTTGTTTATGTATTCTCATGTTCCAACATGTTACTGCTCCTATACCCAAAAAGTCGCTTATCCTGGCATTTTAAGCACATTTTATATTTACTAAACATAGAGGTATAAACATAAAGGTAATTTTAATTTTAAAAAGGATAATAGGGTAATAAAGGATAATCTTATAAGGGATAAGAGGAGATAAGAAACTTTCAGATATTATCAAATAATATGAAGTTACTCGCAGTGATGGACACAGAATATCCTTCTATTTGAGCTAATGGAATACGTGTGGTCCTAGTGTTTTGTGGTTGTCATCGGGAATTACTAGGATTCAAAAAAAGCCATTTGCTCCTTTCTTATCCTGCCAGCAGCCCCCAGGTGATTCGTGGTCTATTATTACATGGACGCATGTAATGTACACGACATATACGTGCTCAGTGAAATATGCCAATCACAAAAAAGCAAATATCATATGATTTCACTTATATGAGGCACCTAAAGTACCTAATTGAGCTTTCTGGTGGATAAGAATTATGACATATACATTAAGTTCTACGTATAGACAAAAGCCTGGCTAGCTTTACCTCGCCTAACTCTAGCTCATTTTAGAAAGATTTGTCAAATCTTACATTAATTGTTAGCAAAAGACTAGAATGCAAACTGTTTTGATATTGTACCATCGTTATGTAGGATGTAACCTTTGGGGAAAAACAGGTGAAGGTACATTGGACTGCTCTGTACTATTCTTGCAGCTTCTTGTGAATCTATAATTATTTTAAAATAAAAAGGTTTTAGGGAGTTCCCTGGTGGCCTCGTGGTTAGAATTCTGGGCTCTCACTGCCGTGGCCTAGGGTATAATCTCTGGTTGGAGAACTGAGATCCCACAGGCTGTGCAGTGTGGCCCCATCTTGCCCCAGATAAATAAATAGATAATAATAAAAATAAAAGGACTGACATAAAATAAAAAGGTTTTAAAAATCAAACAAATTCAGCTCTATTGTAAATGGGCTTCCCACAATATCGTGATAATAAAAAAAATCTGTTTAGATATGAACTATTTCGAGGGCCAACATCCCATGAAAACTTTCTGATTCTAATTCAGCACCCGTTCTACAACTGACTCCTACACAGGTCTTCTTCTTTCCAAATATTGTACTATCCATCCATTTAAAAAATGACCAAACAATACCTTAACAGGCTTTTACAAAGGAGAGTAAAATGACATAAGGGAGGAACAGATTTAAACTCAATTCAAAATAATTGTCCTCCTTTACATCCAGAGAAGGTCAGAGATTGAGTTAAAGAAAAGAAACAAAAAATTAATGGAAGAATCCTGACACACGCTACAACATGGATGAACCCTGAGAACATTGTGCTCCGTGAAATAAGCTAGTCACAAAAAGACAAATACCGTATGATTCCACTTATATGAGATACCAAAGTAGTCAAACTCATAGAGACAGAAGGTAGAATAGGGGTTGCCAGAAGGGAAAATGGGGGAGTTGTTGTTTAATAGGGATAGATTTGCAAGACGAAAAGTTCTGGAGATCTTCTTCCCAACAATGTAAATATACTCAGCACTGCCCAACTGCACACTTCACAGTGGTTAAGATGGTAAATTGTATGTTATGTGGTTCTTTTCAACCACAATGAAAAGACATAATTTAGAAAAATAAACAGGAGTTAAATAACGACAGAGTCCGCTTGTCTTCTTGGTTCTAAGGCAATGAAGTTCAAAATGAATTTGAATTTAATTTTATGAGTGAATGAACAATTCTAAGACTGGACTCTACCGTAGTATGTTCTCTGGCAAAATCTACCAAAATTCTTCTAGGTCAGAGACTAGAAGAACCATCCTCTACAACAAAAAACTCCAGACTCCCTAAATCAGGAAAGCTATCGAAAATGACTGCAACTCGGCTCCTTGGAGAAAGTTTTTGATGTAAAAGAAAAACACAAATCATTTTGGTACTGAGACAGATGTACAACCCCTAAAAACAAGATCAATTTGCCTGTAAACTGACAAAGACATTCATACTTCTATGTTTGCAGAGGAAATCTCCTTTATTAATTTTATCTTACATAAACCACTTTAAGAGTTTAGGCCTTAAATATGATGCTCAGGGTTTATATACAAACGGAGGGAAGTATATATCAAGTTTTACCTCTAATTCAAGAATTTCCTAAAATTCTATTCAACTTTGCTCAAAAGATTTTGGCAAGCCCATCAAGAAGACAAAATGAAATAAAGTAACAAAGGGCATCAGTGCAAAGTTTTCTTACCACTTAACCTCTATACCCAGGCACTTAAAGTAGAATCATTTACAAATCAAAAGAGTAAGAGAGTGACAGAGTTCTTAATATGACATCTTAGGATGAGGACTCGGCCAGTTCTCTAAGAAGGCATGTTGTCTTCTGTATTTTCAAATGTGTGTTTAAAAGAGTATATTCTTGGCTTCCCTGGTGGTGCAGTGGTTGAGAGTCCGCCTGCCGATGCAGGGGACACGGGTTCGTGCCCCGGTCCGGGAAGATCCCACATGCCGCGGAGCGGCTGGGCCCGTGAGCCATGGCCGCTGAGCCTGCGCGTCCGGAGCCTGTGCTCCGCAATGGGAGAGGCCACAACAGGGAGAGGCCCGCGTACCGCAAAAAAAAAAAGGGTATATTTTCTTCAAAATACTGTAAACTAAAAAAAAAAAAAAAAGAGAGAGAGAGAGAAAATGCCTTATTTTTCTAACCTTCTACTGGTAATTCCATTTCTATTACTTCAGTGCTGACAGAAGAATGATGGCTCTCTGAAAGGAAAGCAAACAAGGCAGAAATACAAATTTTAAAAAAGAAATCATTTAAGAACAATGCAAATAATTCAAGACCCCCACAGGAATATACATGCAATACTTCGACTCCCTAATATCAAATTCACACAAACGATCCTTTCTTTACGTTTTTTCCTTTGTTTTTATCTGTGCTTTGGAAAAATTTCAAATACAGAAAAGCAGAGAGATGGCATCATGAAGCCATGTGCCCGTCCCTCAGCGCCAACAGTCATCAACTCACGTCATCCCGTTTTATCCGTGCCCACCCCACCCAGCACTGGTAGTTTAAAGTAAATCCCAGAATTCAGTGTGCAAATATTGCATAACTACAGGCAGCTACATAAGTAAAGTCTCTTCCTTTAACATTACCATGATATTGCAATGACCCCTCCAAATGAACAATTATTCTTTACCATCATCTCATAGCTAGGCATTGTTCAAATTTCCTCAATTGTCTCATAAATGTCTTCTCTTAAAAAAAAGCTTTATATTTGGAAATAGTTTTAAACACAGAAAAGTTGCAAAAATAAAATAGTACAAAGAAGATCCATCTACCCTTTACTCAGATAACATGATGTTAACAATTTACCCTGTTGGTAATCTTTGTCTCTCCCTCCCCCCACCCCCAATCTATATAGAGAGATAGATGTATATACATACACTTCTTTTTCCTGAAGCATTTGAGGGAAAGGTACATACATTATGGACCTTTATCTCTGAATACTTCTGTGACTATTTCCTTAGAATAGGGATATTCTCTTATACGATCACAGTATAAACTCACAGAATTTAACATGTGAGACAATTTTATTTATTCTACCGTTCGTATTCCAACTTTGTCAGTTGCCCAAATGTTCATTATAGCCTTTCCCTTTTAGTAGGGGATCCGGTTTGGGGGGTCAAGTCTTGTTTTTAGCTGTCACATCTCCTTTAATCTGGAATGGTTCCATAGTCTGTCTTTGTTTTTTATGGCATTCCATTTCTGAAGATTTGAGCCCCCTCCTTCCCCCCCTTCCCCTCCCCACTAGAATGTTCCTCATTTTGAGTTTGTCTGACGTTTCCTCATGGTTAAGACTCAGGTCTTGCATTCTCAGCCAGAACACTGCCTAGATGACGGTGTGTCCTTCTCAGCATATCACATACACAGGCAGCTGGAATTGGGGGCTGGCAGGATTTTGAGTTGACAGGTCTCATCCTGCTGTGAAAAAATAAACCACCTCGGGGCCAATATACAGAGGCCATCTTTGGTTCATTTCTAGAAAAACACGTGACTTCAACGTTGCATCATCAAACTGGTCAGCCTGTGTAACACACAGTCACAAATGTGACAAAGATCAAATTACTTACATATAAAAGCAAGTCACGCACCCATGTTGAATCTCATTACATGACTTTACCAAACAGAAGTTGAGGTAAGTAATTTAAAAAAACAAAAACAAATTGCCTCGTGTTAGGTTCAAGCCTAAGCAAGATCAAGATTACATTCTTTTCCTCCTCTTCCATTCCAAAAAGTAAAAAAAAAAAAACAACAAAACAAAACCCCAGAACTAAATATCACACACAGTAAATTCAGTGTAGATTAACTTAAAATACTGACACGCTCTGGAAAGTGGGCATGGAGGAACAGACCTTTGAAATACTTCAAATGAGGAATTTTTTGAAGGACCTAATTTGGAGCACAAATTTCATCATCAAATTTGGGTTAGAGATATGGATTCAGAGCCATTCCATAAAGAAAAAAGGCAAAATTACAAATAAGTGAATGGCAATGAAATTCTGACACCTGCTACAACATGGAAGAAACTTGAAGACATTACACCTAGTGAAATAATCCAGTCACAAAAGGATAAATACTGTCTGATTCCAGTTATATGAGGCACCAAGAATAGGCAAATTCATAGAGACAGAAAGTAGAATGGGGGTTGCCAGGGGCTGAGAGGAAGGGAATGGGGAGTTATTGCTTAGTGGGGACAGTTTCTGTCTGTGATGATGAAAAAGTTCTGGAGATGGATGGTGGTAATGGTCACACAACACTGGGAATGTACTTAATGTCACTGACCTGTGCATTTAAAAATGGTTAAAATTGCAAATTTTATGTTACGTATATTCTACCACAATAATGATTTTTTTTTTTCTTTTGGCTGCACTGTATGGATTGCGGGATCTTCATTCCCTGACCAGGGATCGAACGCGGGGCCTCGCCAGTGAGACCACCGAGTCCCAACCACTGGACCGCCAGGGAATTTCCACAATAATAATTTTTGAAAAAGGAAATGAGTGCTAAGATGACCAGTATCAACTTACCAAGAGGACAAGGGCTCTCAGGTAAATTTATTCACAGTTATAGCAAAAATATGCCTGGTCTAGAGTTTTGACAACAAAAATCCTATGTACTGAATGGGTATCAAATGTGTTCAAAATGATCTGATAATCAGTGCTTTCAAGTCAAGTCAAAATTAATCACAAATTTTATTTTATACAGATTACACAGGTTAATCTTACATTGAATTTGCTTTCTAAAAACTGAGATATAGGGGCTTCCCTGGTGGCGCAGTGGTTGAGAGTCCGCCTGCCGATGCAGGGGACACGGGTTCGTGCCCCGGTCTGGGAAGATCCCACATGCCGCGGAGCGGCTGGGCCCGTGAGCCATGGCCGCTGAGCCTCCGCGTCCGGAGCCTGTCCTCCGCAACGGGAGAGGCCACAACAGTGAGAGGCCCGCGTAACGCATAAAAAAAAAAAAAAAAACTGAGATATAGGGCTTCCCTGGTGGCGCAGTGGTTGAGAGTCCGCCTGCCAATGCAGGGGACGCGGGTTCGTGCCCCGGTCCGGGAATATCCCACATGCCGCGGAGCGGCTGGGCCCGTGAGCCATGGCCGCTGGGCCTGCGCGTCCGGAGCCTGTGCTCCGCGGCGGGAGAGGCCACAGCATTGAGAGGCCCGCGTAACGCAAAAAAAAAAAAAAAACTGAGATATAATTCACATACCATAAAATTCATCCTTTTAAAGTGTACAGTTCAGTGGTTTTCCATATATTCACAAGGTAGTACAACCATCATCACTATTTCTAGAACATTTTCATCACCCCCAAAAGAATCCCTGTGCCCACTGGGGGTCACCCCTCACTCCCTGCTCTCTTCAGACTCTGTAACCACTAATGGACTTTCTGTCTCTATGGATTTGCCTGTTCTGGACATTTCATATAAATGGAATCATACAATATGTACCTTTTTGTGTCTGGCTGAATAATATTCCGTTGTATGGATAGACCACATTTTGTTTCTCCATTCATCAGCTTATGGATACTTGGGTTGTGTCCACCTTTTGGCTATTAAGAATAATGTATAAGTTTTTGTGTGGACATATATTTTCTCTTGGGAAAATGTAGAATTGGATATGTATCTAAGAGTGGAACCGCTGGATCATATGCTCCTCATTTAGCATTTTGAGGAACTGCCAAACTATTCTGAAAAGGAGCGGTACCATTTTACATCCCCAGCAGCAATGTACGAGGATTCTAATTTCTCCGCATCTTCACCAACACTTGCTACTGTCTGCCTTTTTTTAAAAAAATATTTATTTATTTATTTATTTTTGGCTGTGTTGGGTCTTTGTTGCTGCGCGTGGACTTGCTCTAGTTGTGGTGAGTGGGGGGCTACTCTTTGTTGTGGTCCGCGGGCCTCTCATTGTGGTGGCTGATCTTGTTGCAGAGCATAGGCTCTAGGTGCATGGGCTTCAGTAGTTGTGGCACGCAGGCTCAGTAGTTGTGGCTTGTGAGCTCTAGAGCGCAGGCTCAGTAGTTGTGGAGCACGGGCTTAGTTGCTCTGCGGCATGTGGGATCTCCCCGGGCCAGGGATCGAACCCGTGTTGCCTGCATTGGCAGGTGTATTCTTAACCACTGTGCCACCAGGGAAGTTCCCTGTCTGCCTTTTAAACGAACATCATCCTAGTGGGTATGAAGCGGTATTTTGTGATTTGGGTTTGCATTTCTCTAGTGATTAATCTAGCATCTTTCCATATGCACATTGGCCATTTGTATATATTCTTTGGAGAAATGCCTATTCAAATCACCCATTTTTATTTTTTTTATTTTTATTTTTTTTTTGCGGTATGCGGGCCTCTCACTGTTGTGGCCTCTCCCGTTGCGGAGCACAGGCTCCGGACGCGCAGGCTCAGCGGTCATGGCTCACGGGCCCAGCTGCTCCGCGGCATGTGGGATCTTCCCGGACCAGGGCACGAACCCGTGTCCCCTGCGTCGGCAGGCGGACTCTCAACCACTAAAGCCCCATCTTTTTTTATATTGTGTGAGGTAGAGGTCCAAATTGATCTTTTTGCAGGTGGATATCCAGTTGTTCCAGTACCATTTTTTGAAAAGACTATTCTTGGGCACCCTTGTTGAAAATCAACTGACTACAAAAATATTGGTTTATTTCTGTACTCTCCATTCTATTCCATTGATTCATATGTCTATCCTCACGCCAGTACCACGGAATACTGATAATGAGAGCTTTGTAGTAGGTTTTGAAATCAGGAAGTACACATCTTCCAACTTCGTTCTTTTTCCGACAGCTTTGTAGTAGGTTTTTTTTTTTTTTTTTTTTTTTTTGCGGTACACGGGCCTCTCGCTGCTGTGGCCTCTCCCGTTGCGGAGCACAGGCTCCAGACGCACAGGCTCAGCGGCTATGGCCCACGGGCCCAGCTGCTCCGCGGCACGTGGGATGTGGGATCTTCCCGGACCGGGGCACGAACCCGCGTCCCCTGCATCAGCAGGCGGACTCTCAACTACTGCGCCACCAGGGAAGCCCTGTAGTAGGTTTTGAAATCAGGAAGTACACATCTTCCAACTTCGTTCTTTTTCAAGATTGTTTTGGCTCTTCAGGGTCCCCTGCATTTCCATATATATCATAGGAAAGTTTTCCAATCCATGAACACAGGATGTCTTTACATTTATTTAGTTCCTTAATTTCTTTCAACACTGTTTTGTAGTTTTTTGTTTTTGTTTGTTTTATAAAATAGTGCAGCCACTTAAAAAAATATATTTATTTATTTATTTGGCTGCGCTGGGTCTTCGTTGCGGCATGCGGGATCTTTAGTTGTGGCATGCGAACTCTTAGTTGCAGCATGTGGGATCTAGTTCCCTGACCAGGGATCGAACCTGGGCCCCCTGGATTGGGAGCATGGAGTCTTAGCCACTGGACCACCAGGGAAGTCCCTGTTGTGTAGTTTTCAGTGTCCAAGTCTTACACTTCTTTGGTTAAATTTATTCCTAAGTATTGCATTTGTTTTGATGCTGTGGTAAATGGAATTTTTTTAAATTTCAGTTTTTGATTGCTAACATATGGATACACTATTGATTTTTGTATATTGACCTTGTATCCTGCAACCTTGCTAAACTTATTTATTAGCTCTAATTTGTGTGTGTATTCCTTGGGATTTTCTATATACAAGATCATGTCATCTGCAAACAGAAATAGTTTTACATCTTCCTTTCCAATCTGGATGCCTTTTTTATCTTACCTAATTGCCCTGCCTAGGACCTCCAGTACAATGTTGAAAAGAAGTGGCAAGTGTCTCGTTCCTGGTCTTAGGGGGAAAGCCTTCCGTCTTATTAAGTATGACATGAGCTATGTAGGTTTTCTGTAGATGCTCTTAATTACATTGAGAAAGTTCCCTTGGATTCCTAATTTGAGTGTTTTTTTTTAATCACGAAAGGGTATTAGATTTTGTCAAATGCCTTCTTCCTACATCTATGGGCATAATCATGTGGGTCTTGTCCTTTATTCATGATGCTGTTATTCTACTGATAGATTTTCATATGTTGAACTAATCTTTCCTTCCTAGGATCAATCCCACTTGATCATTATTGTATGGTCAGGCCATTCAAGATGGCTGCTCTTCTGTTCTCTGTACATGCCCAGCTCGACAAGTCCCTGCTTCACTCACATGACTACCCAGTCCTCCTAATTATAGGGCTTAGTTAGTAACTGGTACATGCCTGCCCCCTGCCCGAGCGCCGTGTTCCTGGTAACTGATGACCCAACCTGATGTTGATTCCCTCTATAAATGGTAGCCTCCTTCTCCTCCAAGCAGTGAAGGTTGCGGTTACGTGCTGCCTGCTGTTTGCCGCACGGTGGGGTGTTGCTCCAGGACTTTGCTTCAGATGTGTAAGATCCCCCTGTCCAATAAGCCACTGATGTCTCCGTCGCTGGGCTTTCTTTGGTCTCGAGGCTGGGCAACTACAAGGCTTGCAGGCCTGTGGGGTGCAGTCCAACTGTCATGATGTGTAATCCTTTTTATATGTTCCTGGATTCATTTGCTAGCATTTTATTGAAAAAGTTTGTACGTCTATGAATAAGCGATATTTTTCTGTATTTTTCTTGTGTTGTTTTTGTCTGGTTTTGGTATCAGGATGATACTGGCCTAACAGAATGAGTTTAGAAGTGTTCCCTCCTCTATCTTTTGTAAGAGTTTGTGAGGGACTTTATTATTTGTTATTTTTTTAATTTATTTATTTTATTTTTGGCTGCGTTGGGTCTTCATTGCTGCGTGTGGGCTTTCTCTAGTTGCGGTGAGCAGGGTCTACTCTTCGTTGCGGTGCCCGGGCTTCTCATTGGGGTGGCTTCTCTTGTTGCAGAGCACGGGCTCTAGGCATGCAGGTTTCAGTAGTTGTGGTGCACAGGCTTATTTACTCCGCGGTGTGTGGGATTTTCCCAGACCAGGGATCGAACCCATGTCCCCTGCCTTGGCAGGCAGAATCTTAACCACTGTGCCACCAGGGAAGTCCCGTGAAGGACTTTAAACACTTGGTAGAATTCACCAGTGAAGGCACCTGGTCCTGTGCTTTTGTTTGTAGGAAGTTTTTGAATTACTAATTCAAATTCTTGTTATATGACTATTCAAATTTTGTGTTTTATCCTTAGTCAGTTTCAGTAGTTTGTCCATTTCATCTAGGTTACTCGATTTGTTTGCGATAGGCTGATTGCTCCCCACAAAGATTTCCAAAAACCTGTGAACAGATTATGTTACATGGCAAGGGGCAATTAGGTTGCAGATGGGATTAAGTGTGCTCATTGCTAACCTTCAGAAAAGATTATCTCGCATTATCCAGCTGGGCTCCATGTAATCGATTTAAATGTGAAAAAGGGAAGCAGAAGAGTCAGTGTCGGAGTGGTGTGATTCGAGAAAGACTGTTAATTCCTTGATCTTGGGCTTTTGTATCCATGTTCCCTTGGGCCTGGAAGGCTTCTCTCCCATATCATGCAGTGTCAGCCAGGAAGAAAACAGAATGGTACTGATGCTCTGACATCCATCAGCATCAAGGAAGCCTGGGTGCACTCTGTCTCAGCACAGCTTGTACTGTGCATTCTTCATTTCTGGGGACCCTGGAGATGGGGTCCCTGCACATGTAGAAGACCTATGGGACTTCCGTGGGCCAAGATGTTATGTGTGCACGTGTAAATGTGTGTCGGAGGTCTTCCGAGAGATCTGTGCTGCAGATGGATCGTGAGGTCCTGGTGGGGGTAGCTTCCGAGCACTGGTGGGGCCATGTTCACTGGGGCTCCCCGAGGGCCAATCGCCGTTCTGAGCAAGTCACACTGATCGTCTTTTTGGATTTAAAAATATCTCCCTTACTTAAAGGATATAGACATCAATACTTCAGCATGTGAGTATTTAACCTAAATGGTTACAAAAACATTCAGTGCTATGGAATAGAGTCCCTGATGTTAGGCAATTTGGAACTTTTTGGCATCAAGAAGGAAGCTGTTCTACAAAGATCTCTTGAAGAGTTCTGTCATTTCCAAGCCAAGCAGGAGAAAGATTATAAATTCACACATTTAATGTAAATGTTTTTCTTCAAATAATGTACTTCTTTCTGAAAAATTAAAATAGATCAATTGCAGGTACCTCTAACTTGTTCATTCCACTGATGCCTCTTGGAGCAGAATCTGTAAGTATCCTATCCCTGACTGTACACGATTTGATCAACACCAAGGTCATTTAAGTTCAAAAATATATTCTTGGGAGCCAAAACGTAATTTAATTAAAAGTAGTTTGTTCAAAACAACAGTAATTTAGAAACAAATGTTACACTGATTCTTCATGAGGGTCACATTCAACTCAGCAAGCACATTCGAGTGCTCAGTATGTAGAAAGCCCAGGCTTGGGGCTCCAGGGCAGGAGTAAGATGCTGTGTTTCCTGCCACTAGCTGAGGGAGTCCTGGCAAAAGCATAGAGAGAACACAGCAGGTCACACTAAACGCTGGAAGCTCCCTGCAGGAGTTGAGATTCTGACTGTGCCCAGAAAGAAGCAGGGGAACTCCTCAGCGGTCTGCAGGGTAGGAAGGGAGTCACAGGGAGGGATCAGCTTATATAAAAGCCCCGTGGAAGGCGGATTCAGGGCACGTTCAAGGAATCACAGACCGAGCTGTGTGTCTGAAGAGCCCAGGGAGGGTGATGGAGGCAGATGAAATAGGAGGGGAGACCAGAAAGAGCAGTAGGAACGTGGAAGGAAACTGGGACTTTACGGGTGGTAAGGAGTCACAGACAGTGTGAGTGGGGGAGAGAGGTGGACAGATTGAAAGAGATTGAAAAGAGATCCTCTGCCCAGAGGGAAGGAGACTGGTCACAAGGGACAGGCCAGGCGGGGGCGCATGAGGGTGGGGTGGGGTTGGCCCAGGACAGAGCAATTACCACAGAACTTCCACTGGTCTCTGCCTTTAGATGTTTTGAAACAATATTTTTAGCGGAAGTTTCAGAGCTACGTAACGCTGCAGAAAATTTTTCAAAGTTAAGATTTTGTAGGAAACATTTCCGATCCGATAATGTTTGAGGATGTGACTGCAAATCGTCCTGCACTCTGTCTCCATTCCCAGTGGAGCTGGAAGATGGAGAAAGAATCTGAACACCGTACGGCAGTCACAGCGACATGATGGTACCATATCGTCAAACTGACATCACGCTGGGGTCCAGCAGGATTTTGGTCTTTGGGTAGAGAACCAAGCCACCTAACTGCACACAGCACCCACCTGTGCCATGTTTGGAAAGTTTGTGTATTTGGTAACAATTGTCTTCTCCCTGTTGAACTTGTATGCTGTCAATGAAACAACTATTAAGAAAAGGCACTTGATGGACTTCCCTGGTGGCTCAGTGGTTATGAATCCGCCTCCAATGCAGGGAACACGGGTTTGAGCCCTGGTCCGGGAAGATCCCACATGCCGCGGAGCAACTAAGCCCGTGTGCCACAACTACTGAGCCTGCGCTCTAGAGCCCGTGAGCCACAACTACTGAGCCTGCGTGCTACCACTACTGAAGTGTGTGTGTGCCTAGAGCTCGTGCTTCACAACAAGAGAAGCCACTGAAATGAGAAGCCCACGCACGGCAATGAAGAGTAGCCCCCGCTCACCGCAACTAGAGAAAGCCCGCGCACAGCAACAAAGACCCAACGCAGCCAAAAATAAATTATTAATAAAAAAAAAAAAAAAAGAAAAGGCACTTGAATTTTTTAGCTCATCTCCATCTCTTTTAACACTTACTATTTTCTCAGCAACCTAGGGGACAGACTGGACAGAAGAGAATTAAGGCGGGAATATTTTAGAACACACAAAATAATATTTAACAGACAAACTCTAGTAAAATGCAGCCTGAAATGTCTTTACATTCACGGATGCCTAGAATCATGTGGATTCAGGCTAAGTATCAATACCATCTATTTTATGACTGTAAAATTGTTTACCCTGATGGCAGTGTGTTAGATCCTGGGTAAATGTACGTGGATCTTTACAACTCTTTTCCTGTTTTTCAGATGGGTGCTAATTAAAATTTTCCATCA
This sequence comes from Phocoena phocoena, assembly GCF_963924675.1. Classification (NCBI taxonomy): domain Eukaryota; kingdom Metazoa; phylum Chordata; class Mammalia; order Artiodactyla; family Phocoenidae; genus Phocoena; species Phocoena phocoena. The sequence goes on from NC_089233.1 coordinate 10,206,446, forward strand.
CAGATAACTTCTAAAGAAGAAAATTATTATAAAATGATATTACCTTGCATACTATATTCATAGTAATTAGGGTCTTCTGATTCTTTCTTGACTGACATAACTGTTGCTTTCGGTGAAATGCCTTTGAATGCAATGGAAATTATAAAATTATGTGTTAGGCTAGACTTACGAACAGAGATATGACTGGTTAGTATATCTTCCAGGTTCTGTTTGGATTAACACAGCAACACGGCCATCAGCAAAAGAACTTGTAGCTCATGCAGTAGGAACAAATGGTTTATCCATATAAAAATATAAATATAAAATAATAATAAAACAACATAAAGCAAAGAAGGAAGGGAGGAGAGATGGATGGAAGGAAGGAGGAAAAGAAGGGAAGGAGAAAGAGGTCTAATTCCCAGTTTGGGGAAAGTTTCCCTTTCAAGATGGATGAATATGTACATGCATTTATATGCAATATAAGTATTGCAAATATTCTGCTGTAATGGGGCCCAAATTGGCACAGATAATCTTAATTTACTTACTACAACAAAATGAATTTCAAAACCTGGGGAAACTACATTGGTAAAACCAAAAGGCTTTATCAGGGAAAGGTGTAGTAGATGGCAAAAATTAGCCACAAATGTCTTCCATCCCAGTATATACACCTGTTTGCAATGTAACTTTCCCACTCCTATTTTCTAGAAGTGGAAAACTACTCCACCTTTCGAATCTGGGCCTGGCCATGTGACTTGCTTTGGCCAGTGGGATGCAGGGAGAGGCTTGAAAGGTGCTTGTGCATCAGTGTCTGCTGTTTTTGGAACAGAGCTGCCATGTGAATGAGCCTGGAGGATGTGAGACCAAGAGGAGAGGTAGGCCCAACTCTGGCAGCCGAGGCCTCGGCCCCAGGAGTGAGGCCAGCCCAGACCAGAAGGACGGCCTGGCCAACACACAGAATTGTAAGAAAGATTAAATTATTGTTTGAAGCCACTAAGTTCTGGGGTGCTCTTTTATACTGCAATAGATAACTGATACTGAAGTATACATATAATTTAACTGTGAAAGTTAACAGAAGCAAAAACAGAAATTGTGACTAGCTCGGCATTTCAGCGTTAATTTACAAGTTGGAGGGGAGGTCTTCTGAAAACCTTTAACAGCTCTGTTGGCATAGGGATAGTGAGATTGGGTATTAACAAATGTGACTGTCAGAAAGAAAAATTTGTAAAACTGAGGAACAGAATGGACACGGCCGATGGCCATATCAGTGAAATGGATACTGCACTTGAGCAAGTTGAGGAAGTTGCTCAGAAGTGGGACAGAAAGGTAGTCTGGTGGAAAGATTAAAGGAGAGCTCACAAATGGAGGTCTACTTGTGCATAAAAAAGCAAAAAGCTTTTTACATGTCTGTAAGTGATCTGAAAGGATTTCCACAAATTGGTTAAGAGCTGTTGCCCTTAAAATGGGGATGGAATTGGAGGTGCAGGGAGATTTGAGAGAGATTGGAGTTTTGAGAGGGGAGGAGTGAAGAGGAATTTTACTTATTACACTACTTATTACCACTTCCTACACTGAATTTTTATTTAAAATATGTATGACTTTTGTAATTTATAGTAAAACTTTAAAGTACAAACATTTGATAAATATATGACAGTTGGGCTGTCAAAGAAAAATTTCTTTTCAATGCAGGCAACTGAAAGCAGATTTGCCGGTGCAGAATGCAGGACTGCTTCAGCCTTCCCTCAAAATATGAGGGAGGAGGGGGAAATTCAGAAGTTAAAACCATTTAACCGTTCTGTGCCGCAAGGGCTACACAAACATCACAGGAAATAAGGCCAATGGATGGTCACAGAAGCCTGCAGGCACCTGGAAGCAATTCGTATCATGAAATCCATGGTAGAAAGTCACATTAGGGATTGTTTACAGGGAATCACATCTCCAAAGAGAGGCCTCAACAAAAGAGGCCTATTTTAAGGCTGGCGGGAAACGCTCAACCACCCAATAGCTGGTGAGGAGGGAAGGGAAGGCGGTAGGGCCACGGATCCTTGAAAGGGCCCCCCGGGGAGAGCCGACAACCCCTCACTCCCACCCCATTTGTTTTCCCGGTTTCTGAGAGGAGACTGTGGCTTGGGGGTTTTAAATTCTCTGTTACCAACAGAGATGCAGGCAGATTGTATCTGAGCTTGGAAACGCATCCAAGGCTAAGATTAAAGGGGCAAGCGTGTAAGGCCCGTCATGTGTAAGTGGGATGAAGACGCCACAGCTGAATTCTGTTGGCTGAAATATCTGGCTCCTTTTTGTTGACTTGTGTTGGTTTGACCTAGAATAACTACAATGGACAGGCGCTCTTTTCAGGCTGACGTTGAAGGTGGAGCTTCTACCAAGCACGTGTTTATCTGTGGATAGGAGTGACCCTGGGGTATGACAAGGGTGGATTCAAGCTACTCCTGCCCCAAGGGACTGGGGAGTCAGCGAAGCATAAACCACATCTGACACCTTCAGCAAAGCTCTGACCTCCATTTCACTGGAGGTAACATCTCTCTTCGCCTTCTCTCTCCATCTTTTCTTAATATTGAATATTTTTCTTTTACATTATCTCAGATTTAACTTTAACTTTACATTTGGAACTGTTTCTTATTTCTATGTTGCTTTTCTAAACATTATTAACTTCTCGTTTTACCCCGTACAGTCAGCTTGTGTTCATCTTTATCTTTTTGAGGTTTGAGTTTCAGTTTTATGTACTTATTTTAGGTTTTCTAACATTTCTACTTCTAATGCTTTCAATATTTTTCCATCCCTTGATTAAACATTTGAGTTAAAAATTTTTTTTTCTATTTTTAACCTTTAACATTTTTCCTTCTAATGCCTTTTTTTTTTTTTTGAGGCGTGGAAGAGCAGGGATGGGGGTTAACTACTCTCACCATCAAAGAGGGATTTTTTTTCCTAATATACATTGTCATAGTAATGTACGTCTATTGTAGAACATTTAGAAATGACAGAGTGTAAGAAAGCAATAAAATAAGCTATGTCCAAAAATAAAAACACTGCTTTATTCATAAATCAAATTCATATTCCAAATGTGTATTCAAGACTTTTTACTCATTTAGCAGTCAAGTTCTAATTTCCATATAATTAAAATAATAACTTTGTCTACAAATATATCTACTTAATAACATCTTAGTACCTAATATTTATTGAATTAGAAGGCTTTTTTTTTCTAGATATTTGAGTAAAATATGATTATTCTGCAAATAAGGTCCCCGTTGAGGTTCATTAGTGACCTATCTCCATTATCTTGTTGATTCTTTGGGATTCTCTACCCAAATATGGACCAATATATCATCTGCAAATTAAAGACAGTTTGTCATTCCCAATCCATATACCTTATATTTCCTTTTCTTGACTTATTGCATTAGCTAGGACTTTCGGTATGATGTTGAAAGGGAGTGATGAGAGGGGACATCCTTGCTTTGCTCCTGATCTTAGTGGGAAAGATTCTAGTTTCTCAGCAGGAAATATGATGTCAGCTGTGGGTTTTTTGTAAATTTTTTTTTATCAAGTTGAGGAAATTCCCCTCTATTCCTGGTTTACTGAAAGTCCCATTTTTAAGTAAAACAAAAGAAAGGAGTCAAATAATGACCTGCTGAACACCTGATTCTACAAGCATCAGTGTACATACCAGAATCTTCCATGGGTTCAGTCTTCACATTGATGGGGGCACAGCTAAAAGGAGAAGGGAATGCTGGTCAAGATGGGCAGGGTGAGAACTGCCCAAAGGCATCTGGACACACTGAATCTAATTCCCAGATCTCCATACCATCATAGGTTCCCCTCCCTCCATCAAACTGAATGCAAAGCTACAACTTTAATGTTGTAACAAATTATTAAGAAAGTTAAAGGTGTCAATGAATATATTCTCATAATCCCAAGCATCCTTTTGAATAAAGAATATGTAACAAAATAAGACATTCCATAGCCTAAAAACTAATACATTTGGGTTAGATGTGGACTTAATTTTTTATTTATCCCTTACCTTTCACTTGGTGATGTCACTGATCTCTCAGCATCTGTTACCAACCCAGGTTCACCTGTGCATGAGTAAGAAGACACATGCTAGCCTCTGTCTGCACCTTGAAATATGACAACATTCAAAGGCATATAAAGGGAAAGCGAATACAAAGAGAACAGAATTCCTGGCTCTAGGTCAGCATGGAATAGCAGCGGAGGAGAGACCAACTCAAAGCAGCCCCCAGGGCCTGGGCCATCTGTGTGGGCACAATGGGGGCCAAGGAGCAGACCTGTGCCGGAGCGACCTCTGGCAGGTTACTAAGCCTCCTCGTGCCTCAGTTTCCTCGTCTCAAAATGGTGGTTGGGTGAGGATTAATTAATACATGCAAAGTGCTTAGAACAGTGCCTCTCACAAAATAAGTGTCAGCAGCAGCTATTACCGTTATTTCTATAATGACAATACAAGCCACCTGGGACAACAGTTACCTGGTCACCTGCCACCCCTCACCCTCCAGTCCCTCCTTTAATGTGAGCTGGGGGACCCCAGGAACTCACAACTGCTCCAGAAATACCTGCTCTGTGAGTAGCCCATGCACAGGCGTGTCTCATTGCCCTCTGTACCCCAAGGTAGTCCATGTGGACAGACCCTCCACCCACCCCTGCCACCTGGCTTCTGTACCTATATAGGCTCAGCATAACACCCTCTTTAGACCTGGTCTTTCATGAACAGCTATGGCCCAATGTTTCCAACTATGATCCAGAATAATAATCTGAGAAAATAAGGAAGTGGGCATAGATGGATCTCTAAATGTTCCTGGTAAACTTACTATTTTCTTTTTTGGTCCCTTCATCAGTTAAGGAGCTAATGAGGGGTCCTGGTTTCCCAAACATGGTCTCAGACACCCTGCACATAACTTTCTGCCTGACCACGTGGAATGGGCTTCCTGGGGGAACCAAGCTATTGAGATCCTGCTTATCTTGGGGGCCAGCTCCTCCAGGAAGCTCTTCTGACCATACAATTCTAACCCCTTCTGGGGGCTCTCAGGGATTTCCTCCACGGGTCACCCCTGGTTCTCTGAACAGTCTCTTTCCTCCTCACAGATCATGTATCTCAGAAGCACGGGAACGGTCACACAGCCCAGACCACTCCTGAATCCCACAACGCCTGGCCTGTGGTTGGTGCTCAGAGACCAGGAAGTCACTCCAGCAGCCTCACAGTCCTGTGCACATGGACAAGGTAGATCTCCTGCCCGCCGAGGGCTGGACGCAGGCGCTCGCCGGCATGCGAGCTGACGGGAGGGTGGCGTCCCGGCTCTCAGGCTGGGTATGTGTGTTTCCCTGAGCTGTAGTCCCTGCGAACATCCCCACCACCCCTGGCCCCGGGATCAGAGGTGGCCTCCTCAAGGCAGGAAAGACAAAGCATAAACAAGCTTTAGAATGTGCCAAACTTGCATTTTAATTAAGAAGCAGAACTGGTTTAGCAGTCAAGGGCAGTCACCAAGTATGAGAAGCTGTCACTTACCAAGCTGACTCACGGGACCCAGGAAGGGTCTGCAAGAAAACCAATACTGTTACCTGACATGAACACACAAGACGGACAGATTAAACATCTGAATAACCAACGTCTAAACATAACGGGACAGAATTAACTAACTGAAATTAAGTCAGTGTATCAGCTGTTAGGAGCGGGTAGAGCCTATCACCTGTTGATAAGGAATGAAATCCCTGCTTTGTTCTCCAAAATCCACTTCAGGGTTGCAAGGTCATAGTTCTCAGGATGTTGAAAGGGGACCCCTTCTGGGAGCCCCTGCACCACTACGGCTGCCTGGTCCCTCAGCATCTTCTCGTAAGGAACAGGCACCATCGCTGTCGTCCCCAAGGCTTTGCCTAGAAGAAGCAGCAGGATGTCTTTAAATAATATGAGCATAAATCCCTGATAGTCAATTTCACTTAGTGTCAAAAACACAGGTGGTGATATTTGGTTCTGAAATTTATTAAAAGCTTAAAGTGTCCTATGCCTCTATATCTCAAGTTAATAAAATTTCCGACCAAAAGGCCAAAAGAAAAAGTATAAAATGTTTTCCTTTAAATCTTCACATAAGAGAATATAATAGGTTGCATAATCTATAAAAATATTGAATCACAGGGGCTTCCCTGGTGGCGCAGTGGTTAAGAATCCGCCTGCCAATGCAGGGACATAGGTTTGAGCCCTGGTCCGGGAAGATCCCACATGCCGCGGAGCAACTAAGCCCGCGCACCACAACTACTGAAGCCCGCGTGCCTAGAGCCCGTGCTCCGCAACAAGAGAAGCCACCGCAATAAGAAGCCCGTGCACCGCAACGAAGAGTAGCCCCCGCTTGCCGTAACTCGAGAAAGCCAGCACGCAGCAACGAAGACCCAACACAGCCAAAAATAAATAAATAAAATTAATTTATTTAAAAAAATATTGAATTACTATGTTGTACACCTGAAACTAATATAATATTGTAAGTCAACTGTATTTCAATAAGTAAATTAATTAACTAAAAATAATCTATTTCCAAAAGAAAGAAAATAATAGGTCTTTTTCTCCATTCTCTTGGAGGTTGCACAATTCAGGGTGCTCACCCTGGTGCACCCAGGGCTGCAGGGAACAGCCTGAGGTTACTCAGGCTGCAGCCAAAGAGGATGAGAGCCCTGCCCAAAGCTTAGCTGTTCCTGTGTCACACTGTACAGATTGGGCCAACTTGCCTGTAGAAAGCTGAGTCCACCTGGGGATACGTCGGTGTCTCTGCACTGGCTGACCAGCCCCGAGGTGCTGGAGCTCCATTTCTCATATGGAAGTGTAGCCTGAGACCCTAAGATCCCCTATGCTGTAGGAGTCCCACAAATCCAAATGCTCACAGGGACCTGCAGGTCACACAGATGTTTGCAGCTGTCTAGGAATGATGATCCAGGCCCTAAGATGCTTCTATCACAAGTACAACACCTGCAGACTTCCTTGTTATCTAGCTTTTTTAAGCACTGTGTAGGTATTAAAAAAAAAAAATCCCTGTCTCCATGCCTGTGGGAAGATGTGGGTAGGTGGGGAGACCAACGAGGATGAGGCTGGTGTGTGAACCAACCATGAACATCTAATAACTGCATGGCCATGGGGAGGGGGCTCTGCAAAGACTGCAGGCTGATGAATTCAGAGGTTCCAATGGACCAGAAGAGACCAAGTGGTCTTCCGGAAGAAGACTTGATCTGGTACTTTACTGGCTCTTCCCTTGATGTGAATGTGGATTCTTCCAATGTTAGAGACGGTCTAAATAGTCACGCTGATAAAATGATTTCTAATACCATCTTCTGTAGTGAACTATTCAGAGAATTAATGCTTAAAGTGAGCTTTACCGTAACAAAAGCAGAAATAGTCCTCGACAGCTTTTCTGAGTATTTCCGTTTCTCCCGAATCAATCTGCATCCCGTTGGCAGGGCCTGGGGGTTTCACCTCCTGCAGCCCTTCGGCAATGCCTGTAAACGAGTGATCAGTACAAAGTCAGTATCCAAGTATCTGTACTGTGCGTTTCCTTAACGTCCATGCTTCTGGTACTGAAAGGAAAAAGGAATAGACATAAAACAAGATCTTTTTTAAAATAAATTTATTTATTTATTTTTGGCTGCGTTGGGTCTTTGTTGCTGCGCGCGGGCTTTCTCTAGTTGCAGCGAGCAGGGGCTACTGTTCGTTGCAGTGCGCGGGCTTCTCACTGTGGTGGCTTCTCTAGGCGCGTGGGCTCAGTAGTTGTGGCGTGCAGACTCAGTAGTTGTGGCTCACGGGCTCCAGAGCGCAGGCTCAGCAGCTGTGGCACACAGGCCCAGCTGCTCTGGGACATGTGGGATCTTCCCGGACCAGGGCTTGAACCCGTGTCCCCTGCATTGGCAGGCGGATTCTTAACCACTGCGCTACCAGGGAAGTCTAAAACAAGACCTTTTAATTTAAAAAAAAAAAAAAAACACAACAAAGAACAGGGTATTTCTGATGAACAGGATAAAATAACATAGTGATCACCTCTGAAATGAATCTACTGATAAACAATAAATAATTCAACATATAAGGAAATATTAGTAGTTCAAAGGAAATGGTAACAGAAAATTGTTTGCTGGGAATTCCCTGCCGGTCCAGTGGTTAGGACTCTGCGCTTCCACTGCAGAGGACTCGGGTTCCATCCCCGGTTGGGGAACTAAGATCCTGCAGGCCAAGTAGGGAAGCCAAAAAAAAAAAAGAAAAGAAAATTATTTGCTATCCAGTCTGCAAGTGACAGTCACTGTGTAGGAAGACCCTCAGCACTGGGCAGGCTTGGGACCAGCCCCCCAGTCAGCTGCTACCGCAAAAGTTTTGAAACCGTTTGTTTTCATCAGGGTTAGTCAGGACACAGAAACCACACATTAATTTGAACAGGGAGAGTTTAATAAAAGAATCAATAGTGGGACTTCTCTGGTGGTCCCGAGGTTAAGACTCTGTGCTCCCAATGCGAGGGGTCGGGTCTGATCCCTGGTGAGGGACCTAGATCCCTCGAGCCATAACTAAGAGCCTGTATGCTACAACTAAGACTTGGTGCAGCCAAAACAAAAACCAAAACAGAATCGTAGTAACAAGGATGAACTGCTAAGGGGTAATGAGAACTCTGAACAACACACAAGTAACAGGCAGCAGGAGAATCGACCACCACAAGGGCTGAGGGAGAAACTAATCCTGGAAGAGAGTCCCCCCGAGGCTGAGATCCAGGCCTCTCTGGGGAGGAGGCAGAGTCTGCAGGGGTGCCATAAACTGGGGCTGGCAAGCACGGACCCGTCCTCTAGAGGTGCTAGTGGAAACCACTGGCAAGTGGCCCCTGGGGTGCCGCCAGATTCGCTGTTGCAGGGAAGCTGTTCCCTGGGGCGGTGGCAGAACTCTGGAAACCACCCATGGGGTGATGCCAGCAGAACTTTCTAGGAGGCCCCTCTCTCAGGCACTGGTGGAACTAACTCCCTGGGAAACTGCCGGTGGGTGTGGTGCCCCTAAGACTTCTCTGGGAAGCTTCCTTCTGGAACTTTCTGGGACTTCTGTGTGAGTTGCTGGGCAGCTGGCCGGGATGCAGGGGAGCCAACTGGATGCTGTGTGCGGCAGGGGTGCCCCTGGGAATCCCAAGTGCAATTGGTCACCGTGTGCTACAGGTACAAGCAGGTGTGAGCCCACTGGAAACGGGAAGAGAAGTGTCTTCCTCCTCCAGGGACCTCCTGAAAAAGCCTCCAAGGTAGGTCCTACCTAGGCCAGCTGCCAAGGGAGAAATGTTTACAGGGTCCAGTTCCAGTATCACAAGGCAGGACAAAGAAGGGTGGACTTGGAGTAGAGAGGCAGTAACTTGAAAACCGTCAAAGTGATTTCTTGGGCCAGAGAGGCTTGTACAATGGAGTTACGTTCTAGGGTCAAATGTAAGGCAAAAATCATGCACAGACAGAATTATTCTTGAAAACCCTCAGACATCCAGGAAGTACAGGATGTATATAGCTCTGTGTAAACAATTCTGCAAAGCAATTCCTAGGCATGTTCACCTATCAGGACCAATTAGGCTAAAAGAAGGAAGCAGGTGAAAACCTATGTGTGCTTGGTCATTCAAACAATTTTGGCCCACAGGTAAAATAAGAGGTAAACAGAATAACTGACAGTACTGCCTGCAGGTTTAGTCCAGGGGTCAGTGAACTACAGCCTGGGGCCACATCCTGCCCGCGGCCTGTGTTTTGTATGAGCTGTGAGCTAAGAACGGTTTTTCATATTTTGAAATGGTTAAATAAGTTCAAAAGGACTTACTTCATGACCTGAGAAAATAACATGAAATTCACATTTCAGTGCTGTAAATAAAGTTTTATTGACCAGGTGCATTCATCGCCATATCACCTGCTTCTACTTTCGTGCTACAAAAGCAAGGTGAGCGGCTGCAACAGAGGCTGTAATGACCGAGAGACTAAAACATTTACTATCACTCCCGTTACAGAGAAAGCTCGCCAGTCCCTGGTTTACTTTATATTGCTTTAATATTAAGCACCTATAACCCTAACCCAGGTTGATTCTAAATTCCTTCTGTTTTGAGGATTAAATTTGTGAATGCTTATACAGCAGGGAGTTGGTTTCTAACTTCAGAAGGCAGGTAAACGTGTTTTTGATGCAATTCCATGGTAATTTTTCCTAACTTTCAAGACAGCTTCTAGAGAAATAACCATCACACGTTCAAGAATGACACCCAGTATTACTGTCCAGCGATGGCAGAGAACTGTGTGTTTGCCAGGAACAATGAACGATAAGCTCTGGACAAAATGAGAAGATAACTACTTGAAAGCACTGAAGAACAACCAGAAACAGGCGAAAGCAGGAAGGAATGCTGTCCTCGAAAGAAGGGAAGCACACATACGGGATGAGATGCACACTGACCTGGCTTTTCCCCCATGGGAACTCCTGACTTCCTGTGGGACTCAGGGAGAAATAGAGCTTAACCGAAAAGCAGCAGTCTTAGTGAAACGAGGAAATCTATGTCACATATCAGGACTGCCATTGTGGTTAAACACTGAAAGGGAAATTCAGGAGAAAATGAGTCACAGAGGTAGGAGACCCAGTATCATCACAGCATCTTCCCTCAAATTCCTGCTTCGTCTCCAAACTGTGCAAGCACAGGGTGAGGCTTTAAGGAAAAGCAACATCTGGAAGGCAAATTGCTGAGCAGAGATTTAAACAGCTGTGTGGTGCCAGAAAGACAGGGTTTGGTATTCAAGATCCACCAAGCTCGAGAAGCTTGTTTAACACCTTGTGAAACTAAGGGGCACATCTTAGGAGGAGGGGCCGCCTTCTGAGACTAAGAGGGATGTTCTAGGGCCAAGGGCAACTCTCATCCACATGGGGACAGGGTGACCTGCCAGTAACGTAACTGCCTGCCAGAACAAAATGCAATTTTACTTAGCAGATTTTTACAACATATCATGCATAATACCCAGTATAAAATGAAGGATTTGTAGGAATGTGAAGAAGCAGGAAAATGTGACCCATGACCAAGACAGAAAAAAAAAAATCTATAGACGTAGAACCAGAAATGACCCAGATGTTGAAATTACCAGATAAGGACTAAAACAACTGCTATAAACACATGAAAGACCTTTTATAGGGGTGGTGAACACAACAAATTAATATAAGGGAAATTACAACAGAGAAATGAAAATGCTAACCAGGAAAGGAAGAAAGAAAACGCGATTTTAGAAATGGAAAATAATCGGAAATGAAAATTTCACCAGATGGACTTAACAGCACCCTGGATACGGCTGAAGGAAGAATCAGTGCCCTCAGAGAAATGCCAATAGAAACTATCCAATCTGAAACTTGAATACAAAAAGAAAAAGTGGGGGGGGGGGAAGGAACAGAGCCTTGATGACTTGTGAGACAATAAATAGCAAATTTCTGAACTTCCCTGGTGATGCAGTGGTTAAGAATCCATCTGCCAGACTTCCCTGATGGCCCAGTGGTTAAGAATCTGCCTGCCAATGCAGGGGACACGGGTTAAAACCCTGGTCCTGGAAGATCCCACGTGCCGTGGAGCAACTAAGCCCGTGCGCCACAACTACTGAGCCTGCGCTCTAGAGCCCATGAGCCACAACCACTGAAACCCGCGCACCCTAGAGCCCACGTGCTGCAACTACTGAAGCCTGCCCGCCTAGAGCCTGTGCTCCAGGGCAAGAGAAGCCACCGCAATGAGAAGCCCGCGCAACGCAACTAGAGAAAGCCCGCGTGCAGCAACGAAGACCCAATGCAGCCAAAGATAATTCAAAAAAAAAACAACATTAAATAGCAAATTTCCTTCTCTGTGTAAATTAAGAAGAGAATCAGAATAAATATTTGAAGAGATATGAATGGCCAAAAATGTCCAACATTGATGAAGACGTCAACATGCAGATTCAGTAAGCTCCACAGACCAAGTAGGGTAAAGACAAAGAACGCTATAAATAGGCATTTCATGGCCAAACTGCTGAAAACCAAAGATGAGACAGAGCTAGGGAAAAAGATACATTACCTTCAGGGGAACAAAAATAAGAATTCGAACCTGACTTTGTTATCTCAAACAGTGGCAACCAGGAGGAAATGGAATGAAACTTTGAAAGGGCTGGAGGAAGAGAATTCCCTGGTCGTCCAATGGTTAGCACTCCATGCTTGCACTGCTTAAGGCGCAGGTTCAATCCCTAGTCGGGGAACTAAGATCCCGCAACCCACGCGATGCGGTCAAAAGAGAAAAAAAAGGGCTGGAGGAAAAAAATTGTCAAGCCAGATTCTATATCGAGTAAAAGCAGTCTTCAAAAAACAATAAGGACCTACTGTGTGGCACAGGGAACTATATTCAATATCTTGTAATAACCCATAATGGAAAAGAATCTCAAAAAGAATATATAAATATATGTATAACTGAATTCATTTTGCCATACACCTGAAACTAACATAATGTTGTAAATCAACTATACTTCAAAAAAAAAAATTCTTCAGAAATGAAAGCAAGGAGAATGATGTTGGCAAGATGGCAGACTAGGAAGCAATGGGCCTTCCTTCCTCCACAGATACACCAAATTAACAATATACGGACCAGAACACCTCTGTGAGAACTCTGCAGACCAGCTGAGACGCTATGGCACCCCAGCCATTGGAAAACCAAGAAGAGATTTTAGCACAGGGGTAGGAAGGTTTGCAGCATTTGCTGTGCCTATCCATGCTTCTCCCTCTACGTGGCATAGTGCAGAGCAGCTGCGAAGGAACCCCCAGACTGAGGCTCCTCCCTTGACGTGGAAACAAAAGAGTGGACTGTGTGTCCAACATTCTGGCTTGTCTGGGGGGTTACTGGAGGAACTGATTTATATCTTGCCTGACTCAGAGCACTGCCTTAACTCAGAGCTGCAGTTCTGTGGGAGACACCAGGGGGCGAAAGAGATTCAAAAAGGTTTGGGAGGTTCTAGAACAGCCAGCAGGGCTGATGGGTGGTCTTCTCCCGCACCGAGCCAGTAAGCAAAGACTGTGAGAGGTGGTTGTTTTTTCAAATGGTGGTTGTTTTTTTCCCCGGGGGGAAGAAAAATTACAAGGCATACAGAGAAGCAGGGAAACAAGGCCCACTCAAAGGAACAAAATAGAACTCCAGACACCAATTCTCAAGAAATGTAGATCTATGAACTACCTGACGAAGAATTTAAAATAAAGATCCTCAATGCACTAAAAGAGAGTATAGAAAGACAACTAAATGATACATGAACAGAATGAGAGTACTGACAAAGAGGAACTATAAAAATACCAAACGGCACTTCTGGGGCTGAAGAATCCGATAACTGAACTGAAAAATTCATTAGAGGTGTTTGAAGGCAGACTGAGTCCCATTCCATGCTATAACATGGCTGAAACCTCAGGACGCTATGCCCAAAGTAAAATAATCCAGGCGTTAGTAGTGTAAGTACTCTATGATTCCACTTAGATGAGGTATGTGAAATAGTCACACTCACAGAAACAAAGGAGAATGGTGGTTATCAGGGGCCAAGGGAGTGGGGGAAAGGGAATTGTTTATTTAGTGGATATAGAGCTTCAGATCCGCAAGATGAAAGAGTTCTGGAGATCTGTTTCACAACAATGTGAATATACTCAACACTACTGAGCTACCATACCCATAAATGTGGTTTAATGGTAAATTTTATGGTTTTTTTTTAAACCACACACACACACACAAATGAAGGCAAGGTAAATACATTTTCTGATAAACAAAATCAGAGAGGGTTTCTTACTATTAGACCCACACTAAAGGAAATGCTAAAGAAAGTTCTTCAGGCTGAAGGGAAATAATTCCAGATGGAAATCCAGAGCTACAAGAAGGAAAAAGGGGTATTAGAAAGGGTACCTATGTAGGTAAATATAAAAGATTATTTTAAAAAATTTTGGGGGGCTTCCCTGGTGGCGCAGTGGTTGAGAATCTGCCTGCTGATGCAGGGGACACGGGTTCGAGCCCTGGTCTGGGAAGATCCCACATGCCGCGGAGCAACTAGGCCCGTGAGCCACAACTACTGAGCCTGCGCATCTGGAGCCTGTGCTCCTCAACAAGAGAGGCCGCGACAGTGAGAGGCCCGCGCACCGCGATGAAGAGTGGCCCCCACTCGCCGCAATTGGAGAAAGCCCTCGCACAGAAACGAAGACCCAACACAGCCAAAAATAAATAAATAAATTTATAAAAAAAAAAAAAAAAAAATTTTGGAAAGTGGTTGCCTAAAACAAACATCATAAGGTGTTGCAGGATTTCTAACATATTAGGGCTAGACAGAAGTAAACAGCATTATACTGTTTAAGGTTCTTACATTGTAGGTGTAGTAGAAAAATAGTAATTTTAGGTTCACTGTGACAAATTAGGAGGGCATATTATAATCCCAAGAATAACCAAAAAAAAAAAAAAAAAAACCTAAAAGAGCTAAAATGTCAATAGAGGAGATAAAATATAATACAAAAAATTTCTCGATCTAAAATAACACAGGGGGTTTCCCTGGTGGTGCAGTGGTTAAGAATCCACCTGCCGGTGCAGGGGACATGGGTTCGATCCCTGGTCTGGCAAGATCCCACATGCCGCAGAGCAACTAAGCCCATGTGCCACAACTACTGAGCCTGTGCTCTAGAGCCCAGGAGCCACAGCTACTGAGTCCACATGCCACAACTACTGAAGCCCACGTGCCTAGAGCCCATGCTCTGCAACAAAAGAAGCCACCAGAATGAGAAGCCCGTGTACCACGATGAAGAGTAGCCCCCGCTGGCCACAACTAGAGAAAGCAGGCATGCAGCAACGAGGACCCAATGCAGCCAAAATAAATAAATAAATAAAATTAATTTATTAAAAAAATAAGAAATAAAATAACGCAGGAAAGTCTCAAAGGAACAAAGAATATATGAGATGAATAGAAAAGAAACAGCAACATAGAAGCCTTAAACTAAACCATATAAATGATGACATTAAATGTAAATGGATGAAACAATCCAAGAGTCAGATTTTCAGACTGGTTTTTACAAAAAAGACCTAACTGCATGTTTACAAGAGACATAGTTTAAATATAAAGTACAGAGAGCTGAAAGTAAATGAATAGAAAAGGACGTGCTATGCAAATATTAGTCATAAGAAAGCTGGTGAGGCTATATTAATACAAGACAAAGGAGACTTCAAGATCAGGAGGATAAATGAAACAAAGAGGAATATTTTGTGAGGAAAACAAGGGTCAATTCAGCAGGAAAACATTACAATCTTAAATTTATATCTAATAACGTTCATATTCGTATCTTCAACATGTGTGAAGTAAAATGTACTAACCAAAGGGAGGAACAAATATGCAATATAGTTGGCTATTTTAACAGTCCTCTATCAATAACGGATAAGATAATAGGCGAAAATTGGAAATGACACAGATGAACTGAATAACATTTAACAACTTGACCTGATCGGTCTGTTAACTGCAGAATCTAAATTCTTTTCAAGGGTGCATGGACTAGTCACCAACATAAATCATGTGCTAAGTGATAAATTAGGGCTTGGTAAACTCAAAAGGGATTTAACTAGAAATCACAATGGGATTTAACTAGAAATCACAATGGGATTTAACTAGAAATCACAATGGGATTTAACTAGAAATCAATAATCCCCAAATTTCCAGATATTAGGAAATTAATCAACACGCTTCTCAGTAACCATGGGTCAAAAAGAAATTACTAGGGTTCTTAGAAAATACTTTGAACAAAATCATAATAAAACACAACATATCAAAGTCTGAGGATTACAGCTAAAGCAGAACCTAAAGGAAAAATGATCCCTTTAAATATTTTTTTAAAAACCTCAATGACCTAAGCTACCAAATCAAGAAGCTAGAAAAGCAAAGCAATTAAAGTCAATTAAATAAGGAAATAATAAAGAGCAGAAATAAATGACAAAGAAAACAAAGAAACAATAGACAAAATCACAAAGCCAAAAGTTGTCTTATTGGAAATTTAATTAAAATAGGTGAATGCCTTACAAGATTTATCAAGGAAAAAAGAGAGAAAACATATCCAGAGAAATATGAATAACTTTATATATGAAAAATTAGCATGCACTGTGAAAATGTTTTAAAAATCTGTGATTCAATTTCAACGATTAGAAATCCAGTTGGCAGCTGACATTGATCTGAGCATACCCTTCTTGTTCATCAATTACATACTCACCATCTTATTTAAAGATTGCTTCATTTTTTTAATCTTCTTGATAGTAGAGACCCTAAGTTTGGTCTTAAAAGTCAGTCCGAATCAATCACCCTCTCTCCTATATATATATATATATATATATATATATATATATATATATATATATATATATATATGATCTTTTATAGATATAGGTTTGTTTTGTAGTAAAATGGTATACAGTTGGCCCTTGAACAACATGAGGTAGGGGTGCTGGTGGAAATCTGCGTATAATTTAGTGTCGGCCTCCAGTATCCACGTTTCCTCCGTATCCACGGTTCCTCATTTGTGCTTTCAACTAACCACAGATGTTGTAGTACTGTAGTATTTACTATTGAAAAAATTCCAAATATATATGGACCTGTGCAAATATATATGGACCTGTGCAAATATATATGGACCTGTACAATTCAAACCCATGTTGTTCAAGAGTCAACTGTATACATATAGAGAGAGGATATATACATCCTTTGCCAACCCTTGGAGACATCTATATATCTATACCCATATCCCCCTACACACACACACACCCTCTGATAAACTTTTTTTTTTTTTCCTTTCTTGGTTCCAGGGAATACAAAATTGCTAATTCAATACCTGGCAGATGACCTACAGTGGTAGAGATAATCATTATACAGCGTGTAGGTTTTAACACACTAGACTAGTTTAGCTCACAGATGACCACATATGCTCACTAATGCACTAGACTAGTTTAGCTCACAGATGACCACATATGCTCACTGATGCACTAGACTAGTTTAGCTCACAGATGACCACATATGCTCACTAATGCACTAGACTAGTTTAGCTCACAGATGACCACATATGCTCACTAATGCTCCTTGTAACACATATTGGTACACTGAAGGCCCTGAAAGTCCTACATTTAAAAAAAAAAAAAAAAGACAAAGGAGTATAATGGCTATTAACTGAAAGAAAAACCGAATTGGCCTTGAAGGAGTTTTTCCCTTTCCTTTGGGAAGGAGTAAAATAAGAGTATTTTTGTTCAATTTGGTTTTATTTATTTATTTTTATTTATTTATTTTTTTGTTTGTTTTTTTGTGGTACGCGGACCTCTCACCGCTGTGGCCTCTCCCGTTGCGGAGCACAGGCTCCGGACGCGCAGGCCCAGCGGCCATGGCTCACGGGCCCAGCCGCTCCGCGGCACGTGGGATCCTCCCGGACCGGGGCACGAACCCGTGTCCCCTGCATCAGCAGGCAGACACTCAACCACTGCGCCACCAGGGAAGCCCCTTTTTTTTTTTTTTTTTTGTGGTTTTATTTTAGGAATGAAAGACAGTTTCCTCTATGTTCTTCAAATGTATTCTACAAAACCAGGGCCCTGCAGAGGATACAGTGTAAAATACATTGACCACGCTTCTTGGAGTCAGTGTTTTGCTACGTCAAAGGGATGTGTCAGAACCAGTTTCAGGATAATGCTGATGACGTCTTAGAAGAAAATAATACATAAGTCTTGCCTGCCAAAATTCTAAGATTTATGAATACAAAGGATAAAATTGTTAACACCTACAGTATTTTGCAAAATCCTTCTGCAAATCCGTTCTGGCATTGATAAAAGCACGTCCTTTCTCTGTGCCAACGACAAACACGTCTGTTTCATACATTGCAATGCAGGCCACTTCCGCCTTGGACTTGGCCAGTTCTTTACACTGAAATGGGAAAAAAAAGAATGAAATGTTATCTGCAAGGGCAGATCTGGATTTTTGTGGGGGCTGTGAGGTCTGCCTTAAGAAGAAAAGTACAAAATTAGGTACAAAACAAATATTTCTTTAGAATGAGAAAAACCACCAAGAAAAAAAAAACACACAAATTTTATCAAGCAAATACCATTAACATCATAAAACCACGAGAAGAAGATTTTTATTCAGCACCTGTGATGATGTTTGTGATTTATAATAAGAAATGTATATATTTGGTTGTCTTCCACTGTTTCTGGCACAAAGCTCCTAAAACCCTTGGAATTTTCTAAGAGCGAGATAAAGGTGTCTTTTGCTTTGTTAATGAGGTGACTTTGGGACCAGCCTAAGGATGGGGGCTGGCTGCTGGGAAAACCAACCAGGTGATTAGAAGGTGGGAACTTTCAGTCCCACCCCCCTGACCTCTGGGGAGGGGAGAGGGGCTGTAGATTGAATCAATGGCCAGTGGTTTAATCCATCATCCCTAGGTAATGAAGGAAAAGACAAAAGGATTGATGAACAAGTGGAGATTTAGGGAGAGTGGTGCACTTGGAGAGGGCATGGAAGCTCTGTTCCCCTTTCCCCACCTTGCCTTGTGCATCTCTCCCATCTTTCTGTCCTTGAGTTATATATATCCTTTTATAACAGTCTAGTAAATCAAATGTTTCTCTGAGTTCTGTGAGCAGCTCTAGCAAATTAATCGAACCCGAGGAGGGGCACGTGGGACCCTCCAATCTATAGTGGGTTGGTCAGACGCACAGGTGACGATGCGGGCTTGCCAATGGCATCTGAAGTTGGGGGAGGGGTAGGGAAGACAGTCTTGTAGGACTGAGCCCTTAACCTGTGGAATCTGATGCTCTCTCTAGGTAAACAGTGTCAGGATTGAGGTGAATGGTAGGACACCCAGCTGGTGTCTAAGAATTGCTTGTTAGTGTGGGGAAAACACCCATGTTGGAACTGAGTGCAGAATCTTGACACGCCTGTCTCATGTGCCTTTTTTCCCTACATCTTTGGCTGCAGAATCTGCCTCTTCCTGTGACAAAAATTTCATAATATCATTTTCTATGAAGAGAATAGAGATAATTTAATGTTTCCTCCAATGTGATTGATTACCTTTTTATTATTGATGATCAGGATGAATGAAACATGAAAATTCATACCACAGACACACTTGCTGTTCTTCGTGGTGCTACAGACAAGAATTCTGATAAATTCTACTTTATGTAGTTCCTTTCAACAATTTAAAAGAATGTTTGGTGTATTTATAACTGAATACACTATGTTACTGAGTATCTTCCTGACCAGAGGGAACTTCCGTTTTGACAACGCATCGATGAAAAACAAATCCTCTGTTGACAATTACACCCATTTAACGACTGGAAGAATTTTCCACAGACTAGCTGCTGGCTCTGTACATTTAAAACCTTGTTTCTCCTCTACTACCCACATACTTTTGGAGTTGGGAACATGTTCACACCACAATATGACCTCGGGTCTTGTCCCTTGATGTCAAGTTACCGGAAAAGTTGACAATCGGATTATTCCTGGAAACCATTCCTATACCAGGACATCTAGCAATAATTTACCCAGACACAGAAATAACATCAAGCCACGTAATACTTACCACTAAACTAAGACTAAATGTAATCTCCAACCCAGCTTCCCCTTCTTGAGACTCCCAAAATGCCCATCTCCACTCAAACATCACCTGACACAGTGGCTTATGGGGGGCAGAATAATGGCCCCTAAAGATGTCTACGTCCTAATCCCCAGAGCCTGTTATGTTACCTTACAGGCAAAAGGGACTTTGCAGATGTGATTACAGTTAGGATCTTGAGATGAGATTGTCTTTTTTTTTTAATTAAAGGTTTTCCAATTTTAATTTTATTTATTTATTTATTTTTGGCTGCCTTGGGTCTTCGTTGCTGTGTGCAGGCTTCTCATTGCAGTGGCTTCTCTTGTTGCAGAGCATGGGCTCTAGGCACGCAGGCTTCAGTAGTTGTGGCACGCGGGCTCAGTAGTTGTGGCCCACGGGCTTAGTTGCTCTGCGGCATGTGGGATCTTCCCGGACCAGGGCTCGAACCCGTGTCCCCTGCATCGGCAGGCGGATTCTTAACCACTGCGCCACCAGGGAAGCCCGAGATGAGATTATCTTGATTATCTGGGTGGGGCCACAGGGGTCCCCTAATGAAACCACAAGGATCCTAGTATAAAAAGAAGGAGGCAGAAGGGGATGACAAGGGAATCCAAGGGCACATTGGTGCCCTTGCTGGAAGGAACCACAGGTCAAGGAATTCCAGCCCGAGGAGCTGGGAAGGGCAAGGCACAGTTTCTCCCTGGGAGCCTCCAGAAGGAGCACAGCCTGTTGACACCTTGATTTTAGCTCTGTAAAACCCACTTTCTGCCTTCTGAACTCCAGAACCGTCGTCAGATAAATGTGTGACGTTTAAAGCCTCTAAGTTTGTGTAATTTGTTATAGCAGCAAGAGGAAGTTAACACAGGGCTTGTGACAGAAAGAGGAAGGCAGAACAGGAGACAGCAACCTTAACTGATGTGGTGAAAAGATCTCACTTCAGCAAATTTTACAAAAGCATATGTGCATATGTTGCTAGGATCCCCCAAGGCCATGGAAGTGGCCAGTGCAAGGCAGGTGCTCAGAAGCTTTTAAGCTCCATTAACTTCATGGCAAATCTATCTCTGTGTCAAATGAACCAAAAATTCAGCTCTTTATCTAAAGTATAGAATCTGGTATTAGGTGAAGTTATCAATCTTTAGTCTTACTTAGGTCATCATTGGTAGAAAATATCTTTTTAAAAGCATTTTTTTCTCATTATGATATATACTGTTACAAAAATTTTAGCAGATACAGAAAAGTACACAGAAAAAGAAATCACCTCTAATTCCATTACCTAAAATTACCCACTATTCACATTTTAAAATATGCACACACAATTTTTAAAAACAAAATTAGAAACATTCTACTGTATATAGGTTGGCATTCTGCTTTATTCACTTTTCATTGTTTCTGAGCATTTATAATCCTGAAAAACCTGATTTTTGAATGAATATATAATATTCTATCCTATGTATATGCCATAGGTTAACCATAACATTACTGAAGTTATTTTCCTGGTACAAATAACACTGCAATAAACATCCAACTTGTATGTCCATTGTACCTCAAAAAAAAAAAAAATTCCAAGGATGTAAACATTTCCAGACACGTTTATTTCCATGGGCTGGAATCATGTCAGTGGCTCACCTGACTCAAAGGGTATAAATTCTTTTATACCATCGTGCCACCCTGACCCAGTGATCCAGATGAGCCTCACCAGTGACACGTTGGTGCCACGCACCCCTGACGCGATGTGATGAGAAGATGAGGCATCTCACCTCTCCGGTCTTCTTTCCAAAACTCCATAACCCTGGTCTAAACAGGAGGGCTACATCAGAGAAACCCAAACGGAAGGAGATTCGATAAAATACCTGACCGGAACTCTGCAGAACTGTCAAAGTCATCAAAAATAGGAGGGCTTCCCTGGTGGCGCAGTGGTTGAGAGTCCGCCTGCCGATGCAGGGGACACGGGTTCGTGCCCCTGTCCGGGAAGATCTCACATGCCGCGGAGCGGCTGGGCCCGTGAGCCATGGCCGCTGAGCCTGCGCGTCCGGAGCCTGTGCTCCGCAACGGGAGCGGCCACAACAGTGAGAGGCCCGCGTACCGCAAAAAAAAAGAGATTGAGAAACTGTCACAGATCAGAGGAGCCTAACGGGACAGGATGATTAAATGCCATGTGGGATCACAGGGTGGAGCCTGGAGCAGAAAAAGGACATCAGTGGAAAAGCTGATGAAATTCGAGTGAAGTCTGGAGTTGGTTAATAGTGATGTACGGTATTGATCTATTAGTTTCGGCAAATGTACCATAGTTATATATAACGTGCCACAGATATGTAAGTTATGGGTGAGGAGTATGTGGGGGCTCTCTGTATGATCTTTACAGCTTTTATTTATTTATGTTTTTGGCCAGGCCACGCGGCTTGTGGGATCTTATTTCCCCAACCAGGGATCGAACCCGGGCCCCCTGCAGTGAAAGCAGAGTCCTAACCACTGGACCACCAGGGAAGTCTCCAGCTTTTCTGTAAATAGT
The DNA here is from genome assembly GCF_963924675.1 of Phocoena phocoena. Lineage (NCBI taxonomy): Eukaryota > Metazoa > Chordata > Mammalia > Artiodactyla > Phocoenidae > Phocoena > Phocoena phocoena. Next base: position 10,228,519 of record NC_089233.1, read on the forward strand.
AAAAGTATTCCTAAGTACGATAACATTTTATTAAAACACACACACACAGACACACACACACCTCGGTTTCTGAAGGCTCGAGGAAGGGGTGAGTGAGAATAACTGTTTAATGAGGGCAGAGTTTCAGTTTAAGAAGATGAAAAAGTTCTGGAGATGGGCAGTGGTGAGGGTCACACAGCAGTGTGAATGTACTTAATGCCACTGAACTGTGCACTTAAAAATGGTGAAGATGGTAAATTTTACGTCGTGTGTATATATATATATATCCTACCACACACACACAAAACTTGATTTTCTCAAGAAAATGTCATAGCTCCCATCCAATCCGTCGGTAAGTCCTAGCAACTCTACCTTCATCAGATCTTTGTGGTCCCACTGCTTCTTATCTCCGCCACTCCCACCCTAGTCCAGGCCACCGAAACCTCCCACGTGAACCATGGCCTGCAAACTGGTCTCCCTGCTTCCACTCGTGTTCCACAGTCATCGACTTTTGACACAAACACCCCCCGCCACTGCCATCACTCCTTTGCTCAAAACCTTCCAATGCCTTCCCACTACCTGAGGGAAAAAGTCCCAGTCTTGATATGATCTGGTCACTAGCTGCCTCTTTTTTTTTTTTTTTTTGGCTGCACTGTGTGACATGCGGGATCTTAGTTACTCCGACCAGGGACTGAGCCCGTGACCCCTGGCATTGGGCGCACAGCGTCTTAACCAGTGGACTGCAAGGGAAGTCGCACCCTCTTGTACTTGACCTCTGACCACATCTTCTTTCCTCACTCTGCTCCAGTGTTACTGGACTTCTTGATATTCCTTGAAAACACCAAACTTGTTCCTGCCAAGGGGCCTTTGCACAAGCTGCTCTTGGTGCTTTGAACACTCTGCCCCCGGTTACTGGCCTGACTCACTTCCTCACTTCATCTAGGTCTTTGCATAAAGGGCAACTGCCCAGAGAACTTCTCCCAGACCACCGCCCTTAACCATCTGTTCTCTCCCTTAAACCTCTGTTTTCTGACCCTTGTTTTATTAATTATTAAAAAAAAAAATTTATTTATTTATTTGGCTGTGCAGGTCTTAGTTGCGGCATGTGGGATCTTTAGTTGCGGCATGTGTGTGAGATCTAGTTCCCCGAGCAGGGATCGAACCCAGGCCCCCTGCATTGGGAGTGCAGAGTCTTAGCCACTGGACCATGAGGGAAGTCCCCCTGACCCTCATTTTAAAATAATATTATATTTACTGATACACACACACAGAGTTTGTTTATTGTCTGTCTCCCCAAGTAGAACATGAAATCTATGTGAGGGGGACCTTATCTGTCTTCTCAAGTCTTCTGGCCCCAGCACCTAGAAGACCTTGACATATAGGAGCTGCTTCATGAATATTTGTCAAAAGAAGGAATGTGGTCAGTTCTGGGGTAAGATATTTCTAGTTCTCTTCAAATAGGTCTGATGCTTTTTAAAAAAATTCATTCCAGGGTTGTTGTTTTTTTTTAACATTTTTATTTACCCTCAGATAATCTAGGATAATCTCCCATCTCAAGATCCTTAGCTTATAAACATCTGTAAACTTTCTTTTGCCAAATAAGGTAACGTTCACAGGCTCTGGGGATGAGGACAGGACATCTTTGGGGGCCGTTATTCAGTTTACCCTAAGTTGCTTTAAAATTTTCTCTTTATAGTTGGTTTTCTACAGTTTAAATATGATGGGTCTAGGCATGCGTGTGTGTATGTGAGTGAGTTACCTGTGTGTTTGGTATTTTGCCAGTGGACCCAATAATGTTCTTTATAGAAAAAGTAAATCTCTCTCTAGATTTTTTTCTGGTCCAGGATCCAGTCCAGGGTCGCACTTTCTATTGGCTGTCCTGTCTCTCCAGTCTCCTTCCATCTGGAACAGACAGATCTCCATCTTTGTCTTTCGTGAGACTGACATTTATGGAAGTGCAGCCCACTTATTCTGTAGGATGTCCGTAAATGTGGGTTTGTCCTATGCTTCCTCCTTGGAGGCAGGAATGCCAGGACGCGGCACTGCCCCTCCTCAGTTCCTCCCACCAGGCAGCTCAGGAGGTCCCTCCATCCCATTACTGCTGATGTTCCCCTTGGTCACTTGATTAAGAGGGTGGCTGTCAGGTTTCTCTACTTTTATAAAGTTACTGATGTTCCGTTTTTTAATCAATACGTTGTGATCAGATGCCTTGAGGTTATGTAAATCTCCCCTCAAATTTTCACCCACAAGGTAAGTTTTATACTTTGGATGTAAAACAGATGCATATCAATGGATTATTAATTTTTTAAAAAATTTATTTATTTTTGGCTGGGTTGGGTCTTTGTTGCGGTGAGTGGGGGCTACTCTTCACTGTGATGCATGGGCTTCTCATTGTCGTGGCTTCTCGTTGCGGAGCATGGGCTCTAGGCGCGTGGGCTTCAGTAGTTGTGGTACGCGGGCTCAGTAGCTGTGGCGCACGGGCTTAGTTGCTCCGTGGCGTGTGGGATCCTCCTGCACCAGGGCTTGAACCCATGTCCCCTGCATTGGCAGGTGGATTCTCAACCACTGCACCACCAGGGAAGCCCCTGGATGATTATTATTATTTTTTTTGCCCCTGGATTATTAATTTACCTTTGACTTTAAACAAAAAGTATTCTCAAACAAGGTAACGGAGGGACCTTCGTTAAATTTTCAGGTCTAGAGAGATTACATTTATACAATTCCATCCATAATGTAAGAAAAAAATTTCTTAATTATCTGACAAGCCCATCATCCCCTATAAAAAAGGATATGTGCACACAGATAGGATGTAACACTGAAGCTGAACATCAAAAGTGTCGGTGAAGTGCTTCACCGTTCTGATGCTCGGCAGTGATCCAACCACGTGACATTTTATAGAACTGCAAAGCCATCTCACCATGGACTCAAGGGCAGACACGAGGAACGTCACCACCATCTTGCTCTCCGAGGACTCCTCATTTGTGATGGGCAGAGTGGACACTGCTACTTGGGCCATGATCCCTAGGAAAGAGAAGTATTAGGAAAGTGAGTGGTAGAAATTCAGTGTCCTGCTCAACATGTTTAGAGCTGTGAGGGTCCTCACAGGTGACCTAGTTCAACCCTTCCTTTAAAGGTGAAGAAACCAACACTTAGAGACAGTAAGTGCTTTGCCTAAGATCTCTGTAGAGCAATGCTAACTTTCCATAGTGTATTTTCCACTAAACCTAGATATCACCTTCTCATAAAATAAATTCAGGTATGCTAGAGAGGCATGTTAACTATTTCCCAGACGAGGAGGAAGGAAGGTAAGGAAGGTCCTTTATGGATCCCGTGTCGTTTTGTCAGATTTCAGCACGACCATGTCTGGCACCATATTCTGGTCCACATACACAGGAAGAGGAGAGAAGTGGCTTTGTGTATTACAGATGGGAAGGGAAAATCCCTTCCTTCCTTTTCCTGCTAGGACTTCTGCATGAAAGCTCATTCTAATTTTCCCCAGACTCTAAATCAAGTGAGCATTAAAAAGTTTCTTTGCAGAAGTTTCTCTAACATCATAAAAAGAGTTCTTTGAACTAGAGCATACAATGTAAGCACTTGTCATTGTGTCCTGCCCCTGCAGTATCTGGCTTAATTATGTTTGTAAGCAGAAGATAAACAGATCAACATAAATATGCATCTGGGAGGAAGCCTAAGGATCTATGGGGGTGAAGTACGGTGGTCCTATAAGGCTATTCAGAAATATTCGCAAACGTTTCTTTCAGAGCCTGTGGTTCAATTCCTTGCCCACTTGAAGGTATGTGGCCGCGTGCCTTGCCTTGGCCAAGGATGTCAGGGAAATGACGTCACTTCCACGCAGAGGTTCCTGCCACACTCCTTGCTCTGCAATGGATCTGCCACGTTCCATATGGTTGGGTTCCAGATTGGGGAAACTGTGGATCAGACCCACAGCCAATCACAAGAGACCTCTAGGGCAAGCAAGGAATAAATCCTTGCTCCTTGAATGCACCAAAATCTGGTGGTGTTTTTAACCATCGCCTACCCTAGCCAATCTGGATGGATATAGCAGGCTGAAAAGGAATTCTAAAAATATAACTACTCATCTATCTAGATCTTCTGAAGACACTTGAGGATCCTTGAGGATCTCTTAGGTTAGAGCTGAGGTCTTCCTGAGAAAGAAAGAACGGAGACTAACTAGCATGTACAGAGCCATTAGGATGCAAACTGTTTGACTTAAAATTTTTTTATAACTTTCCCTATTGTGAAATAGAACATGAGAGTGTGACATCATACCAGGAACATAAATTAACAGGCAAGACCTGGGCATGAACAGGTGAGGAAATATACTTCAATTTGAAGATTTTATTTTATTTATTTATTTTAAAAAATATTTATTTACTTAGGCACGCTGCGAGGCTTGCAGGATCTTAGTTCCCCGACCAGGGATCGAACCCCTGCCCCCTGCAGTGGAAGCGCGGAGTCCTAACCACTGGACTGCCAGGGCAGTCCCAATTTGAAGCTTTTAAATAATTATCTTAATATCAAGACTTTGACACTCTTTGACACTTGTTATCATACCCATATTTGAAAACAGATAGAAGTCTGTGAATGTTGTTTGTCATAACAAGGACTCTATTCCCACAGAGCTGGAGTCAGAAAAAGCAGCAAGCAGCACCACCAAGGACACGTGTTAAGTCTTAGAAACTCTTTCCTCTAGCATCTAGATTCCATGATGATCACTAAGTACAGCAGGCCGAAGAAATGGGTATCACAAAGCATGAAACAGCAAAGGCATGCTCTTTTTGCCACTTACCAGACTATGTACTTAGATTATACCCTATCCTGATTCTTTGGGAGCTCAGAATATTTTCATTCATAATTCTTATTTTCCCTTTATTATCCCAGACAGAGAAAAAGGAGCAGATGTATTCTCAGGTTACAAACATGTTGATTTGTCCATGAAAAGCTAGACGCTGGGCAACTTCCTGCCTACTGCTGTTTCCACTTCTCACCTTCAATTGCTGTAGATCTGTTATGTCAATCACATTCAGTGTGTGTTAAGAAATGGGAGGGACACCATACCAACAGCCCGTGGGGATGCCACAGGCGAGGAGAGGTCCTATTCATTACCAGAACTTTTCGAGAGCATCTTAGTACTTTTTGATGGTAAGAACGCTGGAGGGGACTGAGTCCCGTCAGACTTGATGGGGAAGGATGCATTTCGTTTGGGGCTTTCTGCTCTCTAGAAACGGCTGTATCTGGATTACAACAGAAATTCACTGAACTGTTCTTTGCCTGTCCCAAGAGGTCATTTCCCTGAATAGTCCTTTTTTTAAAAAAAAAATTTATTTATTTGTGGCTGTGCCAGGTCTTAGTTGCGGCACACGGGATCCTCGTTGCCACGTGCAAGATCTCTTTTTAGTTGCAGCATGCGGAATCTTTAGTTGTGGCATGTGGGATCTAGTTCCCTGACCAGGGATCGAACCCAGGCCCCCTGCATTGGGAGCGCAGAGTCTTAGCCACTGGATCACCAGGGAAGTCCTCCCTGGATAGTCCTTAGTCAACGCTGTTCATGGAACATTCCCTGCACCCCTAACCCGGTGGCTGCATCCTCTCCTGCTCCCTTTGCCAGAAAGAAACTGCTATCACACAGTGGCATTAACAGTGAACACCAGAGGACACACCAACTTAGGCTGGTGACGCAAGCTTACAGGGCATGAGGCATGATGGGCTGGTCCTCACAGAAGCAGGGGCCAGGAAAGCCAGGTTGTGGGTTCCCCAGACCACCAACCTGTTCTGGGACCCCAGTGGGCGGTGGCCCTCAGGTTCCTCCTCTATGACTAAATCAATCACTTACTATGAAGGTTCCTTTCACCTCTGAACTTCTATGGGCCCCCTCGTTTTAAAATCAAGGGAACCACATATTACTGAGTCTATGCATATGAAATGTCCAGAATAGGGAAATCTATAGAGACAGAAAGTAGATTAGTGGTTGCTTCGGGCTGGGAGGTGGGGTAGCTAAAGGGTACAGGGTTTCTATTCAGGGTGATGAAAATATTCTAACATTGACTGTGGTGATGACTGCCCAACTCCATGCATATATTAAAAACCACTGAATTGGGGGTTTCCCTGGTGGCGCAGTGGTTAAGAATCCGCCTGCCAATGCAGGAGACACGGGTTTGAGCCCTGGGCCGGGAAGATCCCACATGCCGCCGAGCAGCTAAGCCCACGCACCACAACTACTGAGCCTGTGCTCTAGAGCCTGCAAGCCGCAACTACTGAGCCCACGTGCCACAACTACTGAAGCCCTTGCACGTAGAGCCCGTGCTCCGCAACAAGAGAAGCCACCGCAATGAGAAGCCCGCACACCGCAACGAAGAGTAGCCCCCGCTCACCGCAACTAGAGAAAGCCCGCGCGCGGCAACGATGACCCAACTCAGCCAAAAATAAATAAATAAATTTATTTTAAAAAAAAAGAATTCTGATTAAATTACTTCATATTAAAAGGTCCAACTTGAAATAATTTTTATTTATGCAAAATATTGGCAAAGCTAGAGTTTCACTCCAATTTCTTTTATCTTTACGTGTCAGCTGCATTACTTGTTGAAATATTAAAATAATTTTCCCATTGGAAGTTACAGAAATCTCACAAAGATTTTTAAATAAGCTTTTAAATATAGTGAACATGTGTTCAATTTTTATCTAAAATAAAGAAAATATTTGTTTTAAAAAAGGACTCACGTGGGTAAATTTGCACTGTTCTAAAGATAAACCTGGAACCAAGCTCTTTAATACCTTACTGTTTTTTAAAACTGTGATGAAGAAATATATTCTTGACCATTATCTTTCAGAGTTAACTAATTCAAACACTGTTAAAAAAAAAAAAAAAGACTATGTCTCATTCAGCGGAGTTGAGTCTTACAATGGAAGTAGGTATACCTAAAGGCAAATTCAAGCATGGTCAACATTATCCGAGGAAGCAGTACATATCTTTCCCAGAGAGAACATTTTTCTTCCATGATTTCTTTCATTGTTTAGGGGAGAGGCTTTTCTAGCTCTTTATCAGCAGATGCAACTTTGCCGACACCACACATTTTTTCAGGTAAGTAGTTCTGAAATCTGTCAACCACCCCTAGCGGGCTCTGCGTTGTCTATCACAAGTCCATCCCCTCTTTGGTGGTGGTTTCCCTTTTTTCTTAGAACTTTGCCATCGATAGATATGTCTTTAGATTTCACGTCGTCTAGCCATAACTTTAATACTGTGCAGTCTCTCTAAAGCCTTATCACATACTTGGCTGGTCACCTAGCAGCTACTGGAACCCTCAAAGCCACAGTATGCCGACTCTCATGTTGATGACATGAATAGTGGATTCATCGTGACCTCTCTGTGACCTCTTGCTAAATCCTGCAGAGCCAGTTTTCCCTGCAGTGTTGACATGGGTCATTGTTTCTTCCATTAATCATCCAATGATGTAGTGTAGGGGCCATGATGTATGAAAAATACGCATTTTTAAACAGTAGAACCAGACACACTGTTGTGAGATGCTCACACTGAGAGCCACCAGAGATCTGAGCCCACTTAAGGGACTGGCATATTCCAGGCTCTTATGCTTGCACCTAATCTGTAATTACACCACAGTAATCTCTGAGAGGACTGTGATGCCAAAACTTTAACAGAGAATAAAATAACAGGCAGAATGAAACTAGGTGGAACTCAAAAAAGCTATTATCGGTTGGTGTCAACTGTGCTACCAGCAATAATTTTAAAAATGTATGTTTCAAAATTATTGCTTTGTTTGCACCCTTTACTTAACAGCAAATGGAGGCAGGAACTTTGTCTTTTACATTTTATGATTTAGAACACACCATGTGTCAATAGCACATCCAAACTAATGAACCATGGTTATAAGCTAACCATGTGGTTTCCCACCCTGAGGACGTTTCCCACCCTGAGGACATTTCCCTGAGAAACAAAATCATTGCATTCTAATAGTTAAAAATCCTTGACAATGAGAGCTTGTACCAGAGTTCAAACCCCCAAAGCCTATATGGTGATTAACTTCTCTACTGAAATCTAAAGCACCAGCTTTGTTCATTTAGATCACAGATTTTATAATAGTGCTTAACTTTTTGCTTTTTTAAAACTGGAGATGTAAACTGAAACAACTCTCAAATCTCACAGTTTTCCCAGCAAACTTTGAGGACTTTCTCTCCTTTTCAATGTTACATTTTACTAATGAAAAGCAAACATCAAAACCAGACTACCACCTATTTTTATAAATAAAGTTTTATTGGAACATAGCCACACTCACTGGCTTGCATCTTGTCCATTGACTGCTTTCCTGCAAAGGCAGGGTTGCATGTGACAGAGACCACATGTCCTCAGAGCTGGAAATATTTATTATCTGACCCTTTACAAAAAAAATTTGCCCATCCCTATTCTAGAATTCATTTCCACCACTTAAATTTTGGAATGTCATCCACTCCATTTATCAAACCTCTGAAATCTTGAAATAGACACCAGCTTTATTTTTTAAACTGTTTCTGAATTTACCTTTTCAAAGGTTAATTTTTCAGGTCCCTGAGGCCTTGATTTTAATTAGCAAGTTCCCAAGGTGCCACCTTCTCCCTGACTCAGCCCAGGCCTACAGTAAGTGGAAACTACAAATGCAGATGTACCTATTCAACATTCAACAGAAGTGTATTGAAGTGGTCAAGAGGTACAAACTCCCAGTTATAAAATAAACTAGTCCTGGGGCATGATGACTATAGTTAACAATACTGTACTGTATATTTGAAAGTTGCTTAGAGAGTAGATCTTACCACAAGAAAAAAAAATTGTAATTATGTGATGTGATGAATGTTGACTAAACTTATTGTGGTAGTCATTTCACAGTACGTACATATGTCAAATCACTATGTTGTACTCCTAAAACTAATACAGTGTTATATGTCAATTATATCTCAAGCTGGGAAAAAATATCCTAGAAAAAGAATAATAACAAATTTCAAGACAACCAGGACTTTTCTGGAATGACCAAGGAGTATGGAAAAGAATTAGACATAATATGTATTTTCAATGTCAAAAAATGAAAAAAAAAAGTCAAAATTAAATGCTTGGGAATTCCCTGGGGGTCCAGTGGTTAGGACTCCACGGGTTCAGTCCCTGGTCGGGGAACTAAGATTCCACAAGCCGTGCAGCGTGGCCAAATTAAATGAAAAAAAAAAAAAAAAAAGCTTAACAAATAATCAAGAACTTTAGCTTAGCCAAACAAATGTTTAAAATTTAAAAAAATGTAATGAGCACGTGCTATATGAAAACATACACTGCTGGCAGGAAAGACAAGGTGGAAACAAAGTGATTTTTATGTGAGTAAAATCCACATCCTGTGATCTCGAGTTAGACAGACCTGCATAGATACAGGATAGCAGGCAATGAAGGCAAAATGAAAGCCAGAACCCCCCGAAATGGCTCTGAGTCAACAACCTGGGGGATGAGACTGAAAGCGTGTTAGCAAGTTCTGCTTGAGAAGAGAGCTTCCAGGCAGCAGGTGTGGGCAAAGACCCAGAGCTGTGGGGCACTAAACAACAGGAAGGCAGAAAGAAAGTTGACCCGCTCCAAATGCATTAACACCTGCAGTAGCCTGGCGCCAAGCCCTGTGTCCACTGAAGGCAAGGTGGCCGGTCACACAGATCAAGCCTTCCTCTCCAGGTGGAAGAAAAGAAGAGAAAAGGCTGCTCAACTCTTCGACTGCAGCTATGAGCAATATCCAATTTGCCAATTTCCAATCCCGTATTTAGACATCTGCTTACTTCAAATTACCAGCAGGAAACTAAACGGTGGCATTTTTGGCTCAGCCATTCCATTCCTTGGTATGTACCCAAGAGTTGAAAACAAATGTCCACACAAAAACTTGAACACTGATGTTCAACAGCAGTATTCATAATGGCCCCAAAGTGGAAATAATCCAAAAACATTCATCAATTGATGGAAGATGAAAATGTGGTATATCCATACAATGAATTATTATTCAGCCATAAGAAGGAATGAAAGAAGCCAGACCCAAAACACTCCCTTTGATGATTCTATCCTTAGGAAATACCTGGAATAGGCAGGGATACAAAGCACATTGGCGGCGCCCAGGGCGGGGATGGGAAAGGGGAATGACTGCCTAATCGATATGGGGTTTCTTTGGGGGTGACGAAAACGTTCATAGAATTACTGGTGATGGTTGCACAGCTCTGTGAATAAACAAAAACCACTGAATTATACACTTTTAAAGGTGAATTTCATGGCGTTATGTCAATAAAGCTGTTATTAAACAGCAAAGATTGGGTTCGAGGCACGGGGAATATAGCCCTACAAACCTTTTTTCTCCTTTATCTCTAAATCATAATCGTGAGGGACTGTAGTCTAGGACCAGAGCCGCCTTCTGACCTTTAGGTTGGTTTTCTGCCAACAAACCCGCCACTGGTGGCCGCCCCAGTGACCACACCCACGACAAACCCCACACCGCGCGCCACTCGGCAACGTGCGCGACGTGAGGGGCGGTGTCGGGACACCGCCGTGGAGCCGGGCGCAGTTACCAGGCAACAGCGTCTGACCCGCCCCCCCACTAACCAATCAAGCGCGTCCGCACGCAGCGCGGTATCCCCACGTACGCCAGCTGGAGCGTGACCTCACGTACATCAGGCCTTAGAGAGCCCAGAGTCTGCAGCACCCGCCCCCACCGCCTCCGCTCAGCCAATCAGAAGGAAGAGGTATGCGCGTTCCGTGCGTGCTACCGTTGCCCCCGCGCCAGGACTTCACTGCCCCACCCCCACTCCTCGGGCCTTGCCCGCGGGGCGCCGGTTAGGGGGGCCGGTCGGGCTGGCTGCGAAGGGGCTGCTTGCAGCCCGCGCGCCTGGGCGGGCGGTCTCCCCAGGCTTCCCCTCCGTCAGGCCCGCGGGACGAGAAAGTTCCAAGCAAAGCACCCGCTCTTAATGGCGGCTGCGGCGGGGGCGGGGTACGCACCTGAGGTCCCCGCCGGCGGGCAGCGCCCGGCCGGCCGCGGGGTCCGAGGGCTGAGCCACCTGGGAGTGGCCCGGGGGCCGAGGGCGGCGGCCGCAACCGCGAAGAGGCGAGGGCGCGGCGTGTGGGCGGCGGCCGAAGCCCTGCTCTCCACTATCCCTTCTTTTTCTCTTTCTTTTCCTTTTTTTTTTTTTTTTTGGCTTCCTGGAAGGCAGCCTAGACTCGTGTGTCCGCAGCGCCCCAAGTGGGAGTTGCCGTTTCCGGTGCCGTGGAATAGTTCAGCTTCACAGTGAGCTTGTTTGGAAGTCCCTTAGTCCCGCTCTGTTCAAGGCCAGAAGTGCTCGTCCATCTTCAGTCTTAGATGCGTGGCTGCATGTGTCTGGTCTCGCCCCTGACACCGCCCCCGAACGTGGACTACTTTCTTGCTGTTATTTAATTTGATAGTTTCGTATGATTGCAGTTTGTACCTTTAAAGCGGTGAGGTCACAACTCCGGTGACCGGTGAATCTGCCTTTAAGGCCAACGAGTTGTTATAATACTGTAACAACGTGTCCTCACCTTTTGATGGGGGTCAGTGACATAACCAACCCAACCATGAGCTGTCCATCAGATGGTGATGGCACTCCAGCAAGTAGTTGAATATTACTATAGTGTTGTTTAAGCAAAGTTACATATTTTATATATGCCAAAAGGAGAATAGAAACCTTTTACCCATTGCTCCGATTTAACATAGCTGCCTTGTTTCTCGTTTTAAAGGAATATTCAGACGCAGTTGAAGGCAGCGTTCTCATTCTTTACTGTCTTGAAGTTATGTTCTAATACACATTTTCTTTTGCAAAAAGACAAGTGTCACGATTCGCTGACATTTTTTTCTGTAAGTGGCTCACAAAGATATGCTTCCTAGCAGAAGCTGCTAAAAAAGATGTTATTTCAAGGTAAAGATAACCATCCAGCAGTTAGTTGAGATGGTACCTGCTTTTTTTGACATCATTTTTAAAAGAGATGTTTGAAAATATTTCCATTATGTTATAGTTGATTCTTTCTGTTCGGAAGAGTTATGGTCTATAAATTCTTAGCAAACACTGAGCAAAACTGAATACTGCTCCTAGGAGAAATACAGGATTAGGTTTCTGCCAGCCTCTTCACATTTTGGTAAAACTATCAATACATAACCTTGTTTTATGTGTGTGTCTGTTTAAAGACACCTTATTTAATGTATATTGTTGATTCATTAGTTGAACTCATGGCCAACAGCTCTGTAACTCTTGTGTGAAGGAAGCTTAGCTAACACAAGTATTTTCTATGTAAGGCACATCGCGCCCTTGTGCTTGGGAATACTAGACAATGCTATGTTTGAGGACCATTTTAAACAGCAAAATCATCAAAAAAGAAAAAAAAAAAGAAAACCCACAAAATGTGGAAAGTGTAGCATTAAATAGACCAGGAAAAGGACACTTGTTTACAGTGGGAGAGCTGGTGTCACCTTGTTCTACCTCAGCTGGGAACGTGCACGGCAGGCAAAACAACTTTTTTTGCCACTCTACTGTGTCTGCTAATAAGCGGGGAAAGCAGGGTGAGTATTGCTTTTAAATTTACCTATAAATTGTAGGTGAGGAGTTAGTGAATAATAAGGATTGATTGAATTTTGTTGCCCAAAACAATGGGAGTACAAAACTCTCATACTTGAAAACTTAACTTGGAAACAATTTTCTAATCTGCTTTAAAATCTTCTATATGGGGGCTTCCCTGGTGGCGCAGTGGTTGAGAGTCCGCCTGCCGATTCAGGGGACATGGGTTCATGCCCCGGTCCGGGAAGATCCCACATGCCGCGGAGCAGCTGGGCCCGTGAGCCATGGCCGCTGAGCCTGCGCGTCCGGAGCCTGTGCTCCGCAATGGGAGAGGCCACAACAGTGAGAGGCCCACGTAACAACAGCAACAACAAAAATGGTCCAGTAACTCTCCACCTCAGAGTTAAGTGTAAATGTCCAGACTTAGGCTTCTGGCCAAGGTAAAGTAACAAGGATTGGATTTATCCTGTTGCCTGAAATGACTCAAAAATAAACGAGCAAAATACATGATAATGAGGGAAAATTATGAGCAGGTTTTTGGCACTAAATTTGCCAATTTAAGAGAAATGGACAAATTCTTTGAAAGACACAAATTACCAAAGCATCCTCAAGGGAAATAGATAATTTGAATAGCCCTATATCTATAAAAGAATTGGAAATTTAGTTAAAAATCTTCCCATAAAGAAAATTTCAGGCCCAGATGGCTTCACTGGTAATTTCTACTGAACATTTAAGGTAAAAATAAATTTATGCAATCTCTTCCCAAAACTTGAAGAGAAGGAGATACATTCTAACTCATTCTATGGGGACAGCATTGCCATGATAACCAAAACCACACAAAGACATCACAAGAAGAGAAAGGCACAGGCCAATATCCCTCATGAACACAGATGTAAACATTCTCAATGAACTTTTTTTTCAAGATAAAAGGAATATATGTGAACACAAAGACTTGTATACAAATGTTCTTAACAGCTGTATTCATAATATCTGAATGCAGGGAAAAGGCCAAATGTCAATCAACAGGTGAATCAATAAACAAATTGTGGTATGTCCATATAATGGAATGGTACTCAGCAGTAAAAAAGAACGAATTACGGGTACGTGGAACCTCCGAATTCATCATGCTTAGTCAATGAAGACACACATCAGAGCCCATATTTTATTATTGTTCATATATATAATTCTAGAAAGGACAAACTATTTTATAGTGGCAAAAACCATGTCAATTTCCTAGTACCGGGGTGGAGAAAGGGGTTGACTGCAAAGGACATGAGGATGATTTTGGTGGGGAAGGAATTATGCTGTATCTCAGTTGTGGTGGTGCTCACACAGCTGAATACGTTTTTCAAAATTTTTCAAACTATAGTTTGGATGAATGCAGTTTATTTTACATAAATTATACCCCATATTGCTTAAAAAGCCAGCCCTCACATTCCTGTTTCATGAAAAATAATTTTAAATTATTTTAAATTAAACATATGTAGTCATATTGTTTTTGCAAAAATCATCTTACCTACTGGTATTTTCCTACCACTACTATTTTTAATGAGAGCAAAGAGTTTAAAAAACACAATAAGATGTTTGTTTAAAAATTATTGTTTAGTTAATCTTTATCTCATTATTTAAATAATTTCTTTGTATATTTCATAAAGTACATATTAGTATAATAATATGTGCAAATGATTTATATATTTTTATATAAATATATTTTTTATATAAATATATATTATATATATATTTTATATATATATATTTTCATGCTCACAAATTTTACCCATAGAGATACATAATCAAAATAATTTGGAGACTACTGCCCTAGAAAGTTGGAAGATCCGTTTTCTCAGAAAACTGAAAGAAGAATTTACCTGGAAGCAGTGAGCTGAATTCATCAAGCAGATGGCTGAAACCAATGGTAATATTAGAGTATACCACATTTACGTGCCACGGGAAGACTCAAGATTGTAAAATGTCATTTCTCCTAGTTAGTTTCTCTCAATTAGCTCATGAATTTAATGCAATTCCAATAAAAAAAATCCCAGTGGGATTTTTTAATGCAACTTGGCAAGATGATTTTAAAATTTATTTGAAAGTAAATGTTATGAATAGCAAAGGCAATTTTGTAAAAGAACAAAGAAGAGACATTTGAATAAAAATCAAAGCATATTATAAAGCTGTAGCAGGTGAAATCTTGTCATATTAGTTTGAGAATAAATCAGTAGAAACAAAAATTGAATTCAGAAATTGATCCATGTATGTGGAAATTTATCATATGTTATAAATGGCATTTCAAATCTTCAGATAAAGTCTGTTAATAGCCAATAATTTGGGGACAATCAGATATCTGTTTGAAAAAAATATCAAGAAATATACAATCTTGTCTCATACCACTCATAAAAATCAACTCCAAATCTACATAGAAAAAGTAAAAAATTACTTAAGTGTTATACAAATATTACAGAATATCCTTATTATCTTGGGTAGTAGTTTTCCTAAACTAGACACAGAAAGCAGAAGCTCTAAACAATAAAGTTAGTAAAACTGACTACAAGAAAATAAAATTGCGTAGGACAGAAGACACCATAAATTAAGAAAAAAGGATAAAATATTTCAACACATAAGGGTTTCTATGCATAATGTATCAATTACTTCCATAAATTAATAAGACAAACAACCCAATAGAAATGTGGCCAAGAATATGAATAAACAAACAATTCTCAGTAAAAGAAACATGAAATGCTAGTAACCATAGATGTTCAACCTTCCTAGAGATTACAGAATACAAAGTGAATCAGTAATGAGATATGCTTTAGGTATTAGATTGACAAACATTTTAAAAGTTTGTATCAGGTGTTTGGTATATGGAAAAATGAATCCACCCATATACTATGGTAGCACAACTTTTAGAGAACAAATTAAAAGCATCTATTAAATTTTTTAAATGAGCATTTTCTGTGACCCAGCAGTTCCAGTTATCAGTATCTACTCAGGTTATACCCTTAAATAAGTGCAAAAGGAACATGTACAAGAATATTCACTGTAATAGAAAAAAATAGAAACAACTCAAATGTCCATGAAAAAAGGAGAATGGTTAAACAAGATGTAGTTTATTCACAGTAATATCCAAGAGTGGAAAAGAATGGGGTAAGTCCAAACAAACTGTTGTAAAAGTATCTCCAGGGCTTCCCTGGTGGCACAGTGGTTAAGAATCCGCCTGCCAGTGCAGGGGACGTGGGTTTGAGCCCTGGTCCGGGAAGATCCCACATGCCACGGAGCAACTAAGGCTGTGCGCCACAACTACTGAGCCTGCGCTCTAGAGCCCGCGAGCCACAACTACTGAAGCCCGCGCGCCTAGAGCCCATGCTCCACTACAAGAGAAGCCACCGCAGTGAGAAGCCTGCACACTGCAGTGAAGAGTAGCGCCCTCCCCACTCACTGCAACTAGAGAAAAGCCCGCGCACAGCAATGAAGACCCAAGGCAACCAAAAATAAATAAACAAAATAAATTTATTTTTTTAAAAAAGTATCTCCAATATAGTTTTGAGTGAAAAGATGAAGTTGCAGAATGAAATACGTATTATCCCAATTTTTAAAAACACAACTAACAAAAATAAAATAATGGTTTTCCATGGCACCAGGTATATGTGGTGCTGTGGTTAAAGGAGCCTTTACCTGTAGCCATGTATAGTGTTTTATTTATTAATTTTTCTACAAAGGTAAAAGTCATAGATTAATTGTATAATTAAACATTAATAATAAAAATTAAAATATATAAGACTAATAATTAAGTTCACTCTTTCCTAAACTAGGGACTATCATATCAGCTACCCCAAGTAACAAAGAAATCAGAACGTCTACGGGAAAATGTCCTTATGGGTTGTGGGAAGATTTAGTTTGGCTAACAGTTCACAGACATTTTAATACTTTGGGGTAGCTGGTATTTTGCTGTAGAACCATCTTTCCTGAATAGCAATTTGGACAAAAATGTAAGTACTTGGCAGCATACAGCCAGTATATAAAATCAGCCAGGCCTTAATAGTAAAGTGTAAAAGCCCAGTAGTGACTGTAAATCCAGGTCTCCTTTCGCCAAACCTGGCTTTTAGGCTGTTTTATCCTTTTTCTCCATTAGTGTGAGCCACAAAATGGATGGGCAAGCATCGCCACCCAGTGGCTATGGTTCACATTTGCAGAGTTTCTTACTGTGCCCTTTTGTTCCTAAATCTCAAACCAATAGTGCTTTCAGATATCCCTTAAAAGAAAAATGTTCTAGACATTCAAGAAACCCATATAGGGTTATCAATTTTTTAATTCTGGCAAGTAAAGATTTTTTTAAAAGCCTACTAAATACCGGCACTGCCAGTTTTGTAAAAGAACAGATATTTAAAACCAAAAAATCGGAGAGGCCATACACTAGATAACAGGACAGTCCTGTTTATGAAAGAACAGTTGAAAATTTATATGCATTTCATACATATATAAGTGTATTATAACTATATTAATAATCAGAGGTGGTTAAACATCATTTCTGAGTGTGCCTGTGATGATGTTTCTAAAAGAGATGAGCATTTGTATTGGTGGCCTGAGTACAGGAAATGGCCCTCTCCAATGTCCGTGGGCTTCATCCAGCCCATGGAGGGCTCCAATAGGACAAAAAGATAGAGGAAGATTGAATGTTCTCTTTCTCTTTCTCTCTGCCTGTTTGACCCAGGACATCCATCTTGCCCTGCCCTCGAACTGGGACTTAACGCCACTGTTGCTCTGGTTCTCAGGCCTTTGGGCTCTGACCGGAACTACAGCAGCAGCTTTTCTGAGTCTCCAGCTTGCAGATGGCAGATAAGGAGTTTCCTATTGGTTCTATTTCTCTGGAGAACCCTCATACAATAATAATTACATGATTCTCCTTTATCGGTATATGTCTCAGCTTTATCAGTAAAAGCAGAGCTGGAGACAAAGTCTTGTACACAGAACCTTAATTTTGGAGGTATCAGGAGTGAGAGCAGGGAGAGTTAATGAGTAGTATTGTCCTTTCCATATAGAGGCCAACTGCCTTTGATCCGCTTTACCACTGGGATTGAAAAGAACCCATTCACCAGATCAGTATCCCCTGGGAAGTTCAGAAACCATATTGATCTGTTCCAGTAAAATACTACCCGTGACTCAGCAGCTATGACTGGACTAAGCACTTAGCTAAGTTTATAGTAGTTTACAGTTGTCTTCCGTAACCCATCTGGTGTTTGCAGGAGTCAAACCTGTGAACTAAATGGAGACGTGATGGGAACCACCACTTCTGAGTCCTTCACGTCTTAGAAGTTGGTGCTCAAGTCTGCAATTCCACCTGGGATGCAGTATGTCTTCTCCTTTAATACTTCCTGGGTCAAGACAGAGTGAGGGAACCAATGTGAGCTGCTAAGAATGTCTGTCCCAACTGGGAACCAGGGAAATAGCCACAGGGTGGGTGTGTGGACACATTTGACCCCCTGTGGGACATACTTGTACCTGGCTCCAGGTGCCCTCCCTCTAACTGGGGCCTTGTTGGTGTTTCACGTCCTATGGTGTCAGTGTCAGCTCAGACCCTCTATCCAGCTCTTGGGAGATCTGATTCTCGTTTCTCCAGTGGCTGGTAACGCTGGTAAGTAACCACAGGTGCCTTTGGGAAATGATAAAGAGAATATTTATTGACGCTACTGTAGTGGCTCTGCAGGGTCCTTCCTCAAGTGGACACAGCCTCCTCTATAATTGCTGGACTGTGGTCTGAGAACTGGGTTAGGTCCTAAAACCGGGTGAGAGATTGATTTTCATTGTACTAACCAATGTCAGCCTTCTGCTCACCAGATTTTTTTCCAGTTATACAAGGCAAGAAAGCACCTTCACTGTCTGTGCTTCCATCTTATCCCTTGGAATACCGTGGTCAGATAGCCACGCCGCAGATTACCGGTGCCAGACACTATAGTTGCCATTCCGCCCTTGCCTCTTGTTCTACCAAGTCCATCCACCTTGCTTCTGATGGCAAAGTCCAGCCACCTGGCTCTGCTGCTCTGGAACCTACCATCGTCTTTGGGAGTCTAGTTTTAGAGCACCATCTGCTACTGTCACCCTAGCCTAGGCACTCCGAGCTTCTCAAAGATGCTAGAGCTTCCTCATCGGGACATCTCTTATTGCCTTAGTGACGGTCTTAAGAGTCCTCTGGACCCTTGCAGGGTGGATTAATCTGCTTTAACATTCCCACCTCCCCGAGCCTTTTGACTCTTTTCTCTTCCAGGGAGTTCCAGCATCTCCACCTCATTTATTGATACTGTTGTCATATGTAAGCTTCACAGAGCCATCCCAGCAGCATTAGAATTGGCTCCTTGCCAGGATGTTAAATCCTGAAGGAGCTGGCCCTGTGTCAACAAACTCTCTCCATCCATTCTTTTATTCTGTGCTTCTGGTCCAACACCCTAAAGGTACACATGCACCCACACACATTCCCTAGTCCTGCTGAGCCCAGTGCTGCAATTCTGTCAGTGAGTAAGCTGTTTCCTCTTTCAATAGGGACTGCTCTTCCTCACTCAGGTTCTGCTGAGACCTGACTGAATACCAGTCTGGCAGCAATGAGGTGAAGTGGATTGCACCTTCAGGAGGATAAGCGTCACCTCGTGAGGCATCTACTCAGCTGGAGTCTTAGCATGGTATCTAGGCGAGGGGAGGCTGCTCCCCTATATCAAGGGAGAGGGGGCCGTTTCTGCTGGACTGGAAATTAGAGTGGGGGTGGCGTCTGTGTTGTAATATTCTCAGGTGCACGGTCCCGGTGCCTCATCCCAATCTCAAGTTCCCACCCCTGTGCTATCGGGGTTTGACTTTAGCCTAGGAGACCTGCCAAGGCTGTACATCTGGCCTCCTCTGCAGCTCTGTCACCCTGAAATCCCAGGCCTCTGGCTCCTTTTTGCCTGCAGCAGATGAAAGTCTTTTTAAACAGCATCATGGAGGCCTGTTGGTTTTCTCAGCATGCCCCAAGTGAATAGCTGGCTGATCTAAACCTGCCATTCTTTCTTCAAGGCTTCCTACACAGTTAACAAAGCCAGCTAACTCCACAAACTTACTATTACCCCCATACTATTCGTATCATAGAGATACAGCTTAACCAAATGCTCTGAGTCTACCTGCACCTCATCCCTCCACCTCAAATAAAAAGAGCCTTAGTAATAATGATGCTACAGCAAGCCAGGGGTCATCACCGCCCTACTTCAGGTGCCAATTGTTTTAGCTTGTGTCCTTCCCCAAACAGCCTTACATAAAGACTTGCTCCCTGGTGGCTTACTTGGGAGGCGATCGTAGGGAAGGAGAGAGGGAGTGGCAAGAGTCACACAGGAAAAGCAGACGTAAGGGTCACCATTGAGGCTGCCGCTGTGGTCAGCGGGGTCCTCATTCTGCCAGGATCCTGAGAAGTGCACAGAAGGCCTCCCCGAATGCACCTCAGTGGTGGCATTTATCCCTTGGCTCCTAAGCCCATTGGTTGCAGTTTGCATCTAGGATGTTAATTCCCCCTCTTTTCCACATTGCATGTGTGTATGGGCCCTGCGAGCTCCTTTCTGTGTCTGAGGCATCTGTGGAGTTTTTGGTAGAAAATTTAAAATGCCTGGCATGCACGTGGGACAAGAAGCTTGAAGAGAGTCAAAGCTTGCGTGGATCTGCTCATCCTCCCATGTCAGAGATGTCTGACTAAGGACGAGAGGGGTGACTGAGGACCCTGGATGCACCTGCTCCCATACATATCTATAGAGTCACAAATTCAGGTAAAAGCCCCAAACTTTCCCATGGCCCAAAGGCCAAAGGTGATCTGCTGCCCTTCTTCCTCCATCCTTCCAACCTCGTCTCCTACCTCTGTCCACCGCCTCACTCAGCTCTAACCACCCTCCCCTCCGTGTGTGTGTGTGTGGGGGGGGCTCCCAGACACACTCCCGGTGTGGCCAGTTAGCATTTAATCGGAGTAGCCACGCACCAGAGGCAGCTCCCAGGAACCTCCAGGCAGCTCTCTTTCCATCAACACTGGAGGGGTTGCTGATTAGCTTAATGAATGTTAGAAATGGGTTTAGTGAAATTAGTGGCTTGTTAGTTGGTGTATCAAAGTCCAGTGAGGAGACAGAAACCACCTTGTGATTTGAACAGAGAAGGTTTAATATGAAGAATTATTAATGATAACAAGGGCTTGGCTGGTATGAAGTAAAGAGAACTCTAAAGAATACAGGAATGGTAGAGGGAGGAGCCCCCGCCACTAGGGCTGAGCCAGGCTACCCCAGAAAGAGGCCACCCCCCAGAGCTGAGACCCAGACCTCGTTGGGAAAGGCTCACCCATGGCTCACTGAATGGTAGGGGTCTCACTGAGAGGTAGCTACCTTTCCTGCTAGCAGAGGTCACAGGAAATGTGCACTCTGGAACTTTTCAGAAATCCACTCTCTGGGGGCCAAGGAAGGTCTTCCATCGGGAGGTGCTTCATAGGAGGCATTTGGCGATGACAGTGCCCGAGGGGGCTGCTGGGGGAATAAGCTGTGGTCCACTCTGTGCTGCTCGCCACCGCCTGCGGCAGGAGCTGGCTGCCGGCGGTTGTCACCACTGGTTGGGCTGCTAAAGTAGCGGCACTTTCTGGTCCCAGATGTAGGCATTTGTCTCCTCCGGTTTGGAGTAATTGAAGATGCATGGTGGGGCACCAGCGCTTCCCCTACAGGCCTGTCCCGATTCCAATTTTAGCTGAGTTTCTTGAATTAATTCCACACCTGGAAGGAATCCAGTTTTATCGTACTATCAAGACCAGTTCAAATCACTTTGTTGTCCTGGAATGTGCTTTGCAGTCATTCTGTGAAACACGTTTTCACCGTTCTGTGGTGAAACGTGGCTGATGTTTTACCCTTCTGTGGGGCTGTTTTATAGAGGGTGATGCGGGAAAACTGACTGATACGACGTGGTAGCTGTGAGACTGCTCCTCAAGGCCTCCAACTACAGTGAATGTAATGAACCAAAGCCGTGAAATCTATCCTCTGTTTGCAGGGAGGTCATGCTTCCCTTGCACTGCTCCCAGTGACTGAATGAGGCGGGAAGAGACACTCGGGCAGACCAGATCCTGGGAGGCATGGATTCCTCTGCTGGTCATCTTGGGCTCCAGCACTCCCCAGTGACCTCACCAAGTCTTCCTTAGACTGTACAGCAGCCATAGGACACTTTTACCCAGGCTTCCCTCTTCCTCTCCCTCATTTATTTATTTATAAATTTATCTATTTATTTAGTTTTGGCTGTATTGGGTCTTCGTTGCTGCGCACAGGCTTTCTCTAGTTGCGGCGACTGGGGGCTACTCTTCGTTGCGGTGTGCAGGCGTCTCATTGTGGTCGCTTCTCTTGTTGCGGAGCACGGGCTCTACATGCGTGGGCTCAGTAGTTGTGGCTCGCCGGCTCTAAAGCGCAGGCTCAGTAGTTGTGGCACAAGGGCTTAGTTGCTCTGCGGCATGTGGGATCTTCCCGGACCGGGGATCGAACCCGTGTCTGCTGTATTGGCAGGCAGATTCTTAACCATTGCGCCACCAGGGAAGTCCCTCTTCCTCATTTAGAGTCAGACTTGTATCGTGGCCTGATGGCTCTCCCAGCTTTCTGAGCACCTCCCTTCCCCTTTTTCTCTTACAGAGATATTTTCCCTAATAATATCCTTGCCTATCTAATCCCACGGAGGCCTTGCGGAATTAAAGAACCTCGGCTAAAATTGGAGTCAGGACAGGACTGTAGGGGGAGCTCTTATGCCCCACCATGCATCTTCAATTACTCCAAACAGGAAGAGACAAATGCCCACATCTGGGACGGGAAGATGCCTCTACCCAACCAATGAGAAGCCGCTATACTTTGGACTCCCAGCTTCCTCCAGTGGACTCTTTGGTTATCACAGCACCTCCCAATTACCCACTTTTCCATATAAAAGCACGTTCCCTTTCGTTGTTCTCCGGATTTGCCTGTGGTCTGTCATAGTTTGTACTTCTCAATTTGCAGTTTTTCTTATTCCTAAATAACCTCACTTTTGCCGGCAAAATACTGGCTATTACATTATTAAAGTTGATACAGGTATCGAGCATATAAAGAGGAGAGAAAAGCAAGAGGAGGGAAAAAGAGACAGTTTGCTCTCAGCATTTGGGACTAATATTCGGGAATGACTGTCATAGATCATAATGGGCTGCAAGAGATCCTACAGGCCATGACGTTCAAAAATTCCTTTCATGTATTGATTTTTTAAAAATATCTCCTCATTTTAGAGGTGAGATCCAGAGAAGGGAGACAACTTCCCAACATCACGGGACAAGTCAATAGCAGAGCCAGGACAGGAACCCAGGTCCCCAGACTCGCAAATCATTCATGAGGGCATGCCTTGTTCCTGGCTGCATGCTAAATTCTAGTACAAAACTGGTGAGGACAATGTGAATGAAGTTCCTGCCTTCGTGGAACTTCAAAGGAGGTGCTCCAGCTGGATGTTAGAAGGCGAGTAGGAGTTTGCTAGACACCTGCAGGGAGAAGAGGGCAGTGGGAAGGGCATTCAAGGCGCTGTGTGCAAAGGAAGGCCTGAAACATCCCTGGGATTCAGAAATTACAAGTAGAGCCACCTGCCTTAAGTGGAGTGATGGGCTGAGGGGCGAGGTGACGCTGGGAGGAGGATGCACTGTCGAAGACAGCAGGGAGCTCTCTGTGGCTGGAGCGCCGACTGAGCGGCGTGGGAGCGGAAACAGAGGCAACAGGGCCAGGTAAAAGGTGTCGGACAGAGGATAGGGGAGAGCACTACGCTGGAGTCGCGCAGAGTGGGCAACCTCTTAAATTTTACTCCTGCTGATTACCAGAAAGCAAAGGGCCTTTGCAAAATGAGAGCGCCCACCAGAGCCGGGAAGGTGCTCAGCAAACACGCGCTCTGCGGGAAGGCGAGTGAGTTCAGGCCGGCTGCCGGAGCTCGGAGAAAGGTCGCGCACTATGTCGGTAGGGCCGGGACGGGTCCTCTAGGTCGAGTCACTCAGGAACGGGCGATACCAGGCTCCGCCCTGTCCAGCCCAGCCCTCCAGCCTCCCTGAGCCATTGGCTGACCTCAAGGCCTTTGCTTTCAGCCAATAGTAAACGTGGCCGCAGGCTCTTCCGCCGGGTGAGGTCAAAGGTCGCCAATATGGCGGCGCCCAAGAACGGCTGAGGCGTGTAGCGGAGGATGGCGCTTGCGGCGGGGCCTCGGCTGGGGCGCCGGCTGAGCGGGCCGGGGCCGTGGCGCGGACACTGGACGGCGGCCGGGCGCTCACGGAGCCGGCGCGAGACGGCGGAGGCCGAGGCGGACGCGCCCGTGTTCCAGTACGTGGGCGAGCGCGCGACCCGCGCCGACCGTATTTTCGTGTGGGGCTTCAGCTTCTCCGGGGCGCTGGGCGTGCCCACCTTCGTGCTGCCCGGCTCCGGGCCCCAGCCCCGCGCCGGCTCGCGGCCGCGCCGCAGGATCCAGGCCGTGCCCTACCGCCTGGAGCTGGACCAAAAGGTGAGGACTTCGGCTCCCTCTCTTCCTCCCTCTGTGCTGGCCTCCGGTCTCGGCCGCGCCTCCCGAGGCACTCGGCCCTCTCGGAGAGGTTGGCGACGCTGGGTGGCCAAACGTAAGAGAGCACGACCCTCTAGCGGGCTGCCGGAGGGGAGTGCGTTAGGGCGCTGCCAGCATGTACCGAGTGGCCGAAACGTGCCAGGTGTTGCGCCCGGCTCGCGTCATTCGGGAGTCGGGGTTGTTGCCGCAGTTACGGGGGAGGAAAGGGAGGCTCGGAGAAGTTATGAGACAGGCCCACGGCCCCCCAGTTGTCAGGTGTTCGTACTTTGGGATTCGCCTTCGGGCCAATCAGACCCCAGAAGTTCTGCCGTTAGGAAAGCCGACTTCAAAAGGTCAGAGAAAGCGTGGGCCGGCTGGGGTCGGTGAACAATTCGGAAAGGAAATGTTAACTGGAGCAGTAACAGGAATGAGAGGAAGGATGAAAGGTCTAAACACAGTGGAATGGTTGCACAGGAGTCCCC